>NC_057398.1:24066779-24402643 GCF_019320065.1 Cervus canadensis
CCACGCCAGTATTCTTGCCTGGGAAAGAGGAGCCTGGCAAGCTATAGTTCATAGGGTCACAAAAGTCAGACATGACTTAGCAAGTAAACGACAATGCCTTTTGCTTAAGTATGTGAATTCAGCATATCTTTAGTAATACAATGGAAGCGCCACTATAACATGGCAACACCACTATCAACAAACATAATTCTGATCACTATATTTTTTAACTTTTTATCAAAGCAATGAATGTACATGATTTTAAAATAGTACCCTTAGGATAAAGTGAAAATCTGCAGTGTTTTGTCCCATTTTATTCTCCTGAGGAAATTATTTTCAATTCTTTGAGCTAGTTCTTCCTATATTTACATACATATATCTAAATAACATGTACACCCCTCAACAAACCCCACGGCATATAACAGGTGCTAGTGAGCTATGCAATATTCACACGGTACTGAGATGGACCAGGTAGCTGGTCAGTTCTTTAGGAGACTTTTCATTGGAAAGGTCAGTTTCCTCAGAGATGAATCTTTCAATTTCCTCACTGTGTTAAGTCTAGTTGCTAATATTCTATCTGGCATTTTAGCTGCTTAAATTAATTACATGAACTTTTCTATGTACTCATTTATAAAAAGTTCATTGTATGAGGAAATTTATTTGAAATTACATTTCAATAATTATGAAGAGTAGCAAGTTTTGAGGAACATTTTTACCAACATAATTTTCTACTTATAATTTTCAGCTTCTGTACATGAAACACACCTTTATATCAATTAACAGTATTCAAAGGTAATCAGTGTTCCAGTGAAACAGCAGAATTTTAGATTAAGAAAAACTTAGAATATTTTCTAAACTGCTCCATTATTGCTCAAAATTAAGAAAAAATTAATAGATATTCTAAGAATTCCAAATGGTGTGCTCCTCAAAAAGGGGGCATATATAATAAATATTTTCTAAATCGATGTGTTTTTTTTTGCTGCTGAAAATCCTCTTGGAAATCAGAGCAACCGTGTGTTTTAGAAACACCTACAAAAAAGAAATTATTATGTAATAGAAATATTTTGAGGAAGAATCCTAACTGTTAGTACACAGTTGCTCTCCCCAAAGTTTTTATTTTAAATAATCAACAATAATGACTACTTACAGTCATCACTGAATAACTAAGTCTTCTCATAGTGCCTTATGTACTCATCCAAAAAGCAACTAAAAAGATTTTAATGGAGGTATAGGGAAAAGAATAAACAAGTAATAAAATGAAAAGACCAAGCAGTTTAGAAAATGAAGAATCTCAAAAGGACATAGAAGCGTCTGTGTCTTTCCCAAGCTTTGGCCTCTACCACGGATTCTGACTCAGGAAACATTAAGAAAAATAAGAGAAGAACGTTCACAATAGGAAATGCTTGTTCCTCATTTTAGATCACTGAAGTTGCTCTTTTAAGAAGTCAGGCATGTCTTCCATTCAATTATGGCAACGGGCTTATAGAAAACAAATAAGGAAAAAGCAAATTGGTATTTAATTTTACCTGCAAATAAAAAATGTGACATCACAAAGATTCATCACTCCCATTTAACCACACCACCATACTGAGCAAATCTTTATAGAAGTCCCAAGTCTTGATTAACACTGAGTTTTTTCACTGGGATTCAGAGCTATTGTACCTCCTAGCTCCTTCTCAATCAGAGACTGTTCTTTGCCAAGAAACAAAACTATGGGTAGTGATACCTGTATCAGAAGCTTATGGTGATCATTAAGTAACAATGCAGATGACAATGCATGTGAGCTACCTGTCCCACAGGCAGTTCATGCACCTTAGTTTCTCTCCTTCCTTTTTAAGAGGACTTACCGCACCTCACTTTCATAATACTTACCACACTGTCCTGATTGTCCATCGGTTCCTTTCTCTATGAATGCTTGCACATTAGGAACTCTATATTCCTCATCTTTGATCTGGGCATTTAGTATAATATACAGTACACAGTAAGGGCTCAAATGAGTCAGCCATAGCCTTACAAATAGCTGTGAAAAGAAGAGAAGCAAAAGGCAAAGGAGAAAAGGAAAGATATTCCCAATAGAATGCAGAGTTCCAAAGAATAGCAAGGAGAGATAAGAAAGCCTTCCTCAGTGATCAATGCAAAGAAATAGAGGAAAACAACAGAATGGGAAAGACTAGAGATCTCTTCAAGAAAATTAGAGATATCAAGGGAACATTTCATGCAAAGATGGGCTCAATAAAGGACAGAAATGGTATGGACCTAACAGAAGCAGAAGATATTAAGAAGAGGTGACAAGCATACACAGAAGAAGTGTACAAAAAAAGATCTTCATGACCCAGATAACCACGATGGTGTGATCACTCACCTAGAGCCAGACATCCTGGAATGTGAAGTCAGGTGGGCCTTAGAAAGCATCACTATGAACAAAGCTAGTGGAGAATGATGGAATTCCAGTTGAGCTATTTCAAATCCTGAAAGATGATGCTGTCAAAGTGCTGCACTCAATATGCCAGCAAATTTGGAAAACTCAGCAGTGGCCACAGGACCGGAAAAGGTCAGTTTTCATACCAATCCCAAAGAATGTTCAAACTACCACACAATTGCATTCATCTCACACACTAGTAAAGTAATGCTCAAAATTCTCCAAGCCAGGCTTCAGCAATACATGAATCATGAACTTCCAGATGTTCAAGCTGGTTTTAGAAAAGGCAGAGGAACCAGAGATCAAATTGCCAACATCCGCTGGATCATCAATAAAGCAAGAAAGTTCCAGAAAAAACATCTATTTCTGCTTTATTGACTATGCCAAAGCCTTTGACTGTGTGGATCACAATAAACTGTGGAAAATTCTGAAAGAGATGGGAATACCAGACCACCTGACCTGCCTCTTGAGAAATCTGTATGCAGGTCAGGAAGCAACAGTTAGAACTGGACATGGACCAACACGCTGGTTCCAAATAGGGAAAGGAGTACGTCAAGGCTGTATATTGTCACTCTGCTTATTTAACTTATATGCAGAGTACATCATGAGAAACGCTGGGCTGGAAGAAGCACAACCTGGAATCAAGATTGCCTGGAGAAATATCAATAACCTCAGATACACAGTTGACACCACCCTTATGGCAGAAAGTGAAGAGGAACTAAAAAGCCTCTTGATGAAAGTGAAAGAGGAGAGTGAAAAAGTTGGCTTAAAGCTCAACATTCAGAAAACTAAGATCATGGTATCTGGTCCCCCATCACTTCATGGCAAACAGATGGGGAAACAGTGGAAACAGCGGCTGACTTTATTTTTTGGGGCTCCAAAATCACTGCAGATGGTGATTGCAGCCATGAAATTAAAAGACACTTACTCCTTGGAAGGAAAGTTATGACCAACCTAGATAGCATATTCAAAAGCAGAGACATTACTTTGTCCACAAAGGTCTGTCCAGTCAAGGCTATGGTTTTTCCAGTGGTCATGTATGGATGTGAGAGTTGGACTGTGAAGAAAGCTGAGTGCCGAAGAATTGATGCGTTTGAACTGTGGTGTTGGAGAAGACTCTTGAGAGTCCCTTGGACTGCAAGGAGATCCAACCAGTCCATCCTAAAGGAGACCAGTCCTGGGTGTTCACTGGAAGGACTGATGCTGAAGCTGAAATTCCAATACTTTGGCCACCTCATGCGAAGAGTTGGCTCACTGGAAAAGACCCTGATGCTGTGAGGGATAGGGGGCAGGAGGAGAAGGGGACGACAGAGGATGAGATGGCTGGATGGCATCACCGACTCAATGGATATGAGTTTGAGTAAACTCCTGGAGTTGGTGATGGACAGGGAGGCCTGGCGTGCTGAGATTCATGGGGTCGCAAAGAGTCGGACACGACTGAGTGACTGAACTGAATTGATAGTAACAGAATCCACTAACACCTGAACTGAATGGTACATAAGCATCAGGAAGTCATAGTAAAATGAACACTGTTCCGCTTATAAGGAAACTTACCACAAGCTATTTACACTGGGTAAATCACTTAACCTCTCTGGACATCATTTTCTCACTTGTAAAATAAGAGGTTTGGACTAAAAGATCCCAAAACTTCCTTCTAACTACAAAATTTTGTAATTTTATGACTGTAACTCTAAACAGTATAGAAGTTATAAGGGTCTAAAATTTTGTATTAAAATATAAACTATAAAAAAGTTCTAAGAATAGAGATTTAAAAGACAGAGAAAGCCAAGAAACTGGTATGTAATACATGTTTCAGGTTTTACTTTCTTATACTAAACAAAACTGTCACTGCTGCCCCTACTGCTAGGAGCAGCTACCATTTACTGAGTCTCAATATGTGCCAGGCACTGTGTTAAACTCTTCATGTAAATTTTATCATTTCATCTTCACGGGAATTAGATGAAGTAATTACTGCCGTTAGAGCCGAGGACACTAAGACTCAGAGTGGTAGCCCAAAGTCACATTGATTGGAGCTGGAACTCTCAAGCCAAAGTATGTTTGATGCCAAAACCCACTACCAAGAATACATGTATCTCGGTACCTATAAGCTTTATAACTCTATGTAAGAGAAAATAATCTCACCACTTATAATTATGTAAGTACTGACCATAAGGAAGGCTGAGCACCAAACAATCGATGTTTTCAAACATGGTGTTGGAGAAGACTCTTGAGAGTCCCTTGGACAGCAAGGAAATCAAACCAGTCAATTCTAAAGGAAATCAACCCTGAATATTCACTGGAAGATCTGATGCTGAAGCTGAAGCTCCAATACTTTGGCCACCTGATGTGAAGAGCCGACTCACTGCAAAAGGCCCTGATGATGGGAAAGACTGAGGGCAAGAGGAGAAGGGGGTGCGTGGCATCACTGACTCAATCGACATGAGTTTGAGCAAACTCCAGGAGATAGTTATGGACAAGGAAGCCTGGCATGCTACAGTTCATGGGGTTGCAAAGAGTTGGACCTGACTTTAGCGACTGAACAACAACTGACCTCAAACAAATACTAACAAAGCAATCACTCACATGGCACTCTTTCTTATACTAATGTGTACCTCCAGCAGCCCTGAGTGCTCTACGTCATACCAACTGTGTGCACTAATTTTAAAACCTTTGATGAATGTAATTATTATACTATGCTATTCCTTTTTAATATTGATTCCCATAAAAATATAATCAGGTGTTTTAAACTTTAGTTTCTATGTGCTGTAAGATTTCATCAAGAACATGTGAACTACATTCTAATCTAAGCCATTTCCTGGATCATAATGTAGTATAAGTGATAACTGATCTTGCCTAAAGGAACTCATTTTTAATTTTTTCCCAGTTCTACTGTGCATGTTGTATTGTGATATTTTGGCCTTTCATAAGACTGAAAGAAAAACAACTCTGAGTGAATAATTACAGCTTATTAATATGTAGAAAGCACATTCCATATGAATTCCTAATATCGCCCAAAAGGAATTCAGAGTATAAAGAAACACTCTTGTTGCAATAAACATCTATAGCACATGATCAACTCATAACTGACTTAGAGATTGTTCCTCTGGAAAGAGACTTCTTGAAGAGATAAAATATATTGAATCATATATATCAATTAAAAACATTATATCAAATGTTTTTATCAATTAAAAACATTATATCAGATATATTTCCTGGTCTGGGATTAGATAATAGAGATCAAAGAGCCAATTCCTAGCCTCTATGAAGAGAAAGCAATGCTAAATAGTCACAGTTATAATTTTGTTTCCGTTAAAATGCTTATTCCTCATATTCATAGGATTCAATTAATCTTGACCTACTGATCAGATTTACTAGAGTCTATACCATGATATGAGGAAATTATTAAAAGATTATAAAATATATTTGATTTAAATAAGCTCTCTTTATAAACAAATATACGCAAGTAACATCATGTGAATACTACATGTGAAGTTAAAATCACTCAGTTGTGTCTGACTCTTTGTGGCCCCATAGAGTGTAGTCTACCAGGCTCTTCTGTCCATGGAATAATCCAGGCAAGAATACTGGAGTGGGTTGCCATTCCCTTCTCCAGGGGATCTTCCCAACCTAGCAATCAAACCCAGGTCTCCTAAACTGCAAGCAGATTCTTTACCATCTGAGCTACCAGGTAAGCCCTCAAAGTACACATATTCCTATAAATAGGTTTCTATGTAAATTCATATATAACCTCACTTTTTCTGAGCTGAATCGTTATACTCTCACTTGTTCAATTACCATATTTCAATACAAAACAAAGAATACAGATTAATGAGTTCAAAGCTAAATAAACAAAATGGGCTAAATTATGCCATCTTTTCTAAGCATGGTTTAGAACTTTAAAGGTAAGGAATAAAAATATAGAACTAGCTTTCCAAATGTGATAAGAGTAACTTATCCATGAAACTTACAGGCTCTTGAAATAAATCAAGCCTGTAAGGTAAGGTGCTTTCAGGGATTTTATTTTCCCTTCTGGGAGATACTGCAATGACCACTGTGTAGTTACAGCCTCTGAGACAGAAATCAGAAATGAAATTAATGTATAGGCCAGAGCTACAAATAATGTAATGTGCAACTCTCTGACATTAATAGAGATACTCAACCAGAGATGAAGTGGCTAATCAGTTTTTTCAGTCAAGTAAATCAATAGCCAACCTACAGAGGGTTCTTGGAATCTTTTGTTCAAATGACAAGGCTGCTGATCTTTATAAGCAGTCTTTGTTGGACTGAAAGAGAGAGAAAAAAAGAGCAAGGGAATCTGCAAGAAGCTGCCAATGACAAAAGGGCAAGAGGGGGAGGGTGCATAAAAAACAGGCTCAGAGAACCAGAAAGCAGTGCACCAGTAAGACTCCAGGTTATAAAAGGAGGGAAAGAGAATTCATACAACACAGAGAACCCAGAAAACCAATGGATCAAAGGGGTAGGAGGAAGGGAGCACAGGAAGACAAACAATTTACACAATGCACAGTGGTGTTGGGAAGGAAGGGCTGAAGACAAAAATGCAAGGCAGTGACCCAATGCAACTTCCTGGGTTGAGGGTGAAATCTAACTTCAAATTCCACTCAGACGTTCCTTAACTTTCTTATGTCATTCAATTACAAGTTCAACCTCTTTAAGGAATTTCCCCAACCCTCTTTTCTTTCTTGGGATGGCAGCTAGTTAAAAGGAGGAGACTGAGTTGTCCTATAGTATGCTAATTCACATGCTGTATGTAGCTCAGGCAACTGACTGGCTTCCCCTTAGACACCTGCCATTCTACCTAATCACTGAGTGTCCTATGCTTGTGTCTAGTGAGATCTGGCTGATTTTTTGGCTTACACCCTTGAATACTGCTATAGCCTATGGGCTTGAGACCCTCTGGTTTTGAGGTCCAGATACTCTGCAGTATCCAGGCTTTCTGTTTAAAGGCTTTGGCAGCTGACAGCACTCTGAGAATTTCTCTATCACTAGAGAGTCAGTTTTTTCAGGCAATCTTGCTGTTCTTAGATTCTCTCCTGAAGACAACAGATTATTCTTATTATCATCATCATCATCATATCTCCCTATCTTCTACTGTGACTTTCAGCCTCTGAAAAGGTAGGTAGGGGAATGAATACACTATGGCTCTTCTCAGCCCTGGAAAAGATTTCTTCTGGTCTGGCAGAAATTGCCTATTTGGTTGTTTAATCACTCAGTCGTGTCCAACTCTCTGGCGACCCCATGGACCCCAGCAGGCTCCTCTGCCCATGGGATTCTTCAGGTAAGAATACTGGAGTGGGATGCCATTTCCTTCTACAAATACATCATCCTAAATCTTTTATATACCATATTATATATGTATACTTATATGCTTTTAGTGAAATTATGTATAAATTTTCAAATTTTACTCTTTATACACTAGAATTTCTAGAATTTAAAACTTGGTATAGATTAAAAAATTAATTTAAAACTCAAAACATTGGACTTTGATCCAGTAATTATCCTCCTAAGAATTTATCATACTGATAAACTGATAGGTATGTAAAATTATGTATGGTCAGAATTATTCACTGTAGCATTATTTGTAAAAGCATAAGATTAATAATTGACCTGTCTACCAATTGGATATGGCTACTATAGCTGGTAAGAATGAAGTAGTTTCATACATACTGATATGGAACTGCAGCAAGAGATATTATGTGAAAAAACCTAGGTGTACAAGAGTGTAAACTATGTATCTTTTGTGTACACAAAACTGAATGGGAGAGAAAGGGTGGAGGCCAGTTGGGGAGAAAGTAGAGGAAAGAGATTTATATAAACTTGTATCCTTTTGTACCTTTTGAATTTTGTTATTATACATGTATTTCACATTAAGAAAATAATTTATTGAAAATAAAACTTAGAGCTGAGCAAATGATTCCTTTATTTGAGGCTGCATCTACCCTCATCCTGAAATAAACAATGCGTGTAAATGGTTCCATGGACTGATGGGGGAAGGCCTGGAAGGACAGGAACAAGGGAATACTTGGAACAAAGATATTCTTTTAATAGCCCCAAAAGATTCTTCACATCGCCCTGGGAACTAGGCCAACTTTCACATTTCCTTCCCATGAGTTTGCGACACTGGAAGAAGGTAAACTGGAATGGTGACATTTCACGGCATACATTTCAGAGGGAAACCAGTTTCCACCAAACACTCACAGGGTGGAAAGAGTGAGTTTCAAAGACTCAGGCAAACACTCACCACAACCTTACAACTCATGCTGGAGAGTCCCATGGGCTTCAGAGAAGTGAGCAGCTTCCTCGGGCAACGCATATCTTCTAACAGTAATTTAAAATGGCATCATAAAAGACCAAAGATTCTGGCTGCTAGGAATTCTTTCTAATGGCCAACTTAAAATTTCACAGTAACAATGAAAACAGAGGGAAAAATTAGCTTTATTAACTTTAATCATCTAAACTGGAATTGAAACAATTGAGAGGTTAAGATTCTAAAACCTTATACAAACAAGCCCAAACCTCTAAAGAATCATTTCATATCACACAGAAAAACCATACAATCTCTTGTAAATTATAACTACTTGCTAGAAATTATCTCAGAGGTACTTTTTTCCTCCAGGAAAACAACAACAATAATACTTCAACAGAAGATTAAATGAACTGTGTCACAGTCTACCAGCCAGTTCCACAGTGCTTTAAATAGGAACAACACAGAGCGAATTTCCTTTCCTATCACATTCCTATCTTATACGAAACAGCATCCACTGGCCCAAGGGAAAAACAGTACATCAACACAAAAACAACCCAGCTGAAGGTGGCTGTGGCTTTATCTGCAGGAGAGCATCAGCAGACACAAGCCCACTTAATTTGACCTAAACCCTTCCAAGCCTCCAACAGAGTATTACTTTCAAAAGGCAAGAAACAGATCAATGCCATTTTTTCTCTAAAAATTATTACACACAAGCAATATTCTAAACTATGCTCTTAAAAATGCTAGACTCCAGCGAAAAAAAGTCAACAGAAAAATAAAATTATTTCTTAAAAAATAATGACTAAGTGCAAAATGGTAACTTCCAAGAAATACTCAAATTCAAATATAAAGATGAAATAGATCAGACTTTGAGATTAAATGTTAAGTCTGAAGTCTGAATAGATTTCAATGTCATATTTAAAAATAAAAGTAGATTTCATTGCTATAGACTGCATTCTGCCTATAAAATTATTATTAAGTTTAATGTTCAGTGTGTTATGAACTTCAACAGATAAGTAAATAAACTTGAAAATGATACTTTATACACTTATTTAATCATGTGTGCTATTTTGGGAACATTTGAAATTGTTACTATATTTCACGAATGTCATTCAAAAAATATTTCTCAAATACACATTATGCCAGACTCTGGGAATTCAACAGTGAGCAAAAAGAAAAAAAAGAAACAAAGACAGTCCCTGACAATGACAATGAGAAAGAATTAAATGGGTAATAATATTGCAATGAAATAAGGCTAAGTTGGAAGTACAGGATGCAGTGAGGCCACAGAGCAGGTTCATCTGCCCAACACCTGACCAGTATGGAAAAGCAGGAGGGGCAAAAAGTGGTGAAGGAATTTAGGACCCTTCCTAAAAAGTGTTCACATGTAAACTAGGACTTTAAGGGTCACTAGGACTTATTCAAAGGGAAAGGGGAAGAGGCTCCAATAAAAGAAGAATTACCTGTATAAGAGTGGAGAGGCACAGGGTAGGGTAGGGAGGTAGAAGGCAGGGCATCTGAGAAACTGAAAGTTCTTAATTCATTTCTCAGGTAAATGAATGGAAACATTCTCCCTTCACTCCTCAATTCTACTTAGTCATCCATTCAATTAAAATTTACTGAGCTCTGATAAAGTTAATGCATATATCAGGACCCTCAAAATGGAGGCCACCCCATTGGCCCAGCCCTCATCACATATCTAAACCCAAGTCAGCCTGCACTTACAGGAAACACCTCATTGTCAAGGAAATCTAACATATACTAATTGCAATACGCCAGCTCGGCTTTAGCTAACTTACCTTACCCTAGAAACTAGGACCTGCTTGCCTAATAAGGAAGTCCCTGACCTCTTGGTCAATCATGCCCTACTTCTGACTTGCCTCTTCTAATGCTCTATAAACTTGCTTTTGCCCCAAATCTTTCCAGAACAAAGCTCTACTGTTTGTAAGACATTGTACTCCCTGAATGCATGGATCGTTTTCCCTTCAAGAAAGGACATCAAATTTATTACTAAGTTGTTTTAGTTTTGTCATTTTACAGCTTCTATTATCAGCTGCCCCATTCAAAGGGCAAGGTTCCATTATCTTTTTCAAATTATAAAGCCCAAATAAAAGAAAATCAACACTCCATATAAGGGCTCTTTATCTTAGGATGACCTTACACACAATTCCTTTGAAAAACAACCAAAAAAGTAATTATTGTCAAATTGATAAACTCTCTGAGAAGGAATTAAGTCTTCAAATAACTGTTTTACTTATTTTCCCATTTTTCTTATCCCACTGCCTCTGAATTTTCATAATATGTACATCTTACAGTTCAGTAGGTCAGAAATCTGACACAGGTCTCACTGGGATGAAATCAAGGGCTGGCAGGACTGAATTCCTGCTGGACTCTCCAAGAGGAGAAATCTGTTTTCCTGATTTTTTAAGGGCCATTCACATCCCTTGCTTTTGGCTCTCTTCCTCCATCTTTAAATTAAGGGTTAATCAAGTCTGCATCACTCTAAATCTCTTTTCTGCCTCCCTTTTTGCATTTTCAAGGACTCTTATGATTATATTGAGCCCACTAGTATAATCCAGCATAATCTCTCTGTATTTTAAAGTTAACTGATTACAACTTTAATTTCATCTGTTACCTTAATTCCCCTTTGCCATGTAACCCAACATATTCAGAGGTTCTGGGAATTCTGAATGACTGGGGAGTCATTACTCTGTCTACCACAGCACACTCAATGAATATTTAACACAACATTGAGGAAGTTGCAGCGGTGGCCTTTATACTTCTATGATTTTTATCTGCTAGGGTAGGTTTTAAAATGTGTACAATATCACACTGTCAAGGGGAAAAAATGCATCCTAAGGGTACTCTAAGTAATAACTAGGTGACTACAGAAATGAGAAAGAACATTTTTAAAAGCTTAGGGGAGAAAATATAAAGTTGGTCTTAAAGCACAGGTAAGATCCACGTAACAGGTAGAAATGAGAATGGGGGATATTTCAGGTGGTGGCTTTGGGTGACTAAATAGAAGGAAGATTTAGAAAAAAGAAAAAGGAAGACATATGTAACAAGTCCCAATAAGATGGAGTGAAGAACACTCAATGGGATGCAATGGGAACTGAAAATTCCAGGGAGAGAATGGTCAAAAATTATTAAAATGTTGCAGAGATAAAGGAATGCAAAGACAGAGAAGTCACTGGAGTTTTAATTAGCAGATAACTGGTGAACTTCAAATGAGCACTCAGCCAAGTGCTGGTGGCAGGAGCCAGGCTGCAGCTCTTACAGAAGCTGGCTGGTGCAAGTGCAAATGATTCTTTTGATAAACCGAGTTTCAAACAGCAAAATCTTTTTAAAAAGGTTGAGATGACAAGGTAAAAGGTTCAGTAGTACACAGTATGGCAAGAGGAAGAAATCAATGAAACTGGACATAAACCAAGCCATATTCTGTGCAGTGCTTAGTCACTCAGTCGAGTCCGACTCTGCGACCCCATGGACTGTAGCCTGCCAGGCCCCTCTGTCCATGGGGATTCTCCGAGAAAGAATACTGGAGTGGGTTGCCATGCCCTCCTCCGGCAGATCTTCCCAAACCAGTGACTAAAACCAGGTCTCCTGTATTGCAGGCATATTTTCTACCATCTGAGCCACCAGGGAACCCATTTTTACCGTATAAGTCATAGCTATTTTATGTCTATCTCCTTCTGATAACATAGTCCTTTAATGTCTCTATTTAAAAAGAACAAAAACAAAAAAAACCCCATAAGAATACAATTAAATATTCAATTGTGTAGCACTAAGGAACTACATTTGACTTAAAACACAAGGGCTACGGCATGTTCTAAGACCACTCTGTTCTGTTTTCTACATCCCCCACGAGACATGGAACAACACTAGCCCTGAAGGAATGACAAGAACAGTGATGATCAAGATCTGTCATGCAAGAACCAGTGATCAAAAAGCAGAACGGCAGTTGAATGTACCCTCCTCACTTATGATATTTTCTCATACTCTTTTCTAAATTTACTGATGCTGCAGATAGACATTTAAAAAGTGAATTACTGAAAGCACCAGTAATAGTGAAACAAAGAAAAATTAAGAAAAACTTGATTCCAACGGAACAAAATACATAAAGAAAAACAATAAATATTGAAAATATTACTGGTAAATTTTCATTTTTCAGTGAAATCAACTGTATATTATACTACCTATTAACAAACACAGACAAAATCTTAGAAAATATTAAATTATAAAATGAAGAATATTCTTCTTCTGAAAATGATCATCTCTGACTAATTAATTTGCTCATTTCAATAACCTCAAAAAAGTTTAATTTGGACAGTTCTGGTTATATATCTGAGCAAAATCTCACACAACTGAAGCCTTAACTCAATAATAATATTTCACAGATAATCTGATAAACTATTACTTTATAAAAAAAGCTCAGTATTGAACTCCAGGAACATAAAAAATGGGCATAATATGGATTATTTAATTAAATTTATGATGTCTGAATGATCTCTCTGCCTCTGTTAAATGAAGTAATATTATTTGCTTCTTATTGCCCTGCTAGGTTTTAGAAGACACTACAAATGAGTTTTATTCCTAGAAAAATTATTCATTTAAATTAATTTCTAAATATTAAACCTAATTTGTCATTGGTTCTTCTGAGGAACTTGACAACAGCAAGTCCTCTCAAAGAAACACATAGCTGCCCAGCTAAAAGACAAATTCCCATCCTCTCTTGGCTTCCCAGGTGGCTCAGTGGTAAAGAATCTACCTGCCAATGCAGGAGACGTGAATTTGATCCGTGGGTCAGGAAGACTCCCTGGAGAAGACAATGGCAACTCAATCTAGTATTCTTGCCCACGAAATCCCAGGGACAGAGGAGCCTAGTGGGCTACAGACCACAGGGGTCCCCAAACAGTCAGACACGACTTAATGACTAAACGACAAAAGTAAAACTAATCCTAACTGATACAATGGGCATATCCTAACAATTCCACACTTAGCATATACTCAAAAGTGTAGACCAATGCTATCTAAGAGAGTGACAGAAATGTTCTGTATCTTTGCTGTTCAATCAAGTAGTTGCTAGCCATGTGTGATTACTGAGCAACTGAAATGTTTTTCAACGTTTAAAACTGAATTTTACATTTTACTTAATTTCAATTAATTTAAATTTAAATAGCCACATGTGGCTAATGGCTATAGTATTGGACAGCACAGCTCTAGGTATTAAAAAAACATCAAAACAGTAACTGAGTTAATTTTAAATGATATAAAACTTCTCCCTAATTTATTTTTTTCTCCCTAATTTATATATAACAATATAGTAAAACTGCAAACATCATTTTAATAAGAAACATGTCTATAACTATACTTCGCTAGAATAATGTATATTGTCACTCTGCTTATTTAACTTATATGCAGTGTACATCATGCAAAATGCCAGGCTGGACAAGTCACAAGCGGGAATCAAGATTGCCAGGAGAAATATCAATAACCTCAGATATGCAGATGATAAGATCCTAACAGCAGAAAGTGAAGAAGAACTTTTGATGAGGGTGAAAGAGGAGAGTGAAAAAGCTGGCTTAAAACTCAACATTAGAAAACCAAGATCATGGCATCTGGTTCCATCACACAATGGAAACAGTGACAGACTTAATTTTCTTGGGCTCCAAAATCACTGCGGATGGTGACTGCAGCCCTGAAATTATAAGACGCTTGTTTCTTGGAAGGAAAGCTATGACAAACCTAGACAGGGTATTAAAAAGCAAAGACATCATTTTGCCAACAAGGATCCATATAGTTACGGTTTTTACAGTGATCATATATGGATGTGAGAGTTGGACCATCAAGAAGGCTGAGCACCAAAGAACTGATGCTTTTGAACTTTGGTGCTAGAGAAGACCCTTTAGAGTCCTGTGGACAGCAAGGAGATCAAACCAGTCAATCCTAAAGGAGATCAGTCCTGGATGTTCATTGGAAGGAATGATGCTAAAGCTGAAGCTCCAGTACTTTGGTCAACTGATGCGAAGAGCCAACTCACTGGAAAAGACCCTGATCCTGAGAAAGATTGAGGGCAAAAAGAGAAGAGGGTGGTAGAGGATAATATAGCATCACCGACTCAAGGGACATGAGTTTGAGCAAACTCCAGGAGTTAGTGAAGGACAGGGAAGACTGGCATGTTGTAGTCCATGAGGTCACAGAGAGCTGGACACGACTTAACAACTAAACAACAACAGAGAAATGTTATTATGATTAACTTGAGCTACGCCTATAGAAACTTGGAATATGTTAGTTGTGAGGATGAAGACAATTTGACAATGGGTCTAAAACATACACCTTCTACTTTCGTACAAAAAAATACCCTGAATTTCATCTTAATTTGAAATCAACTACTCTTAAAAATGTGATAGGATTTAAATAGTTTTCAAACTTCTCCATTCATATGCCTCTTAACTCAGAGCGGCTGGAATATACAAAGGACTATCTAGAAAAGTATAATGCCTTTCTATGCATTATCAACTGACCTAATATTATGTTGGAGAATATTAAAGCAAAATTTGTACTTAAATTTCAATAAAATTACTTCTTAGCATGCAATGAAATTTTTTTTGCTCTGCTTTAATAACCAGTAGATATTTTTCCTCCCCAATTTTAACGACCTTCGTGTCAAGAGGTACAAATATTATGGATAGTAAAGCACAGTTCTTAGGTTATTAATAAACCAGAAAATTAACAACAGAAAGGTATCTCAGAAAGGTCATGCAGTTTATATGCTCACATTTGTCTACCTTCTTCTCTCCTTTCCCTTCAGGCAGAATTAATCTCTGTGATCATAAAGTACTCTCTGTGACAGATCTCCTCACACAGCACTTACTGTACTAGGTCAGGATGGTTTTCAAAACTGCCTCTGCTCTACACCTTGAAATTCTCAAGGGCAGAAGAGACCTCGGAGGGGACTGTGGCAGTGGAACAAAACCATCCAGAAGTGACACAAAGGAGTTTGCTCTCTAGGGCAGAGAAGCAGAAGAGGAGAAACGTAATCATGGCTCACTTATCCCACGTTTCTGCCCAGGGCTTGTCTTGGTTACAATCTGCTTTATTTCAGTTCATCCTGTAGTTCATTGTTGGGTACACCTCTGTTTGCTTAAGATTTCTGAATTGCAAAATCACATGCAAATTAAGGAATAAATGAGTTAACAAATTTAACCATATAATGGATTAATCCTAAATAAGCCTTCTAAGTCACTTTGGTTAACATTACACAGTTTGCTGATCAGAGTATTCTAAATGGCACTCACTGTTTCTGCAACCTCTGTGTAACTCCCTTTTGTTTTAAATAATCTATATAGAATCAATTAAGTATTATATAAATACCACCCACTTCCTTAAAACAGAGACATGAGCAGATGAAGAACTGATTTTAAAGTTATGAAACGATGTCATTTTTAAAAATTCACTTTGAGTGACATACTTTTAAATTTTAACTGCTGCCTTAAACTAAAATTACAAATAACTCGTTAGTTATCTGAATTCCTATTTTTTAACATGAAAACTATATTTTATATACAGAACTGGCTAGACTTGTGACACTAGGTATATATGATAGTAGTATTAGAGATATAAATGTACTCCAGAGAAAGTAAATATCCTGGTCAGAATATCCAGGAGCAGAACCAATACTGGCAACCATTCACCATTATTTAATATATGTACCCACCTATTACCTCTAACCAACTACCCAATTTAAGACCCCTTCAGGGCTAAGTAGGGAGTAAAGAAAGCTACGGTCTTCACCACTGATGTGCTATAATAAATTAAGAACCTTCTGCCTGAGGTAATCAGCTAGACAGAGAAACATACAAAAGTATACCACTGCTTCTTCATTAACCAAATTCTACATTGGCATTTTAAGCCCATCTTTCAGGTGGGCTTTTCATTCCATCTCTGTCTTTAAAAGCTGTCATTCTGGAAAGGTTTGAGAATTTCCATAGCAACTTCAAATTTTAAAGTACTATTTCTCAAAGTGTAGTCTTAAACCACCTGCACAAAAATCTGAGAAGATTTGAAAACTGCAGATTTCTGGGCTCCAAAGCCCCACCAAAATGAACTCAGAGAAGCAGAGCCCAACTTTTCACAAACATCCTCCCACAAGATTCTGGTGCATGCTCAAGTTTGAGAACCTCTGCCTAAGAACAATCTATTCCTGGGACACTTCGTACATGCATTAAGAAGCACTGGACATACAGATATAACCTACACTTTCAAGGTGTGATCTCTAGATCAGGAGTAGCAACACTAGGGAACTTGCTAGAAATGCAGGACCTCAGCCCTGTTCCAGCCCTGCTGAATCAAAATTTGCTCCAGGTGAGCTCCCCAGGTGATTCATATTTACATCAAAGCCCAAAGTGCACTTTAATAATAGACAGTACAGCTGTCTAGAGCAGTATTATTCTTGAAGGTAGGTGTCCTGGGGCACTTTCCATCAGTAAACGGCAAAGTATATTAGGGATACTATGGTAAACACCCAAAATACACTTTATAGTGAAAAAGGCAATCAAAGCCAAGGCCTTGCTGAAACCACTGAGGGATGATTCTGAGTATCTTTCATTGAATTTTTAAACGTTTGTGATAATATCCTCTCCATTCCTTTCTACGAAGCATTTTATTAATCATGGAAGACGGAAGTCATTCAAAATACGACTGAGAACAGACAAAAGCTGGAAGAGAGAGAGTGCATAAGCAGCAACGGTTTGTGGGTTTGTGAGTTGTCCTGGTCCCCAACTTCAGACCCATGTAACATATAAAGAATAAGCAAGACCTTATTCATTTAATTCAGCACATTCTAAAAGTTGTTTTCCCATGTATGGATGCATTTCTGGTTGGGGTATAGTTTCTTACTGAATAAAAAGATTTGATGAAAAGAATCAAAAACAAAATGTTAAAGAGACAGCTCTCTTAGAACCTTTTTTAAAACATGGTAGGGCACAAATTAGAGAGAGGACTAAAGTCCAGAAAGATACACATGAAAACTAGATAGGAAAAATAAGAACTAATGTGCATATTCCAGATATATTTTGTGCTACTTGACAAAATATCATGCTTCCATAACACTACACAGAAATGACAACTTACTTTCTTAATCAGAGAAGCATATTAAGTTAGTTATAAAATTTATTGCTAGGTAAGGACAATATTACCACTCAACTACGGTAATACTATCTACATATTCAGCTTATTATAAAATGTACTATGCATGTTTGATATAAATACTTGAAAAAATATCTTTGGAGAAATGATCTCCAAGCACTCATTTAAGTACTAAATAATGGCAAAATTATATTTATTATAATTTGACATTTACTTTGTACTTGACTCTACATAAAACTTACTCTTTAAAGAAAAATTATTTATTTATTTGGCTGGTCAGGGTCTTAGTTGTAGCATGCAGGCTCTTTGCAGCAGCACGTGGAATCTAGTTCCCTGGCCAGGGACTGAACATGGGCCCCCCGTGTTGAGAACAAGGTGTCTTAGCCACTGGACCACCAGGGAAGTCTCCAAACTTATTCTTACTGTGCTTAATCACTAAATGATTTCATAGCACTTGCTAAAAATCTTAGTAATGTGGGGACAATAAGAGTTAAGTTTTACGTACAGTCAAGTACAAAGTAAATGTCAAATGATAATAAAACATAATTTTGCTGTTTTCATGCATTAAGTCAGGGTCCCTATTGCATGTTGTTGCTGTCTTATTGCTAAGTCTTATCTAACTCTCTTGCAACCCCAGGGACTATAGCCCAGAGGCTCCTTCTGCCCATGGGATTTCCCAGGCAACAATACCGGAGTGGGTTGCCATTTCCTTCTCCAAGGGATCTTCCTGACCCAGAGATTGAACCCACAGACCTGCATCTCCTGCATTACAGGCAGATTCTTTTACCACTGAGCCATCAGGGAAGCCTTAGAGAAAGAAATGTATCCAAATGTCTAGTACCTTTGCTCCATCTTTAATAACTTAGAACTGAAATTGAAAACAATGTTACATGTTACAGGAAGCAAATACCAGAAAATCAAGTAAAACTGCTGTCACATATTGGTTGATCCAGAATCAACACTAAATTCCAAAGTCACATTACACCCTTCTCTACTTGCTATACTAACAATGCTTAGTTCATTGCTCACAAGTCCTAAATGTTAAACAATGATAATTACTGTATGTAAACAGCACAAGCCAATGAAATCACTCCACAAGATGCTTAGTAGCTCAGTGGAGGTTATTTGTTTATGAACAGCATAATTTTAGCTTGTGATGCTATTTGTTCATATATTTCAAAAGTCTGGCTGCCATTCATACATACAGATTAGCTGCAAAGATTTGTGAAAGAAGCCTACCTAGCAATAACTTCTGCATTTGATATTTAATAATAATACCTTAATTACAATAATCTAGCAGAGACCACATGCACAGCTTTGATATCTCAGCACACCCAGTTCTGCTCCTACATCTCTGGTACTCAAACAGTACCGCCTTCAGGTCCAGGAAAGAGACACTACCACAGACCCTGTGTTGCAGAGGATCCTAGTATCGCCAACAGCCCAAACCAAATCTACTGCCGAACACTGGGATGCCTTCTGCCCCTAGGATCTGGGGCTCACAGCTGACACAGTGCAACCCTGACCCTGAACATCTACTCTCAGAAGTAACACTCCTTAAGCCCCAAAGAAAAGCATCTCTCCATCTCTTATCCTTCCTCCTCAAAATAAAAGGAGACAATGTCAGAACGCCCTGAAGGTGTGCGAGCTATTCTGCTGCCAAAGACAGAGACAGATTTTGCTCTGGAGCTCTGGGAAGATTTGAGCGATGAAAGCACTTAGGTAAGAGAAAAGACAAATTAATTAACTTGTCAAACCCTTCCCCTCAGACATCATGAATGCAATAAATCCCTGCTTAACCACGTATCATTTCCCAAGAGTGCCAAGGGCCATTTTCTTGCTTCATGTTTTAATTTATGGTTCTGGAGGTACTTGCAAATGAACATGGTGTTTGCAAAAGTTGCACACAGAAGCTGAAGAGTATTTTACAATATTAAGAAATTCATAAATCTCTTGTGTTTGCCTTTTACATCCATAGAAGAAAAATAACCTGAAAATAGTTTTTAAACTGTTTATATTTCCTTTAGTTTATATTTTTATTAACATGTATTCAAATTTTGGTGAAATAGCTGAAATATTCAGTCAGTAAATTGCTCCAAATTTTAATTTTATTAATAAAATGAATATAACTAAAATAAAAATAGTATAGGCCTTATTACTAATCTTTAGAGTACTCAACAGTTTTAAATTTAAATTCAGAATACTGAAGATTAGAAAATTGTTTTAAGTGAGATCTTTTCTTACACAGAAGACTGGGAGCTCTGTTGAAAAGTTTTCTTATCAAGGATGCATAAAAAATTAGAATTAATTCTGACCTTTCCAAGGTTCTTCTTTGTTGGACCCCAAGCCAGAATTCTTATCTCCTGACATGGTGCCAGTGGTAAAGAACCTGCCTAACAATGCAAGACACATAAGGGACCTGGGTTTCATCCCTAAGTCGGGAAGAGCCCCTGAAGGAGGGCATGACAACCCACTCCAGTATTCTTGCCTGGAGAATCCCACGGACAGAGGGGCCTGGTGGTTACGGTCCATAGGGTTGCAAAGAGCCTAAAACAACTGAGGGGACTTAGCACGCATGCACGACTCCCAACCTAGTGCTCTTTCAGTTTCAATTTAGGAAGATTTATAAAGTTCATCTTACATGGGATATTTAGGTTTACACTTGTAATTTCTTGACCTGAAAGTAATACATTTAGAGCAAGAGACTACATCTGCCTTAATGTGCTAGAAGTCCTTGATTAATATCCTTTCAAATTTAAAATCTCCAAAAATAGACAGGATCATCATGTTTACCTTAATTGTCTGCCCTTAACTTTTTGATACTCAGCACTGCAAACTTTGCTTTTATTTCCATTATTCTAGAAGATAGGTCAAAGAGGACCTTGCTGTGATTTATGTCAAAGAATGTACTGCCTGTTTTCCTCTAAAAGCTTTATAGTTTCTGGGCATTTAAGTCTTAAATCCATTTTGAGTTTATTCTTTACATGGTGTTAGGAAATTTTCTAGCTTCCTTCTTTCACAAGTAGCTGTCCAGTTTTCCCAGCACCATTTATTGAGGAATCTGTCTTTTCTCCATTGCATTTTTTTGTCATACTGAATGAAGTCAGACAAAGAAGAAGAAATAGCATATGGCATCCCTAATAGGCCAAATCTAAAAAGAAATGATACAAATCAACTTATTTATGTAACAGAAACAGACTTAGAGCATGAACTTATGATTAAAGGGGGAAAGCATGGACGGAAAGAATAGTTAGGGAGTCTGGGATGGACAGGTACACACTGCTGTATTTAAAATGGATAACCCACAAGGACCTACTGCATAGCACAAGGAACTCTTCTCAATGTTATGTGGCAGCCTGAATGTAAGGGGAGTTTGGGGGAGAATAGATACATGTATATACATGTCGGAGTACCTTTGCTGTCCATCTGAAACTAACTATCACAACATTGTTAATTGGCTATACTTCAATATAAAGTTGAAAAAAATTGAACAAAAAATACAGTAACAATGTCCAACAAGACACACAATGACTGAAAAAGATAATCCAACCAACCATTCAACATATATAAATAGAAAAAAATGCACAATGGGAATGTCAAATAATCTAGCCCATTGCTATTTCAAGTGTGGTCTCCATATCAGAGCACCAGCATTACCTAAGAGTTTATCAGAAACGAAGATCTCAGGTACCACCTCAGACTTGTTAATATGAACCTGCAATTTTACAAGATCCCCAGGTGATTTGTACCCACATTAAAGTTTGAACACTACTGAACTAGTAGGTTCATTGTACCTGCTTGAATATGACAACAGCTATCATTTAAATATTCATTAACTATGGCAAACATGGTACTCCTGGACACTTCATGTGTTACTTCATTTACTATTAGAATATGACAGATATTATTTTCCCTGTTTTATAGACGACAGAATTAGGGGTCACAGAGGTTAAGTAACACGTGCTCATTGCTTCAGTCATGTCCAACTCTGTGTGACCCCATGGACTGTAGCCTGTCAGGCTCCGTTGTCTGTGGGATTCTCCAGGCAAGGATGCTGGAGTGGACCGCCATGCCCTCCTCCAGCAGACCTTCCTGACCCAGGAGTGGAACCCGTCCTCTGTCTACCTGCATTGGTAGGTTCTCTACCACTAGCGCCACCTGATGGCCATGGTCAAAAGTGAATGGTGCTAGACGTCGGATAGCATCCAGGCCACTGCAGTGATACACTGCCTCTCTAACCACTGGCCTCATGAAAGAAGAATCACTCCTAACTGTTACTTGTCAACATCTGAAATATTTTAAGAGGAACTAAGAAGGGAAAGGGATTCCCAGGGTGGCTCAAGGGTAAGGCACCCCCCATGGATACAGGAGACACAGGTTCCATCCCCGGGCTGGGAAGATCCCCTGGAGAAGGGAATGGGAACCCAATCCAGTATTCCTGCCACGGACAGAGAGGTATGGTGGGCTACCGTCCACGGGGTCACAGAAGAGCTACAAACAACTGAACAATAAGCAACTAAAGTAAACAATAAGAACAACTAGACAATAAGAACATGGGAATACAGCAAAGTACTGTGGCACTGACATCTTTTTATCAGAGTCTCCTGGGTTTATCAAAACGCTTCTCTTTTACTGTGTTATGGTGAGGGGTCAGGTTTGAAGAGAGTGATAATCCAGTTGAAGAATAGGGGTAGCTCACATAAACTAACAGAACACCCATAAGAAATTAAAATATCAACACATGCAAAATGACACTTTACAAACTGAGTACATAATTTCCAATAAAGTACTGAATAAATTTATTCATTTTAATGTAACATTTATTAATTACTTAATATATGACAGGATTACATTAGGATGTAATGAGGATCTAAAATTAATTTAAAAAAAAATAGATTCTCTGAGCTTAGGGACTGCGAGGCTGACAGTATGAACATTTAAGTATAAAAGAAAAAATGACAACCATTACAAGATACATGTATACAAAATGCCAGAGGAACAGCTAATTCCACTCCACCATGCCTTACAAACAGGAAAATGGGGTTAGTCAAAGACTGTCTAAGGAAAGTTTGGTAAGGCCCTAAAAGAACTGATTGATATGGATTAGTTTCACGTGCATTCATTTTCTTGTCTGTAAAACAAGGGAGTCAGAGATGAGAAATCCCCAAGAACCTGCAACATTCTATGCAGGAGCCTCAGGGGAATGGCTGACGGTAGGCCTCCTCAACCTGCTTCACTTAGAGCAGCTCAGCCATCATAAGTTCTGTATATGCATCTAAAGGAGGTTTTACTGGCTTTAAAGAAAGTGTTGTTTTGTTTTTTCTAATTTTCATTGGAGTATAGTTGCTCTACAACATTGTGTTAGTTTCAGGTGTACGGCAAAGTGAATCAGTTGTAAATACACCCACCCGGGTTTTTTTAGATTATTTTCCCATATAGGCCATTAGAGCGTACTGAGCAGAATTCCCTGTGCTATACAGCAGGTTCTTATTAGTTATCTATTTTATATATAGTAGTGTGTATCTGTCAGTCCCAATCTCCCAACTCATCCCTCCCCTACCTTATTCCCTGACAACCTTTAGTCTGAATTCTACATCCAGTCTCCTGGCAGACTAGATATGCTTTGAGGTAAGCATAATATGGCATATATAATTCTACAATCCCAAGAGAAAGTTTAAAAATTTAAAACACTTTAGCACTGTGGAATTATATATGCCAAATTATGCTTACCTGAAAGCAAGTCTAGTCTGCCAGGAGACTATCTCAATTACTTGCTAAGGAGCCAAAGTAAGATATCAACCTAAGGGGAAAAAAGGGGCACAGGTACTGTAAGAAGGGAATACATCATCAGGGCGTGGAGACTCTTGAGCCTGTGCGAAGTTCACCTCCGAGTTCTAACTGGGATTTGTCCCCCAGTTCCAGATGGCAGATGCCATACCAAGAAAAAGAAAACAAGATATTGCTCAAAATGTATGTTCGAGACAATGAGAGTACAAGGTGGGAAGGCTTTGGTGGTGAGGGCGGGGCAGCGGGGAGAGAGCTGGCTTTACGAAAGTAACAGAGAACGCAGCCTGCTTCTGCAGAACCCCAGAGAAAGCAACACCACTTAGCATATGAGGAATCCTGCACACCAGTATGCTTCACAGAGGTCCTATGTTGTCAAGGGACAGAACTCACAGCACAAACAGCAAACAGCGGTGGCCTACCAGAGGCAGAAGTGGACACCATCAAATAAGGCGGCTAGTACCAACTGGGCTCTGGAATACACAAGCAATGGGAAGAACGCTGATACGGTACAATCAGAAAAACCATGCGAATATGCCTATACCATAGTTTTGCCCCTGTTATGGTTAGGAAACAAGTTTATGACTGGAAGGTTATAGATGAAATAGCATGCTGAAGAAAACAACAAGAAAGAGACATGACTGACCAACTTTGTTTACCGTACTGATTTTTTGGAGGGAGTAAATTAGTTTGTCATTGCTTTTGCAGAGATTTCAGTTCTTTGACTTAATAATATTCTGGCAGGGGTGGGGAGAGAAGGTAACATACTATATATGAACGTGGGTTAGTATTCCTACCTCATAAGGAATTCTTCTGCCAACTGATAATGAAGAAAACACTCTAACAGAAATGTAGATAAAGAACACAGACATTTAATTTATTATAAAGTGGCCATACCTCTTTGTACCTGTCTAGGTATTTATTACTAAAGGTACTGTAAAGATACTCTTACTATATAAGCAGATACAACCTAAAATATTGCTCCATGCTTTGACTTTAAATGTATGGCAGTATTTCACTGTATTCAAAATTGTTTTTTCCTCCTAATACTTTTCAAAAGTATCTTTATAATAGACCAACTGAGGACAATGATGGGTTAAAATCGGTTCCTATTATGTACAAACTTTGTTAATGAAAACAGAATGACATAAATGCAATTTTTTTCTGGTTCCTATTATGTATGAACTTTGTTAATGAAAACAGAAAGACATAAATGTAATTTTCTCTTTCTAGTTTAAAATATTACAGTACAAAAATCAGTTAACACAGCAAACCTGAGACTGCTGTCCTTAGAAGGGCCAGCTTGCAAGGCTGGCCATTTGCTGGCATCTGGGAACTTGAATAGGGGGAGGGGTCCCACCACTCTCTAACTGATAAGTATACCTAAACTATTTCTACAGACACACATTTTATACTGAACATCTACCTTCCTTCTAGGAGTCTGGAATTTCTACACACCAGATAAAGTGTGTCTATGTGACTCGATAAAAAACCCTGAACTTCTAGGCTCAGTTGAGCCTGTCTTGGAGAACTCAACTGAGAGGACTCTTGGAAGCTTGTGCCTGGCTTCCTTCAGACTTTGTGCCTTTTCCTCTTGCTAATATGCTTGTATCCCTTTTACTGTAATAAATCATAGCCATGAATGTGACTATATGCAGAATCCTGTGACTCCTTATAGCAAATCTTCAGACTGGCAGTGGTCTTAGGAACTCTCACCATGATAACACTTCTGCCCACTGTAGGAAAAGTGGACAAATGATCCATTTCAAGACTCATCAGCAATCTCTAACCTAATCCTTTGTCCCTTGTATGTGGTCAGCCACCAGGTCCTGCAGACTCTCTTTTTTTAATATTACTTTCTTTCCATTTCCACCAGACCAATATCCTTGATTTCTTTCCAGTTACCACTCTCCTGATCACCTCAAGCTCTGATTATGACAATAGTCTCTCTCATTCTGCTCTGACTGCCCAACAAAATACTACAGATGAAGCGGCTGAAACAACAGAAATTTATTTCTCTCAGTTCTGGAGGCCAGGAAGTTCAAGATCAAGGTGCTGACCAGTTCATTTCCCGATGAGAGCGCTCTTCCTGGCCTGCAGACAGTTACCTTCTTGGAGGGCCCTCACACAGCAGACAGGAGAGCACTCTGTGATCTCTTCCTCTTCTTACAAGAGGACCAGCTGTATCATATTAGGGTCCCACCCTTATACCCTCACTTAACCTTTACCACTGTCTCACAGGCTTATTTCTAAATACAGTCACACTAGGTGTTAACAGTTTCAACACATGGGTTTGGGGTGTGTGTGTGTGTTAAACTTTTAGAACTTAACAGTCTCCTATTTGGTCTCTCTGACTTCTGTAATAAATTCTGCATTCTGCAGCCAGACTAAGCTTCCTAGGAGGACTGTAGTCACCAAGGAGGGATCTCCAACACCTCTAGTATACAAAACAAGTACTTTAACCTGGTGACCACAGAGTCAGCATCTGACATCTGAATGGGATTTACTTTGGAAGTTAATAAATTAGAGTGGTTTGAAAGAGTATTTAGTTCTGACTTGGATATGTTCAAGCTCTTTTAAAAATATTAATTGCCTAGTGTTAAATTCTAGTAAGTATCTACTTTTCTAAGGTATTGTCCAAAATTGCAAAATTTCTAATATATGAAGAAATTATCATCTTCATAAACAAATTACTCCCTAATAAGTATACTTGAGTGTTTGAAAGCAAGCTGAATATTTTACTTTCCTTCCCCATTAAAGTAGGTAAACATCGTCTTAATATCAATTTTATATCTCCAAGTCATTCAATTTTGTATCTTCACACTGTTGTCTTACTATTAACTTTTTAAACTGAACTGGAAAGGAATGCTAATTCTTCAAAATAACTACTATACCATCAGTGCAATAATCACATTCAATCAGAAAGGAGCTTCAGCAGAAAAACAGCTAAGTGCTAAGTATAACTGAATTTAAAGACAAAAAACTACATAAAAAAGGGATAAGTTTTTAAAATTCTAGTGAATCCTTCTCAAAGAAATTCATGCAAAGTGGCTAAAATGTGCTTCTATTGAAACAATCAGTATCAATACATCAAGATTTTTTTCTAAATTTCTGCTATGCATAAACCACCATGCTAATCAGTTACTTCAGTGGAATTATAAAAGCTTGAAACATAGTGTCAGCCCTCTTAATTCCTGACTAGGAATATAAAATAAAAAGGCAAAACCCAACTTTAAGTTAACCTGGCTAGCACACAATGTCAATGAAGTCATTGGTTTAATCTATGACAACTGCTATGCTTTGTTCCCTAAACACTACATTCTAGAATTCCCTTAAACGCAAGGAGGGTCAGGCATTATAACATGGACATAAAACTAAAAATCTGTCATTATTTCTGGAAAATTAATCAACATCTTTGCATAGAAAAGGTAGTAGCATTACCATTTACTTTCGTGATATAGCTAAGTTTACACAGACTGTGCATAGGTCAATTTACACTTTTTAACTGAGTCTTGAGGGGATTAAAAAAAAAAAAAGAGTACCAAACTTAATCTGTGAAATTCAGAATCAATTCCTAGTTGATGACAGAGAGGTGAAAAAAAGGTATATCACTCTACTCTGTGAGAGAGGGTAATGCAGAGCCAGGACATTTCAGTAGGTACCTCCAAATGCAGTAGTCATTTTGTGCAACCAGTAAGAGCATGAAGGTGGGCCATGGCTATAGAGAGACCTTGATCATGTAACTATAGTCAAGAAATGATCAAAGATACAAGGCATGTTTGGGCAAAAGTTCTCAATACCACTAAGAACTCTGCTCTTGTAGCTGTGAAATAACCAGAGCTTGTTTTTTCTTCTCAAGGCAGCTTAGTTCTATAGTACCTGGCGCTCCTGGGCTTCAGGAGGGTAAGTAAGGTCTGTTTGGCAGTGACAATCCCCAGTGAAGACAGCTGAGCCACTTCCCAGAATGCTGTCAGAAATTGGAACTGAGTGAAATTTTGTTTCCTTTCAGTATTGGTCTAGTGAACAATTTTAATGTACCTGTTCTGTTCCAGTCCAAAGGGTTTAGAAAACAGTGTATGTTTGGATCCGACTCACACTGAAATAATCACTGTCTTAAAACTGATTAGTTTGGGACTTCACTGGGACAGAGCACTTACGACGAGGAGTTCTTTCTGCAGGGCCTCTAAGATCTAGCCTCTCCCCAGGGCAGACAATTTAAGCAAAATTTAATACAGTGACTCTCAATCTTTTGCATGCAGAGAGAAATACTTAGTTAAAAATTCAGGTTCCAAAACAGCACATGAAAAGATGCTCAACATTGTTATTTATTACAGAAATGCAAATCAAAACGACAATGAGGTTATCAGCTCACGGAAATCATCATCAAATATAAACAATGCTAGAGAGGTGCAGAGAAAAGGGAACCTTTCTACACCTATGGTGGGAAGGTAAACTGGCACAATCACTATGGAGAATACTATGGAGGTTCCTTAAAAAACAAAAAATAGAGCTACTGTATGATCCAGGAATCCTACTCCTGGGTGTATACTAGAAATATATATATATACGATGGAATGTTACACAGCCATAAGAAAGAATGAAATATTGCCATCTGCAACAACATAAATGAACCTAGAGATTATCACATTAAGTGAAGTGAGTCAGGCAGATAAAGATAAATATCTTAAAAAACTAAAAAGAGAGCTACCATATGACCTAGCAATTGTACTCCTGGGCATATACTGAAGAAAACCAAATTTGAAAAGATACACTCACCCCAACATTCACTGCAGCACTATTTACAATAGCTAAGACATGGAAGCAACCTAAATGTCCATTAACAAAGGAATGGATGAGGACAACACGGTAGTTACACACAATGGAATATTACTCAGACATAAAAAGAATGAAATACTGCCACTGCAGCAGTATGAGTGGACCTGGAGATTGTCATACTGCATGAAGTCAGACAGAGAAAGGCAAATATCATACGATACTGCCTATACATGGAATCTAAAACAAATGGCACAAATGAACTTATTTACAAAACAGAAATAGAGTCACACACACACATACACATATATACAGAAAACAAACATGGTTACCAGGAGTGAGGGGTTGGGGGAGGAGGAAGGAAGGGTAAACTGGGAGAACAGGATTGACAGACACACACTGCTATATGAAAAACAGATTAAAAGGATCTACTGTACAGCACAAGGAACTCTACTCAATATTCTCTAATAACCTATATAGGAAAAGAATCTGAAAAAGAAGGAATATATGTCTATGTATAAATGAATCACTATGCTGTACACCTCAAACTAACACAACATTTTAAATCAACTAAATTCAATAAAAAAAAATCAGATTCCAGAGACCCACATACCAAATATTCTGATGTAGTGGATCTAAGGTGGTTTCAGGTTATGCTCAGTTCTAGTAAGCACTATCAGAAAATCTGATGGAAACTGTTTACAGCCTACACTTCTAAGACATGCTAGATTAGTGATTAATTCACATCAGAAAAGACCTTATTCATTAGAAAGTAGCAAAGGCATCTTTGCTAGAAAGATGTAGGCAACACAACTTTCTGATATGTGGCAACCAAAGTAATACCCCTTATCACCAATGTATTCATGTAAAATTATATACACACACACATATTGAGCCTACTATAGAGGACAATAAATCAAAGCAGCACTTATCTGACAATCAGCAATTTATGAAAGGCCCTTACACAGTTACAACTGTCATTTTCTAATATCAGTTAAAAAGACATGAGTGAAAACACACACAAGCATGTGTTTGGTACAGTTACCTAAAATATCTATGCTCTGTTCTTAGCTTTTGTATAAAGCACTTTGCTAGTAGCATCTAGAAATTCTGGGGAAACAATCATACATTCTTAGAAATGTTCAAGCAAAGCTCCAAAATAATTATCAGTATAATCTACTCAAAAGCAAAAATACTCTCATTTCTGTATAGTGCTCACCTAAAATCCAAGACAGATTGCCTAAAAATACTTGTTGAACACCTATCACATGTAGGGTGCTACTTTGGGTGACAGGAATATAGTGATGAATGTGGCAAAGTCCCTGTCCCCCTGGGATGGAAGGTTCTACAAAGAGGAAACTGTAATGATTTTATACATATGTCAATGTCAAATTCTTCTCCTTTGGGTTTTTAAATTTTTTTTTAGATGCTTTAATATCCAATGTCCAATGCTAGCCTAAAAAACTAACCACTATTTGAAATTCACTGTGCAATATTTATACCAAATACATGTCAATTCCATCATATGGATCCTGTTTAATTTTACCTCATCAATAATACCTGTTTAAACTCAAATTAGTTAGTAAATATATACTCTGCTATAACACTAGAAGATTATAAAACCAATGTAGAATGTGAATCCATCACTGAAGAACAATCAGGATGAATTCTCATAAAAAACTAAAGCACATTTTAAATGTATACTATTTTGTCAATTATATCTCAATAAAATTATGTATCAATAAAACTGGAGGTAACAGGCAAATGATTGTTAAGGGGGACAGCACAACTTGTTCTAACTCTGTGTTATTGCAAATATAATTTTTTGTGCATTGAATTGGCTTTTTACAAAAGCTAGAGGTGAAAAGAAAGTAAAATTGGGATATCAGAGCATAAGGATAATGACTACTTGCATTTTAATATTTTAAAGTAATTTTTTATTTTTAATTAAAATCAAATTACAAATTTGATTTTTTAATTAAAAAATTACAAAAATGTAATTTTTATAAATTTGGCTGACAGAAAGATGAAATAAACTACTGCTAAAAACTACTACTAAAAGCTCTGATGTACCACACACACACACACACAAAAAGCAGAATTATTTAATATAAAATCAGGCTACTTTTTTTTGGTGTATAAACTCTCTTACAGAATGTCATCGTTAAGTCATTAGATAAGCTGGAATACCATGGTTTCTCTCACACATAAAATAAGAATATTAAAATTTCTATTCATTTATCCTTATTCATATGTATCTTTATATAACCTTTAAATTTAGAAACACAGAGTGAGTGAGTGAAAGTGAAAAGTCGCTCCATCGTGCCCAACCCTTTGAGACCCCTGGACTATACAGTCCATGGAATTCTCCAGGCCAAAATACTCGAGTGGGTAGCTGTTCCCTTCTCCAGGGGATATTCCCAACCTAGGGATCAAAACCGGGTCTCCCACAATGTGGGCAGATTCTTTACCAGCTGAGACACCAGGAAAGCCCAGAAACACAGAAGAAACTTTTAAAATACATGCATTGTAGAAAAATATCAGGAAGGAAGACAAAAATTGACCTTAAATGACAATCAAAACATTTCAGACACAAAAACACTAAAATAACCTCTTAATAATATATATATCCCACATTTATAACTGTCAAATGGCCAGAAAACAAAACACATGACTAAAAAAGTCTCTTCTAACTCTTAAGATTCCACGATTTTACAGCATATATAAAATGCTAAACATTATCTTATTGAGGAAAATTTGCCAACTTTAGTCATGATTCTCCTCAATTCTCTGACTGAAAATCTTCTCTACAGCAACCCTCTATTAGTTTCCCAAGGAGAGATGACAAACAAAAGGAAAGAATAGCAGCTTCAGGTTAACTGCTAAATAAAGGGGGAAACAGAGAGACAGCCATCTATTGGAGTTGAAAGGAAACGGTTTTGGAGTCAGACAAAACTGGATTCAAATTCTGTAGATTCTGCTACTTAGTAGAAATGAGACGATGTAGGCATTTAAATTTCAAGGTTTGATATACCTGCCTGTGAAACAGACTTAGTAAATAGTTGAATAAAATAATATACATGAAGACTTTTTCATAATGCTTGTTACAGAGTAGCTGTGTTATTCTCATCCTCAGTATTTTTTTTATTGAAGTGTTGATTTACAATGTTATTGTCCCTGCTATAATTTTACTTTCTGTGTTTAAAAAGATAAGAACCATGGCTAAGTGAACTATCCAAGCAACTTGCAATTTTAGTTTCAGCATCCCATGCCCATGTCTCACTTTCAACTAGGCTTGAACAAAAATAAGGTAGCTATTAAAAGATCAGATTAATCTTTGAGAAATCGTGGACCAGCAGAAAGATGATGACTAGAAAAAGACAAAGTTAAAGCTGTCAATACAAAAATACAGATTTCAGATATACTAAGTTCTATGCTTTATCTAGTAAAATTCTAGACAAATGGCTTATAAAATTTAAGAGACAAAGATGTTTCACTGTGTTCACTCCTGGAAAAAAAAAATAGCAACAATTTAACTGTGTTTATCTTTCTGTACATGCACGTGCCTTTAACCGGTTTCTATTAGGAAAATCTTGAGACAGAACATATTTAATTTCTGTAGGGCTGACAACAATGACGACAGCTGCTGTTGCTAACAGTTACTGGACTCTTTCATATGCCAGGCATTATAGCAGGTGATTTATATTCATTATTGCATGTACTCCCATGAAGCAGGTACTAATCAAGGTTCAGAGAAGTTAGGTAACATGTCCAGTACTACAGATAACAAGACAAAATGAAAAACTAAAACCCAGATTGGTTTGACTCTGGAATGACTGAATGACTATGCTTCGCTCTCATCAGCAAACATCTCATGAAATAATTGACAATAAGAAGGAAAAAATGTGAATTATATCTTAACACTAGATAAAATGGGAACTAGATATTAGGCAGAGTTAAGAGACAGATATACATCTATGCTCAGAAAGTGCTAACTGAATAAAGCATAATTCATTTAGAAGGAACCTTTATAGTTAAGTTCTGTTCTAGGTATTCTGTTTATATCATGACTGCTGACTTGAAGGACAACAGAAAGCGTAAGATTTTCAATCTATAACAAGATTCAAAAATATCACATAAAACTATAAGGAAAAACTAGTAACATTAAATTTTACAGGGATGACTTTAAAGCCCTGCAATCAGGCTCAATAAATTAACTTTCCAAGTTCCGAATATGAAAATTCTGGTTGAAGAATAGTTTAAAATGACAGACCTTAAAAAGTTCACTATAAACTTAGGATGACTCTGTTGTTGAAACAGCTAAGTATATCTGGGATATATCTGATACATATATATATATATTTTGTAAACTGGAATTACCAATTCATTTGAAACTATAGTTGGTGAAACAAGGCATTACTGCTACAAATAAACCAATCCCTGTGCTATGCTGTGCTTAGTTGCTCAGTCATGTCTGATTCTTTGCGACCCTGCCAATGTAGCCCGCCAGGCTCCTCTGTCCATGGGATTCTCCAGGCAAGTATGCTGGAGTGGGTAGCCATTCCCTTCTCCAGGATCTTCCCAACCCAGGGATCAAACCCAGGTCTCCTGCATTGCAGGCAGATTCTTTACCATCTGAGCCACCAGGGAAGCCCAAAAATACTGCTGTGGGTAGCCTATCCCTTCTCCAGGGGAACTTTTCAACCCAGGATCAAACTGGGGTCTCCTGCATTGCTGGTGGATTCTTTACCAACAGAGCTACCTTGTTTTATTTTCTTCATGACATTTATTATAATCCAAAATTAGCTTATGTTTTATTTATCAAAGTCTTAACTTGGAATACTTTTGTTTAACCTCTATTTGCACAGAAGCCCTATGAGAGAAGAGAGTTAGTCACTCTTAATTACCACCATATTCTAAGTATTTCAAACCGACTTGCACCTAAGAGGTACTCAACAAATATCTATCAAATGAACAAATGAGCAAAGTGCAGGGAAATAAAGACATTTAATTTGGGAAGCAGAGGAAGATATAAGGCAGTTTTCACATATCAAAAGACCTATATCAAAAAAGGAGAAGACCTATTTCTGTTTTCCGCAGAAAGATGGCATAGAATCAAATGATAGACATTTCAAGAAAAAAAGATTGGGCTCATAATTAAGAAACGTCTTCTAAGTCATACAGCTGCCTAAAAATGGAAAGGGCAGTCTTACTAGTCACAAAACGATTCCTAGGGGTAGGGGGTTGTGTCCATAAGTTATCAGTTAACCTAAATCTATGATTTAGAGTACATTAAGAATATAAGATGATACATGAAGACTGAAAGAAAGTGATCTAAGTGATTACTCAGAGATGGTATCTTGAAAGACAGTAAAGAAAAAAATCAGTACAAATTGGATTTTGAATGAAATGGTGAAGGAGAAGAAAAAGTTCTGACAGACTTTTGTCCAATGAGCATTTACTAAATACAGAGTTGTAAGCTGGAGGTCTAGGAAGACAACAGGAAGGTACCAATGAAATTAATAAGAAAACAAAACACAACAAAAGGAGATGGTCAGTATAAGGAATCAGCTGGAAATAATGAATTCCTTTTGCAATTGTTTGCATTTAAATTTTTATGAGAAATCCAGAATAAAAAGGCAAAACATGTGTAACAAGATAAAGTTATAAGGCCATATTTGGAGAGCATCATTTGAAAATATTTGCCAAAGAATTGTACTTCAAGCCCTGAGAATGGATGAGCTTTCTGTAGAAATATTCAAAGGGAGCAATAAATTAAAGAAACGGAGAACATCAAAATTATAGCTCTGGAAGGACCATTTTTAAAGGCCAACTAATCATTTATTTGTCCTTGGGTAGAAGTTCACTTAAAAATCCGAAAGGTCATTCCATCTTCATAAAAACCTGCACCAAAAGGCATTCTTAAAAACCCCCCTGCAAAATATATTCCAAACAGTAAAGATATTTGTATTAAAATCTTTCTACATTTTAAATGTAGTTATGGAATACAAATGGTAAATTTTCTTTTAGCAAATGCTATCAAATAATTACATATTAAATTATACTTTGATTTGCTAAACAGATAAGCAGGACTTAAACACTTTTTTCCTGAATTTGTAATTCAACACATAAGTTTAGAAAATAACATATTATCTTCTGACAAGTCCAAAATATCTATCTGTATTGTATCAAATTAAGTACTTCTCAAATGATGAGAAAAGGTTTCTGCATTTCCATACATGCCCCAATGTTCTAAAATAAAATAAACAGTATCTTTCTGCATCAAATTGAGACATTATAATTAATGAAATTTAATTATAAAGATCTAGTTGTTTTTTTCCAAACTGTGATTTTTGTTGTTGTTGTTAATGTTAATTCTTTTCTCAATCTTACTTAATCATAAACAAGGTTAATATAATGATAAAAATTACAGGAAAACTAAGTTTTAAAAACTGTAGAGCATCTTTGTAATTCAGCCCCAATTGGAAGACTGGAAACTACAAAATTAGTAAGTATATTGCAACTGGTAATCAGGAAGAGAAAGGAGAGGCAAATTCTTATCAAAATACTATATCACTAAAACTGTTGTTTAAAAGAAATGAATATAAGTAGTAAGGAAAGGTGTATTTCAAATAAAAGGTCTACTGCTGTAAACAATAAAAGGTCTAATCTAATTGAAGAGGCCTATATTCAGTTATTTCTATGAGCATAAGAAGAACTGAATGCCTCCCTTGGTGTATACTATAGGAAACTATACTCTATCAATATCCTAAAACATTTATACTATATATATATACACGTATATATGTATGTGTATGACATTTATTTAAGTAAATATCAACATAACATAATGTATTAAAAAAGTTAATTTAGCAAGCCTAAGACTACTTACCCTTTGAACAGCCTCCTTGTAAGGTTGGCCTTTGGCTAGCTTCTGGGAACATGGCTGATATACAGTTCCCTACAATCATATAAAACTTCCCCTAAATGATAAGGAACTCATTATGCCTGGACTGTGTGTGCAAACAATATGGTTAAGTTAAATATGTTTTCCTCTGGGAATCTGGGACTTTGGCAGGTGCAAGGAGAGAATGCCTACATGACCAGCCCTGGGTAAAACCCCTGAGAGTTGAGTCTTTAATTAGTTTCACTAATAGACAACATTTTGCACATGTTGTCACAACTCACTGGAGGAATTAAGTGCATACTATGTGACTCCACTGGGAGAGGACTCTTACAACCTTCTGTCTGATTTCCTTTATATCCTTTTGCTGTAATAAACCTTAACCATGAGTACAATTTACTAAATCTTATGAGTTCTTCCAACAGAACACCAAGCCTGAGGATGATCTCAGGGATTAATGATAAAGATAGTTTGAGACTCTTTGATTACTAAACACTGATTTACACATTAAAGGTGCTTATCATATATGCAGATGGCAAAAGCTTAATGAATATATTGGAAGATACAGTGAAGTATCCAAAAAGGCTTGAACAACTGAGCCAATTCTAACAAAATGAAATTAAGTGAGATAAAGACAGCCTCTGATCATGTTTTTAAAAAACAATACAAAATTTGTATACCTATGGCTAATTCATATTCATGTTTGGCAGAAACCAACAAAATTCTGTAAAGCAATTGTGTGTGTGTTACTTGCTCAGTTGTGTCCAACTCTTTGCAACCCCATGGTTGGGATGTAGTCCACCAGGCTACTCTGTCCATGAGATACCTTCAACTAAAAAATAAATAAAATTTTTAAAAAAGAGGGAGGGGAAAAAAATAAGCTACTATACAAGCTACTATACATGTAGGAAGAACAAACTTGTAATTAAGTAAGTATGAAAAAGACTTCAGGGTTTATTGAAAATAAACCCATATATTAAAGTAATATATAATTAAATTATATAATTAATATAAACCCATATATTAAATGGTAAGATATAACTATCAAAGATTCCTAATGTACTTCCGTGCTAAATAAAACGCATACTATATTCAAACCAAGAGTAAATAATAGCCCAATTCTCCTCTGTTACTGGTCATATCACATATAGAAAATTATATTTATCCATTTAAAGAAGGATATATTACAGCACATTCATGGCAAAGCTTGTGATGAGCTCCAAAACCATATTTTATAAGGAACAGCTCAAGACCAAAAGAAGACTGGAGATAGGCACAATGGTTCTACTAACATATATAGCAAGTTCTTGGGTAAAATAGAAATTTTAATTTTTTCCATATAATCATAAGGAAAAGAAATCAGGAAGACATTCATTCAAGTTGTGTATAAATTTAAAAATTATCTAAAATTCAAAACTACCCCAAAGATCATTCACCCTCCTTTAAAACACATATTTGAAGCCTAAATGTCCACTTAATGTGGGTTTGGAAGGAAGAACTCAATTAGGTACATAGCTATATTAAATAAAACTTAAATAATCTTTCATTTCTTCTAAATACTCTTTTCCATAGCTCCTTCATGTATACTCTACTAGAAAGGCAGGGGGGAAAGAATTTTGAAGTAATCTTCAGTCCAACTGCACCCTTAACTGAGTTGGGGAGAAAAGGGATAAGACCTCAAAATACAGTTAAGCCAAATTATTCAATTCAAATCAACTCAACAAATAAATGACATACTATAATAGAGAGCCCTTTACATTCAGCTCAACAAAGAACTGAGTAGCCCCCATGTACAAAGCACTCTGAGGGACCAGGGCAATGCAAAAGAACGGGGAGAAAAGCTGGGCTTACAAGCATCCCCTGGCTCCTCAGACATTGATACCAGGTGTCACAGCTCCAGAGTGGCAAAGCCTCTCACTGGCTTACCACAGCTCTAGTCACCATGGTGGGAACGATGGTTCTGAAGGTTAGAAAAATCCCAAGTATCAAAACCAGGCCTGGGGTTCTCAACCATTAATAGCTTATGTCTTAAGGTCCAGGCCCAAAGACACAGGCCTCTAAAGTGTCTGCTTGAGAAAAGATCCTCCCCCACAGCTATAACAGAGGCATAAGAAGACAAGAGGGAAAATGTTCTAAGTCTTTCTCAAACTCTATTAATAGAGGTGGCTGTATAACACACACAACATGCTTCCCACCAAAAATAAAAATTAAAAAATAAAGGAAGAATTTGAGTACCATGGTTTAAATGAGGCTCAGCAGACCCATCCCAGTTTTAAGAATTTTAGTGGTTTTTTTTTCGGTGCATGGAAGATAGACACCACAAAAAACACACTAAACAAAGCAATCTCTTTCAGGGGCTCAGAGGAGATAAAGTGAAAGTCAATTCTCTTAATTTACTTGTTAATGTACAATTGCTGCTGGAAGGTTTGTGGTGAAGGAGGTAAATTCGTTACTATCTGAACTACCAGGGAAGCCCTAAAGGTAGGCTGATAGTTGTTAGTGTGAAATAAACTGGCTCACTTCTTTTAAAAAATTTGGCACCATGTATAAATAATCATTTTAATAATATTCAGTATTTCTCTTTCTTAAAAATTGGAACAAAATAATACTAAATACTAAAGCTTATTTATAAAATGTTCATAAAGAGTATGCAATAACACAGAAAAATGCTAAAGATATAAATAACTACATTAAAAACCCTTTACATAGAAAAAATCCTGGTCAATGGTAGAAAATGATAGGGGGGAAGAAACAAATGAGTTTTTATATCTATGTGTTAATATTATGTAGAATTATGGGTGATTCACTCTCTTTTTTATCCTTTTAAATACTCCTTATATTTCCTGCTGGCTCAGACAGTAGAGTTTGCTTGCAATGCAGGAGACCCGGGTTCGATCCCTGGGTAAGGAAGATCCCCTGGAGAAAGAAATGGCAACCCATTCCAGTATTCTTGCCTGGGAAATCCCATGAACAGAAGGAAGAGCTTTCTGGGGTCGCAAAGAGTCGGACACAACTGAGAAACTAACACGCACATATTTCCTTAAGGAATAATACTTGTTTAAAGATTAAAAATAAACACTAAAATGAATTCTGACTGAGGATGAAAAAGGGGCAATTAGTTATGTGGAAGCAATGACAATCAGAAGAGGCAGACTATTATTCAACATAGTTTTGGAAGTCCCAGCAGGGAAATCAGAGAAGAAAAAGAAATCCAGATTTGAAAAGAAGAAATAAAACACTGTTTGCAGACAACATGATACTATACATAAGTAAGTAAGTAAAGTCGCTCAGTCGTGTCCGACTCTTTGCAACCCCATGGACTGTAGCCTACCAGGCTCCTCTGTCCATGGGATTCTCCAGGCAAGAGTACTGGAGTGGGTTGCCATTTCCTTCTCCAGGGGATCTTCCCGACCCAGGGATCGAACCTGGGTCTCCAGCATTGGAGACAGATGCTTTACCGTCTGAGCCACCAGGCAAGCCCACAGAAAACCCTAAAGATACCACCAGAAAACCAGCAGAGTTAATCAATGAAATCTGTAAAGTGGCAGGATATGAAATTAATATACAGAAATCCCTTGTATTCCTATACACTAGCAATGAAAAATCAGAAAGAAAAATTAAGGAAACAATCCAATTCACCACTGCAACAAAAAGAGTAAACTACCTAGGAATAAACTTATCTTAGGAGACAAAAGATCTGTATGTAGAAAACTATAAGACACTGATGAAAGAAATCAATTATGACACAAACAGATGGATACATATATTATGTTCTTGGATTTGAAGAATCAATATTGTGAAAATGACTATACTCCTCAAAGCAATCTACAGAGTCAATGTAATTCCTATCAAATTACCAATGGCATTTTTCACAGAACTAGAAGAAAAGTTTTACAATTTTTATGGAAACACAGAACACCCCAAATAGCCAAAGCAATCTTGAGAAATAAAAACAGAGCTGGAGGAATCAGACTCCCCAACTTCAGATTGTACTACAAAGCTACAATCATGAAAACAGTATGATACTGGCAGAAAAACAGAAATATAGATCAATGGAACAGGATAGAAAATCTAGAAATAAACCCAGGTACCTATGGTCAATTAATCCATGACAAATGCTGGAAAGACAGCCTCTTCAACAAATGGTGATGGCAAAACTGGATAGCTACATGTAAATAAGTGAAATTAGATCATTCTTTAACACCTGACACAAAAATAAGCTCAAAATGGATTAAAGACCTAAATGTGAGACTGGACACTAAAAACCTTTTAGAGGAAAACATAGGCAGAACACTCTCTGACATAAATCGCAGCAAGATACTATTCAATTTGTCTTCCAGAATAATGGAAATAAAAACAAAAATAAACAAATGGGACCTAATTAAACACAACACTTTTGTACTTTGTTGAACACTGAACATTTCCTTCCCTTTCACTTTAATAACTTCAAATATCCCAAGGTATCCTCTGAGACTAAAGTATCCAAGTGAGTGACTGAGTGAGTGAAGTTGCTGAGTCATGTCCGACTCTCTGCGACCCTGTGGACTGTAGCCTGCCAGGCTCCTCCATCCATGGGATTCTCCAGGCAAGAATACTGGAGTGGATTGCCATTTCCTTCTCCAGGAGATCTTCCACATAGCTAAATATTTAGGTCAATTCATCTTTAAAACTGGCAACCCACTCTAGTATCCTTGCCCGGGGAATTCAACGGACTGACAGCCTGGCGGGCTACAGTTCATGGGGTTTCAAGAGTTGGACATAACTTAGCAACTAAACTGCCATCTTTAAAATGCATCAAGTTCTCTAATTCTTCAATCTATTGCATTGCTCCTAAAATTGTTTTGCAATCTCTCCCTCAAATTCTAGAAATTAGATAGTCTGTCCCTTAGCTTGCATCCCACAATTCAATAAATTACTCTCTGGACTTAAAAAGCATCCAGGAGTATCTGCAGAACCACAATTTATGTCACATAAAACATAAACAAATATTTATTATCCTACTTTACTGATACAAAATGCAAACATATCTGGCTAATTCAGATTTCAATAATTTGAATTTTGCAATGACTCATCTTACAAATCTTTTTAATGGGTACCATAAGTTAAAAGATCAAAATTCTCACAAAAACCTTAAATGTTTAAAACAACAAACTTTTTCAAACAATTCAGTAAAATTCAGTTATATTCAGTTGATGCATACACTAGAAACTAAGGAAACAGTTCATCTAAGGACACTTACAAGGCAATCCTGTGTTAGCCTAATTAGAGTTCCTTTAATTTTTCTATAACCATATTATTTCACTCAAAGAAAACTGAATTATACATTAACAGGATTTTATGTAAAAATATCACTAATTCAGACTGCTCTCTCTGATTCCCTGAGTACAATTTTTTAGACTATACACAACATAGCACTTCATAAAGCACAGTAGCCAGAAATGTCAAGACCTTTTCTATCACTAGGTTTAGAAAAAACCATCCTATTATGACTTCAACAACACTGCAAATCCATTATAAAGAATATTCAGAACATAAAGTGCACAGCTATAACATGTTTACTTTTCAAAAGCATGTATGTGTGTGTGTGTGTGTGTGTACTAGTGTGTTTTTGACAATTCTTCATCATTAAGGGGAAGGGGCAACAGAGGACAAGATGGATGGATGGCATGACCAACTCAATGGACATGAGTTTGAAGAAACTCCAGGAGATACTGAAGTACAGGAAGTCTGACGTACTGCAGTCCATGGAGTCAAAAAGTTGGACATGATTTAGTGACTTAACAACATCATCATCCTTAAGGTTATAGTTTTTAAATACATAACTAACACTGCTCAATTCAGTCTATATATCTCTCAATAAATTCACCAGATGTTTTTAAACTGTTGTGTTTTTTAAAAGATAGGTAAATTTTATAACCCTCTATGGATAAGAAATTTCTTTAAGAAATTAGCACTGCTGAGAATACATCTCATTAAAATTTTCCATGACCTCAAAATCCCACCTTCAATATACAATTAAAACTTCATATGGAATTTTTCCTGTATTAACTAAGTCACTCCTCATTTTCTACTCAATGAAAAAGGGTCAGATCCCTCAACCACCAGCCATACATAAATATATTATTCAAGAACTTTATCACAGGCAAAGTCACTGCTGCACAAGATATATGGTCAGTAGTATCTTTGTTTGGTTATGTGATCTTGTGAGGAGGGTCACTTAAAAATCTTATCTCAGATTTCTACATGTAAAATGAGATAGGGTTTGCTCACAGAAGCTTTTAGAATACATTTAATTCATAATGCCAAGGGCATTATACATATTCAAAAGCATTTTAAGCTTTTTCAAAACTTAATGTGCAGTATTTTATAATAATTTCTTAACACATATAACAGAGAGGCAAGACTTGTCTCCAATCTCCTCAATGCACACACAATCATTTGAATATATCCCATATTAACATTCCCAAACTAAGACATCACTGGTAATCTCAACAAAGAATGTTACTTCAAATCCTAAGTTTTCTATTAAAAAACATGTGCACCTTTAACTATAGCAAAAGTAAACACTCTAAAATGACGGCAAAATGAAAACACAGGGATTTTTTTCTCAGTCTGTAAGAGGTGCTTCCCTGGTGGCTCAGTGGTAAAGAATCTGCCTGCCAATGTAGGAGACATGGGTTTTGATCCCTGGGTCAGGAAGATCCCCTGGAGAAGGTAATGGTAACCCACTCCAGTATTCTCACCTGGGATTCCCATGGACAGAGGAGTCTGGCAGGCTACAGTCCATAGGGTTGCAAAGGAGTCGAAGGTGATTTTTAAGCAGTATAACAAATACATATATAGCCACATGCACACACCTTTTTATCTTGTCCCATAAATAAATGCTACTGCAAGATATTCTAGACTTCAAAATCTATAAAAGTATATCAAGGTATAGCCCTCTAATAAATTTAAATTTTTTGTTCAATTTTAAGTATTAAATCACATATAGAAACTGAGAAAGTAGGGCTGAAAAATGATGCTGATGACTGAAATAACAGAAGCCATTACAAGATCCACTTAATAATAATACATTCTAAATATAAATCTTCAAAATGTACTTTTCCAGGGTTATCTCCAAGTAAATATACCTAAAAATCCAGTAATCTTTTGAGATCTTGGAGAGCAAGAAGTTAAATGCAATTTATTTGTAATTTTTCTTAAATTTTAAAATCTAATTTATGGCAAGAACATTTCACAAAAACCTAGATATACATTATACAGAAGTTGTTTTCTTACAAATAAGAAATTGTAATTTGCAATTGGCAAGGAATTCTAAAAACAGAATTTTGAAACTTTTCCTTGCCAAAATAATCACAAGAAAAATCCAAATACAGTTTAACTTGTTAAAAAATTAAAACAAGGACTTTAGAATTTTTTTAACCTATTGCTCACAAATTATCTTTTAATCTTGGCAAAATCTAGCATTTATAGTATCAATTTTACAAATATCATTTTTAATTACAAAACCTGTGGAGGAGTAAATGAAATAATTGTTATGAGGCTATTTATTATATAAAATGTATACTCTAAAAATACCTACTTTAAACTTCAGACTTTATTAGGAATATAAGTAAATGTTTTAAAATTGTATGTTACACAGAGTATATACATGAACACTTGCTTGTGTCAGGCATAACCTCAGACAAATGCACAGGTCTGCACTGCATTCAAAGATACATTTTGAATTTTAAAGAACAGACCATATAATACTTTGTACTTGATTTTTTTTATGCGTGGGACTTCCACTGAAAATAATGTCATCACTTTGAATTCATAGAGTATATTTGAGTAGTTTTAACCAGCATCAACATCATTTCCACTTACTTAAGTAGAAAACATAAAATAAAATTGGAGTCAGATTTCTAAACTCAAAAGAGAAACATGATTTATTTTGTATAAAGGAGCATTTGGGGAAATTTTAGAATTTAAGGAAATAATTCCATTCAATAAATTCTATCACTATGCACTGTTTCTTCCTGATACTTATCACTTGTATATTTTGAAATTTTACAACCTCCAAAATTAATCTGATCCCATTTATGATAGTGAAAATATTGATATCACATATGCCTTTCATGTTAAACACTCATCAGACATAACAATCTCCAGCTGAATTTATTACTATGATTTTCTTCACCTTAATAGCAAATCATACGTGAGAATAAAATAAAAGTTATCACTAAAAAGTTACAGATACGACTTTTGGGGGTGGGGACGCTAAAAACAGAATCTTGCCTATCTGTGAAATAGGCAGCTAACACATAAGCTGGACTCTACTTCCCTAATGCAAGGTCATCCTTCTGTTATTTAAAGATGTGAAAAATACATTTTAAAATGCATTAGTGGTACATTTTTAAAATATAATGCATTTAAAAAAACATGGTAGATAACAGAGATCCATTTTAGATTCAGCAAATAACACTTAAAAATGATTGTGCTGAAGCAAAATTATATCAAGAACATCTAATATCACAAACAGAAAGGCATCAAATGTCTCTGAAAATTTTACATGTACTAACAAATATTACACATGTCAGAAACTACATAAACTGTCTTTAAAAGAAAATTGTATTGAGACAAAATTAGCTAATGTTACTTGTAAAAATCAACAAAACTGTGAAACATCAAAATAGTTTTTAAACAGCACACTTAACAAGACTATTTTCCAATTATAAAAGAAGTAAAGGTTCACTATAAAAATTTTTAAACAGGATATTAATAAAGAAGGAAAACCTAATCACATCACTTTTAATATTTTAAAAGAATTATTTACACTATTAAACAAAGTTAAAATATTTTAAATTATAGAGCAAAACTAGCACTGGATAAAACTTACATTTATAAGAAACACTGAAAGAAGGATTATTTTTTCTCTTCAAATCATTTTTCCTCAATGTCCACATATTTGGTTGTTGATTATACAACTTTCTACACATCCTTCCTAATCTTAAAGTTTTACTCAGGGAAAGGAGCAACTATTGGACCCTATACATCAGAACAAAGCATCAACTCAGTAACAAAGGCTCCTGTGCACTGTGATGGTCCTTCCTGGACAGAAAGGATGCTATGCTCAGCACATTATACAAGCAAATTCCCCACATCTTAATTTCCTCTGTTTATCACACATTTATATCTTTTTCATATCTAATGATTACCTTCCAGGGTATGGAGAGACAGAGGAAAGTCATTTAAGGCAACGACTTAATTTCTAATTTTATATAATGAATGATATAAAGAGAGCAAATCTACTTATAATCTTTGTTTCTTCCAGGTAACATGTTTATGACAAAATACCTTAAATTCCATGTTAGTGTACGAGGAAAACTAAAATGCAAAGACAAATGGCAAGGTACTCGTCAACAATGCTTTCCTACTATTGCCAACCTGATGAAAGAAAAATGTTTAACTATGTTGTATTAAATATATAACTAATACAATTTTTGTATTTACTATGTTAAATAAAGTGCTAGTTGCTTAGTCGTGTCCAACTCTTCGCGACCCTATGGACTGTATCCCGCCAGGCTCCCTGTCAACAGAATTCTCCAGGCAACAATACTGCAGCAGGTTGCCATTTCCTTCTCCAGGAGATCTTCCAACCCAGGGATCAAACCCAGATCTCCCACATTGTAGGCAGATTCTTTACCAACTGAGCCACCAGGGATGGAGGTTAATCTCAGAGTCATCCTGTCTCATCCCATCGTCTGCTTGCTGGATATCTTTCATCTCCAATGGTGTCTTCATGAACAACTATTCCTGGGAAAAGAGCTTTCAGAAATTATGGAAGCTTTCTACATTTAAAAAAATCTGGTGGTTTAGTCGCTAAGTCATGTCCAACTCTTGCAACCCCAAAGACTGCAGCCTGCCAGGTTCCTCTGTCCATGGGATTCTCCAGGCAAAAAAACTGGAGTGGGTTGCCATTTCCTTCTCCAGGGGATCTTCCTGACCCAGGAATTGAACCTGGGTCTCCTGCACTGCAGGCAGATTCTTTACCACCTGAGCTATGAGGGAAGTCTGGGTTTAGGCCAAATCCAAGTTTAACAGATTTGGTAAAAAAAAAAAAAAAAAAAAAAAAAATGCCATCTTATATAACTCTAAATGGTTATAAAACTTCCTTATCAGAATCAGTAATCTTTAACTTGTGATAGCAATAAATATGGCAGCTACAAAGACAATAAAACAGCAGCTACCACAATTTGAACGATTTGTATGTGTCAGGAGCCATGCTGAATACAGAGACCGCTTTATCTCATTTAATCTTTAAATCCAGCCTACTAGGAAGGTACAAGTCTCTGGATCTTTCTGATCCAGATGAGAAAACTGAAAACTTGGAACATTTAGTATCTTACCTAGGGCTAAACAGCTTATGAGGGCCAGGGTTTCAGTCCAGACTTCACAAACTCATAGGTGACAAAGCCTTACGACACTATATAACTTTAGAAACAACTCCACAGATAATAGAACCTTTAGAAATAGACTACAGTATTATTGTTTGGCTGTGATCTATAACCAAATTGGATAATTACCACTGAATACAGTATAGTGGTAAGAATGATGGTTATGCTTTCTATTCTTAAAACATATTCATATTAAAAAGGCAGAATAGTTTCAAAATAAATGTTTTCTTATTACAAAACACATATTAAAAGGAAGGTAAGTGGCTTATCCTGACATTGCCCACAAAACATTAGAATAAGTGAAGAATCTAAACCAAGGACTTGCCTTCTAGAGGCTTTCCTTTCAGCCTATAACAAAGTTTTCCTTCTCTACCCTTTGTCTTAAAAAAAATCATTAAGAAATTTATAGAGACTTGGAAAAGGTATGCAATGAAAACTTAACAGAAAAAAAAAAAAAAAAGAAAACTTAACAGAAATGAACAAAAGGACTGTCAAGGGGGTGTCGTGCCCCAGGGTTTCAGTTAGATTAAAGACTAAACTGGTAAGTGTGGCCTTATCAGATTGCTACTTTAATAAAAGAGAGTTTTAAGATCAAGGAAAAAGATATCACAAGGAAAGAACTGAAGCAAAAATTTAGGTGAGGAAAAAAAAAAAAACCTCAAACAAGCTTTGCAGGGAAAAGGTAAAGACAGAGGTACAAGGTTTGAAGGCCTTATGGGGGAAAGGCAGGGTAGCAAAATGGTTACGTGAGTGTGGATGAACCTCTACCACTGACCGAGAGGCCGACCTTGGATAAATCACTTTTCTTTGGCTTCCCCATCTTTAGGATGGGAATAAAAACAGTACCTATCTCCAAGGGTTGCAGTGAGAATTCAAAGTTATCACATATGTAAAACTTCACAGTGCCTGGCATATAATTATTAACTAGCATGAGGAAAAGCAAAAAAAAAAAAAATGCCATAAACACAGCCTCAGGTATTTTGTACAGAGGATGTATGAAGTCTTTTCTAACTATACTTACATACCAAACTAAAGGAATCAACATCTGATTCCCAAATAACACACACAATGTTGAAGGTTCTATTTATATCAGTCAACTTGAAAGTTAGTATTACGTTTCCTCAAGCTTTATTTTCCTTAAACTGGTCTGAACTCAAAAGGCACATTTCAACTTATCCAAGATGTCACTGGCAAATGGAATGAGAATCAATGTAAACAACCCAAACCACAAAAATGTGAATAAATTTTTGATTTCCCAACAGTAACCTTATATTCTAAATGTTTTATTAAACTGAAGCAACTGAAGCAAAGTCTGATTTTGAATATGTAGAATACTGTTTTATTCTTTATTTTAAACCTTTCTTACATGTTTAAAAATATACATGGGTTCAGAACAACCTCAATAAAACAATGACATTTCTTTTACTAAAGGACCTCTTAAGTCAAACCACCAATGCGCAAACATGGTTGGCTTCTAATTTGAAGAGTCATAGGCACATTTCACTATATGCATTTCATAAAATAATCAAAAATGCTGAGAATACTCAGTAGTTTGATATAAATTTTAAAATGTCTGTCTGGCAGGAAACTTATGGTAAAAAAAAAAAAAAAAGGTAAGATTTAGATGTTTTAGCACTTACACCTGCTTCACTATTAATTTCCCAAATGCCATTTTGCTACATCTAAACCCCTGACAATTTATTACACAACTCCATATAGCACACAAAAAAATAAGTTAATTTAATCTCTGAATGGGAAAACAGATCATTACAAAAGAAAATATTGACAGTTCTTACCTGTATTTGATAATTAAGTATACTTTATTCTCATCATCACTAGGAATGCAGCTTGGTCTAATAGAAATATCTAATTAACAACTAACAAAAGTATTTTTCTCTTAAAAGAAGTTTTTATATATTTTTGTCCAATGTTGACGATTTAAGCAACACTGATCTATATAGTGTGCTAAGAAGACATTAGGCACAGATCACATAATGTAATTTACATGTTCTTTGTTGTAAAAAATATAGTATGTGCAAATGCATTATCATACAAATAATTAGTGGATCACAACAGTAAGCTCTGCAGACTTAACATAAAAAGGCTAATACTTTACTCTTTAAAAAAAAAAAGGTGGAACACACCAAGTAGCTTTAAGAGCAGTACCCCACTTCTGAGTGAGTCCTCTGCATTTGCATTGTGAATTATCTTAAAGAAAAACAAAGCTTAACTATAGGCCCCCCCAAAAAGGACACCACTTTGGGCACATGTATTATTTCAAAAGAAACCAAATAAAAATGTTTCCCAAAGCCATTAAAAAATACTTAACACAATATTTTAAACAATATATAGAATACTTTTTTAGAAGGAATAAGCCATTCAACATTATGACTTTTATATAATAGATTCTTTCATTAGCTAAGACACTTCTGGCTTAAGGTACCAAAGGATGCAGATAAAGAAAAATGGAAGAAAAATAATAGCAGGCTGTTAGAAAGGAGGAGGGAGCATACATTTACCCAGAAGAAACAAACAAAAAAAAACTGTTTCTTTTTCTTCACTGCAGAAATTTGTGCTACAGGTATAAAAACACAAGCAAAAGGGTTGTGTGGCAGGTAATAAAATACAATGCTTGCTATGTATCCTCCATGGAGGGACCTTTTAGGGATTGCAGATTAGTGAGTTTAGAAGTACACTTTGATGCAAAAGGTTATACTTTACCACATATATAATATGTAGCATTTTTCTATAAAGGGCAATTTATATAAGTAATTTCCAAAGACACAGGAGAGAGTGAGAGAGACAGAGAGAGAGAGAATGAGAGGCAGAGACAGAGGAGAGAGCCCAGTCAGAAAGACAGACAAGACGCCAGGGGCTTCGCTCATGCCCTGTGGAAGATCTGAGGTACTTTTCCATCCTCAGAGCTTCACTTTTCCTAGTACTGCATATTTATACTCACACACTACAATTATCTCATGAGATTACCCTCTATATATCTTTAGGTGTTTTAGAAACTTTTAGTCCCTTCCTCTCATAGTCAACTATTCAAGTAAATATTTCTCTAGTGGCAAATTTCCAGATGAAGCAAGAATACAATCCAAAACTACTGTCAGATTACATGTGATTTACTGTGGCGTTTTCTTCAGATGGAGCAGGAGTTAGCCCGTTTCCTAGGTTTGGGGTCTCGTGCTTCCTGATCCTTGACACACATACAAGACATACACATTGTCTCAGACAGTCTTCGGAGGCCTAGCCGGAAAACACTGTTGGAGAGGCTGTATATAACACAGTTACAAAAACTATTACTTATAGCCAGCCAGGTGGTTAGGAAGGACAGTGTTGGATTGTCCAAGACCCGGGAGCTTTCTAGAAGAAAGTAGATGATGTAAGGGAGCCACAGCATGTAAAACACACTGGTTATCCGAAACAAAACCATGGCGTAGCGACGATCAGGGCTATGCCCGGCCTCTCCGGAGGCAGCCGCCTCATGGCTCGGGAATCGGGCTCTCCGGTCATTTATCTCTTTGGTGTGCTGCCGGCAAATTTTGAAAATGTGGAAGTAAGTGAAGCAGACAACCAAGGCAGCAGGGGCATAAAGTAAACAAACAATAAAGCCGGTAAAATAGGCACTGGTGAGCCAAGAGGTGGCACACCATTCAAAAATGTCACCGTGGTAACCAGGTTTCCCCCAGCCAAAAAAGGAAGGCAAGAAAATTAGGCAAGAGTAGATCCAGATCAAAATGATGCAAATTCTCAGGCGACATGGGGTGACCAGTTGATTGTAGGACAGAGGCTTGGTGATGGCAAGATAGCGATCCACACTGATGCAGGCAAGACATGCCATAGAAACACTTTTCAGGACTGAGATGATATATCCAAAAACCTGGCAAGTCAGTGACTCGTGGATACCTGTGGAGTAGTGGAGAAGTGAGAGAGTAGGAACCAAGCAGCTAACTCCAACAAAAAGATCAGCATATGCCATTGTTTGAATGAAATAGCTGGTCGTATAGTGGTGTAACAGTGGAGCACAGTGAAAAACAAAGATGACCGTTAAATTCCCAGCAATGATGAGAAATGTCAGCAAGACAATGACAACTGTCTCGAAGATGCATACGTCCACCGCACTGTAGTGGCCAAATCCAAGTGGGCAGGAGTGACGTTCAGACACATTCAAAATGCCACTGCTCGTGTTCAGGATCTTCCATTCAGTCCACCTGGAATCATTCATGGCTTGGAATTAAAAGGACCTGCAGCCCTAGCTACAGCGAGCAGGTGCCCTGCCTAGCATCTGCTAAACTCTGCCCATGAGTGTCTCAGCATCAGCTTCGGCAGACAGTGGCAGTGCTTCTGTCACAGCTGAGCATCCCGGGGAGTTGTACTCAAGTCTCTTCATCAGCCTCGGTGCAGCAGTAACACACCTCAGCTTTGGGGGGGAAGGAAGAGGAATAAGCTAGAAAGGAGGTGAAAAACAGGTCACCAATTAGCTTCCTCCGGTGCTTTCAAATAACTTTTTGCAGACACAAGGCACTTCTAGAGAAAATGGACTTCTTAATAATACCTTGCACTATGAAAAATTAAATCTGTAAAAGGAAAAAAGCAATTGCCAAGGAAAGAAAAGCTCTTGTGGGCCATTAGTTCTCTTCAGAAAGGTAGTTTCTTAGGGATCAACTAGGAAGAACGAGGAGGGAAAAAAAAAGTCTTAAATAGTCTAAGGATTCCTGTTTCATCTGTCAGGAGAAATGGATTCAAATTTTAGAACTTAAATAATTAAAATCACAAATTTGGTTGGAAAGCTAAGAAAAAGTTCATTGGGCTAAATTGTGTCTTTGGGCTCAGTTCAGGGTTTGATGCTGGTGGGTCAACTTTATGATCCATTTCTCTTTCTTTTATCTCAAAAGCTAAGAATCCCCTTCTCCAACAAGATTAATTCTAAAAGATTCATCTCTATTGGGGCACAGAGGAGCAGAAGAGAGGTAACAGACTCCAGACTGCCCTATAACTCTCATGAGAGGAAAAAAAAAGCATATTTCCGATAAGGAAGATAATACACAATGGGTCAACACTGACAAAATAGAAAAACAAACTTCTAAAGTTTTAATTCTGCATGCATTTTTTAAGCATTCAGATGAAAACAGTTTTACTCCATTACAGTTAATGATGCTACCACCAGCACTGTAATTTACATCTTTTCCTTTTCAAAAGGAAAACAAAATCATTTTTGCTATTAAGTTCAGCATCAATAACTGAAAATAACCTTCATTATCTGATACGCCACCTTCCTTATAATGGACGATCATAAAATATACAGCTCAAAGTTATTTATCACCTTTGCAACCACACCTATCTCTCACAAATATATATAAATATATATAAAATCTAGACAATAGAAACTTTCCTATATGCTCTGAACTTCTGACTAGAAATGCTGTCATTATTTAAGTATTTCTAGTAGGCTTTATAGTCTATACTGCTGCATCTTTTCTGTTTTCATTAAATGATTAATACATTTAATCATTACTTCGACTAAATCTTTTCAAAGTAAAATATTACCTTGTCTGTTATATTTGCAGTTCTATAGCAGCCATATGTTAAGAAAATGTCTCTTCTATTTCTGTACTCTATTTTGAGCAAGTGCTCAATTAGTACAGGGGCCATTAGGTAGGTTATAAGATGTTCTTGTTTTAAAATACTTCTAAAGCATCGAGATGAGTTTAAATCCTAGAGTTTGAAATACTGAAAGAGTGGCAGGATAGAATCCATCCAAAAGGCTTCCAAGGTCATTCTGATATCAGGTTAGCATTTGTCAAAAGTCTTTTTTAAAGTACAGGCATTTCAGAGAGTCTCCTGTCAGTCTTTGTTATCATACCTTTTGAAGAAATAACGTGCATTAGAAATAAAAACATTTCCTTCAGGAACAATGCAGGAGCTTAATAGAAAGCATTCTTCTCAAAGTTATTTTCTTGTGCACCACCAGGTCATTCAGGGAAGTCTTTCTTCTTTCATAATAATATCCACAGGATATTCCTCCTTGTACACTCCTAGTCTCACTTAGCAGAAAATAGTTCTCTTGTTACAGGAATAAAACAATGCTTCTCACCTACATTCACTCTTATCAGCTGCCTGGCTGGGCTGCTTGATTCAGAAGTCCAATTTACTGTGATGCAGTTACCGAGATGCTGTCAGTATATTCTTCACAATCTCTCAGTATCACTTCCTGCACCTGAGCCGAAGCCCTGCTCCTCCTCCTCCTCACCCTGAGCTGATGCAGAAGAACTCACCATCAGAAAGGTGACTCGGTCCTCCTGCCCCAATCAACAGCACAGCCAATGGCCACTGCAGCTGAAACTGTCACTAGGTAACAGTTGCCAGGCACATGCAGGCTTATAGACTTAAACTCGGCAAGCTCCGATCAAGATTGACAAAAGAAGACAATGGAACTGACCGATCCTTATAACATATTAATGACATGTATGAATTTCTAGAGGTATTGTCCTTATAGCATGTGTAAAGATCGTTTTCTATGAGCAGGACAGGAAAAAGACCCCAGGATGCACCTTTAAACCCTGTAGAGAAACTACCACAAGGTACTATGACACTAAAAAGTCAGCAGTAATCTAATGCTCATTGGCAGAAAAAACTTATTAATTATTAAAAATCATCTAAGTCTTCATGAACTCAAGTGACAGAGCAACTATTTTTACTCTCTAAAATATATTATATTTTGATTAATAGAAGTTACTTTATAATCTCCCCAACCTCTGCCACACCCACACTAAACTGCTGAATCCGATGTATTTAACTGTACAAAGCACTGGAACTAATACCTCTATACTAAAATCTACTTGCTGGACTATTTAAGGTCAAATATGACCTCAGAAGAGTGGACATTAGAAATAAACAGAATGACTGCTTAGTTCACTTTTTATCCTAATAGAAAAAAGAATTAAAGAGTCAAAGAACTTATTCACATATTTCTTGAGCTATTCATACCCAAGTCAGAGAAAAGCTAATTTATAAGCTCATTTATATAATGGATGTTTAAAACCATTTCCACTTATTTTGACTTACTATAGACAAACATTCCCAATTTTAAAAATATTTCTTACAGGGTCAGCAACTTTCTTAAAAGTGATTTAGAATTAATTTATACATTATTTCAGAATTGAATCAGGAAATTTAAGATGAAAACAGATAACCAACATTTAGAGCATATTCTATGTGCCAAACATTATGCTATATGCTTTACATTTTTTCTCAGTAAAAATACTAAACCCATATGAAGTAGATACCCATCATTATCATCTTCCAAAGGAAGAGAGTGGGTACCTAGAGAAGGTAAGTATAATTTGCTTACTAACAGTCATGAAACTAGGAAGGAAACAGGTCAAAACTGTCATTCTTAAAACCATTTTGATGAACCCCTCCCTCATTCCCTCTGTTTTCCACTTAGAGCAGCTATTAAGAAAATGTCTAAGAACAATTATTTTCGGATTTCAAAAAATGATTTCTAAACCACAGGACCCTATTTTTTCCTTCATTTTTAACTATCAGGAAGACCATATCATTGCTAAAATCTTCATGAAGTTAGGTGAAATTAAGAAACCACATTTCTCATTATCAGAAAAATTTATAAGTTAGAATAACAATCTTAGAATGAGTACCATACTGATGTTTGAAAGTAAAATTTGCATATATTTTTAAATTATGAAAGTATGATGACACATTTACCAGAAACTTAGAAAAGACAGAAAAAAGTCACATACAGTTCTACTCTATATTACAACTAATTTTTAAGTAGATAAATTAATTTTTAATTGGCATTTCAATACCAAACTATCAAAAAGTAACAGAAAAAATTAAAAAGCAGAAGTATATAGTAGATCTGAAAAGCAGTATGAACCTATTCAACATAATTAAGATATATACAATTTTCACACAATAGCAAGGTAAAAAAGTTCCCATAGACTATAAACCAGAAGACACTGAAACATACGTAGGGACATAAAACAAGGTGCAAAAATTTCATGGTCTAAAGGTACTGCAATTATACAAAGTCTGTTCTCTTATCACTGTGGAATTATGTTAGAAACCAATATCAAAAGCTATTTGAAAATAACCCACATACTTTCAAGTGCAATGTGACATTTACCAAGAGAGATCGTTGACCTAGTCACTGAAAGCTTAAAGAAGGTTAAAAGACTGACAAAACACAGAGGGTGATTGCAGAGAAGGCATTTAAATGAGAAATTAATACAAAAGGCTAGAAAAGTTCTATTTTACAGGGAAGCATTTTGACTTTTAGGGACACATAAAAACATGAAAACAAACAAGATTCGACTTAACTAAAACTTTCTTTCACAATAATAATAAATATTCAAACTAAAAATTATAGATGATAAATATTAATGACTGTAGACAGGTCCTACATTCCACATAAAGAGTTAAATATGAAGGTTTCTGAAGAAAACACTAAGAATAAAATGCAACTAATTATTAAAGTGGCCTCATCTAAAAAAAATCTTTATACAATATTGTAAAGTAATTAGCCTCCAATTAAAATAAATAAATTTAAAAAAAAAGAAATTAAAAAAATAAATAAAACAAAGATTAGTTGCAAAAAATTCTCCCAAAGATTACCACAGATACTATTGATTTTATTGCTTTGTAATTTTCAAACTACTTACATTAACCTCATGCAATTTTATAGCAGGCAGGATTATAGGATTGTTTTTTCTCACTTTGTAGATGAGAAAACAGAAGGGAAGAAGATATGTGACTTACTTAAGCTTAAGCAACTTGTATGTGACAAATAAAGTCATGAAAATAGAAAAAAAATCTTTAAAATAATCATTTCAAAAGTATACACTATACATTATTTTTCAAGTTTTGAATCATAATATTTTTAAAAAATCAGAGAAACAACCAAAATGTCACTTACAGATATTCAAACACTAGATCACTTTGACCCATTTATTTCCAACAAATAATCACTGGTAGAGACTTAAGTCTAAGAAAAATATAAATAGTTCCTAGTTGTATATGCTGTCAAAGGTATATGATAATATGGGAGGGAGAGTTCAAGGAGCAATAGCTTTGACCCACCAAGCTTCCTTCTTTTCTTCTACCAACTTAAAAAAACAGCTTCAGGAGTTCTGACAAGGTAATTTTCTTCTTTCCTGAGACTGACGCTTACTACTAGTCCCTCACTTTCCTTTCCTTCTATTCTTTTTTTGTGAACTGATTATAAGAGAAACTAATTTATAAAGTGAAGCTCTAACAATAACAGCACTAATAGCATATATTTACACAGCTCATTGCATAAAGCACTCTGTTTTTATATTATGCATAATTCTCTTCATTTTAAGGGTCATTAGATGTTTTATTACTGCCATTCTTATTAGTCATTATCAACCACCCCCCTCTCCTTTCAACTTATGAACACTGGCTGGGAAATATCTAAGAGGAATCATCATTTGGGATTACTTCAGAATTACTTCTAACAGCTAAAAGTTAGAACTTCTTGAGATGATACATCACAGATGTTTAATTTTTCATTCATACCTTATATATGTTTTATATGTTCAACCTTTGCACATATAAAATTCAAATATGAATCAATATTTCATTAGACATCTAAGCAACTCAAGCAACTACTCAATAGGGGTTAAACAGCAAAAGAAGAGAGAACCATTAGCCACTGGTGGTAAACAGCATAAACAGTAGGCAATGATTATCAGGGAGAAATGCAAAACCAATACTGTGGGGGGTGGGGAACAGAAGATAATATAAAAAGTTTTTTAAGCTTATTTTTAAAAGATACAAAAAGGTGTATGGACTCAGAATTTACTCATTTCTTCAACTATTCCTCCCCACCTATTAACTTTTCTCCACCTCCACTGGCACTACCCTAAGCCAGCTAGCCATCATCGTGTGTGTAGACTACTACAGAGGCTTTCAATCTGGTCTTCCCATGTGGTCTGTGGTCTTTTCAAACCACTATGGGCAAAACAGACAGAATACTCTTTTCAAAATGCAAACTAGATGGTATCATGCTCAGTCATTTCATACTGCCCTTAGTATACAATTCTAACAGGTCCTACAAAATCTGATCTCTGTGTATCTATTCAATCTAACTTCTCTTTTCTATTATTTAGGATTAGCTAATTAGGCTCCTAGAGAAGGAAATGGCACCCACTCCAGTATTCTTCCCTGGAAAATCCTATAGACAGAGGAGCCTGGAGAGCCTCAGCCCACGGGGTCGCAAGAGTCAGACTCGACTTACTGATTAAACCACCACCACCACCACCAAACTGGCTCTACCTGCTCCCACTCCACCCTTTCCTCATCCCACACATATTTGCTATATTCCCTACTTGCCACAGGATATTTATACCTGCTGCTGATTATAACATTATTTTAGTTAATTCAGATGTATATATATATAATCCATCCCTCCTAATATATTCAAATTAAGGGCAGTATTATTCATTTATTTATTTATTAAAGTTGTTTAATCGAGTCCAACTCTTTGCAACCCCATGGACTATAGGGGCCTCTTTTCAAATCACTACAGTTTGAAAGCAACCATATACAGTCCATGGAATTCTCCAGGCCAGAATACTGGACGGGGTAGCCTATCCCTTCTCCAGCAGATCTTCCTGACCCAGGAATCAAACCAGGATCTCCTGCATTGCAGACTGATTCTTTACCAACTGAGCTACCAGGGAAGCCCATTATTCATCTATACCTCTACCTAAATCCAATTCAATATGCATACTTGACTGCCACTTTGAAAAATCCTATCTAAAAAAAAAAGAAAGAAAAAGAAAAATCCTATCTAACAAGAGATAATGATTATTATCATTTTAAGAATAAAAAAATGCTGCAAAATATAGTATAAATGTATTTTAAATGTACTATCAAATGTAGTATCAAAGCAACTTGGTCTAAGCACCAATAGAAAAAAAAAAAGAATATAAAGTGGGACATCTTAGAATCCACTGATTTTGTGACCCTTCAAGAGCAGAAAACAAGCTTATAAATTAACTTCATTTTATTATGAGGCAAGTTATTAGCTATTAAAAATATTAACAAATGTTAGTGGTACTACAGAAAAAAATTTCCTCAAACTGACAAAGATACTGTATGGGAAAGACCACGGCTAACATAATGCTTAATAGTGAGAGAGTAAATGCTTTCCTTTTAAAACTGGAAACAAGGCAAAGATGTCTGCTCTCACCACATCCATGCACAATATTCTGGAAGTCTCGGCCAGTACAACAGGCATGACAGATAGTTTAGTGATAAAGGAAAAGAAAGACATGACTGTACATGTAAGAAAGATCCCCAAAGATCCACCCCCAAAAGCCCATCAGAACTAATGAGTAAATTTTTTCAGAAACAATGTTAATATACAAAAATCACTGCATTTCTATACACTTGAAACAATAAATGAAATTTTAAAACAATAAGCTATTTACAACAGCATCAAAACACTGAAAATATGAATAAACTTAACAAAAGACATGTGTGTCCTCTACCCTAAAAAATACGAAATGTCACTGAAAAAAATTAAAAGGTCCTAAGTAAATGGAGAGATATATAATCTTTACAAATTAGAAGACTCAATATTGTTACAAATATTAATTTTTCTCAAACTGATCTACAGATGTATTGCTATTCCAATTCAAATCCAAGGAGGTTTTTGACAAACTAAGAAGTTGATTCTAAAATTTATATATAAACACAAAGGACCTAGGACAGCAAAAACAATCTAAGGGAAGGATTAGAAAAAATTTGGAAGACTGGCACAACCTGATTTCAAAACTTATTATAAAGCCACAATAATTAAGATTGGCATAAGGATAAGCAAACAGATGACTTAAAAGAACAGAGCCCAAAACTGCCCATACAATGAAGTTCTCCAACAGGAAAAACTTTGATGAAAGAAATCAGAACACGGCTGCTGAGGGGGGTGTTTGTGTGCGTGTTTACTGTGTATGTAAGTTATAGCTGAAGAGAATGATAAGATGATTACACTTGCTTTTTTTCAAGTGCTCCCATTTTGGTGCAAAGCCATCAAATTAGAGACCTAAATTACTTGAGTGCATTTTAAGGCATTGCCAGGAAATTGTATACATTGATGTTGAAAAAGAAAAACACCAGAATTCTCCAAAGCCATGTCCCATTAAGAATAAATAGGCTACTGAAATGTCTGAAAGAACAGAAACTGCTGGACAGAATAAGTACATTTAGCCCGTGTCTACCTTCACACTCTCTCAATCATTATACCTGACTCATTGCTCACTGTTTGTACTCACAGACACAACAGTCCAGATGCAAGTGAGACACTGAGTGACAAAAGGCTTCTCATTAAATGCCAGTTATACGACACTCTGAGACTGCTCTAGCTAGCTAGCATCTCAGACAGCTGGCTGAGAAAGCAAAACCTTTGAGACAATCCATTATTTGTATCAGTCACAAAGGAAAATGGACAAAAATGGACATGTTTAACTCAGTGGGGGAAACACTCAAATATATAATTAAAATCAAATTAATTGGTCAAAAGCAGTATGCAAGCAATAAAATAAAACCATGTACAGTATGATCTTCCCTCCCATTTCTCCAAGTTATGTTATTATTTTTAATAAACATCTATTTAGTTTGAAGACTGAGTTAGTGAAGAAAATATAGGCTTTAGAATGAGACAGAAGGGTTGGCACTGGCTACAGCACTTAATAACCATAAGGCCTTAGCTATGTCCTTTTCTTCATGTATCTCAGTTTCCATATGTAAAACTGAGATAATATTTAACTTTTTTAAAGTTGGTTATGAAAATTAGGAATTAAAAGTAAACCTGAAAAAGCACATAAGGGTAGTTCACTCCATTCTCACTGATGATGAAGTTAAACATATTCTTCACTATCAACAGGCTTTTTGTTTAGTCATTTCTCCCTAAGAAACCATGCCCACAGTAACCTGTTGAGATTACAGAATTAAAAACAATACTCTCACTTTTCTCTTGAGTTGCCATCTCTCTCACAGTCCTTTTAAAAAATATATTCTTAAAATATACATTAAATATACATTAAAATATAATATACATTAAAAATATATTCTTAATTATCCATTATCTGAACCTGACCACACATCTTAGAAAATTCATGTGATTAGCAACACGGTAATATAAAAATTACCAAACCCTGGTCCATAAAAATCTCAGTTACAAGGATCCTGCAATTCCCAGATAAATATATTTTTTTTAATTTTTAAAATTTTGTTTTACTTTATCCAATTTTACACTTAAATCTTTATAAGATGGATCACCCACTTCTCTGCCTTCTTACTAATAAATTGAGAATTCTGAACATAATTTAATGTTTGCCTAGTAGGCTGGGATCATCACTGTTAATGTCAATTAGAATACTATCTCATAACACAAATCAAAATTTGGATTCAATATACATGTATACTGAATCAAGAGAAACTTGTTTAATTTTTACAAGCAATTAGGTACCTATAAGAGAATACATAAATTGTATATATGCATCCTTATATCTTCTGATTCTATTTGCACAGAAAAGAATATATAGTTTCCTATATTTTTATATATAAATACAGCAGTATTCTTCCTCCTTCTTTTAACTTGCTATCTTCAATTTTCTAGAGGATTAAATATCAGAAACTAAACTTATAAGAATTTTTTCCTCCAACAATAAACAGAAGTACTGCTCTATGAATAAAGTGTCATAGCTCAGGTCTGCACTGTCAGTTATTTCCAGGTAAGTGAAGTGGTACCTATTTTAGTATGGCAATAGACATAATAAATACACTGAAACAACACAGGGAAAAAGGAAATTTCCAAGCTTTCTTACAACTTTCACATAAGAGCTATCAATCATTCATGTTCTTTTCTTACTTTATATAACAACAGATCTGGAAATTTAATTTTTATATCAATGAAATGCCATTAAGTATTAATATTATCTCTCAGAATGGGCTCAATACAGTCACTTCCCTTTAATTTTTGTACAATAAAGACACAGAAGGAAAAGTTAAACCTTAAAACATTTCCGGGGAAAGTCTGTTAAAATTATATGAAAATAGAACAGCACAATATCATTTTAAATTATGGGTTCACATTATAGGAAAGAAATGTTGATTCTAATTCATTTTTAATTGAAAGAGATTTCTCCCTTATAAAAGAAAATTGCTATTTTTTAAGATATCTTATTGTTATGGCAACTGAAGTGCTAAAAATAATAAAGAAATATCAAAGTTGTTATAGCAACTGGAATTTTAAAAAGCCATGAAGTATAAAATAATCAAACCTTTACTTGGCTTGAAATGCAACATCTATGACTCAGTCTTCAAAAGAAAATTTGAAGTACTCATGGTCTTGTCTTTACAAGTTATCTCTGGAGTCCAAATTAAACACACAACACACACAAACTCGCATAATAGTTGAAGTATTTCCTATATTCCTTACATTTCTCTCATTATTCTATACATATTAAACAATGTGGCTTTACTAACCATACAAGTTACCAAACTTCATGAACAGCAGAAAATGACTACTCAATAAATGTGTGTTGAATTGAATTCAACTATACAAGAGTTGGCACAAAACCTGGAGTTTCTGATTTTCTAACTCGTTTCTAACCTCAAGGCTTCACTGTTCTGTTCTAGAAAACACTAAAGGTGCAGGAAATTTCTACCCATTGCCAAAGTGCTTTGCCTAGATTCATCTAATTAGTTCAATTAATTTAAAAATTTATTGAAGTCCTATTGCATATTTGGTATTATGAAAAGTTCTAGGACTTTCTTTCATAGAGTTCACTGTATAGTACAGAAGAACTAAAACAGGTTGCCACCATTGAAATGTAAAGTGCAATGAAGGAACATAATGAAATTATCAAGAGAAAATTCATAAAGGTCCTCTAATCAGTGGTAAGATCCTCGAAGAATTTAAACCACGAGGTAACATAAATTTCTTGTTTGTTCTCAGCGAAGCTCAGATTAAGAAATTAAAACTATAGATTTATATGCTTAAATAAAGACACATCTTTACTTTCATAGCTTTGTATGTTCCTTTCTGATAACTAATGACCAAGATACAGGTAACAAATATAGTAACATTTGGTGCTAACACAGAACATCTCTCCAGCATTTATGGATGGAAGAGAACTGGCTGGGAACACACTTCTTGATTCCCGTGTTTTATTTGTATCCATCTGCATTTTAGTATTTTCACCTTAAAACCATCAGCTTATTTTTAAACAAGCAGTGATTTATCTTGTGAGCTACTGATAAAGATTTGAGAAGTTCAGACTTGGTTCAGTGGGAGATAGGAATATCTTAGACCTAGAAAGGGATTGTTGGTGTGACTGCTGATTAGCAAAGCCTCCTGTTACATATAATACACACACACACACACACACACACACACACACAAACATACATACACAAACATTTCCTTATCTACCTTACCCAGTAAAGAGAATAACTAGTGATGACTGGTACTATTTTGATCCTGAGGCCAATACAATTCTATTGCTTTCTATTAAAAATAAATGATATGATCCTTTATATGAATGATTTGTAATAACTTGCTTTATTCTGAATCCATGTTTATTAGTATCATCCAACAAAATCTTATTTTTATAATTTTTATGAAAAAAACACAAACAAAAACACCAGGAAAAAAACCTAAAGTCACAGAGTTGTATTAAGTGCTTAGATTGTATGTACAAAATAAATTATTCAACAGTTAATTTGATTTAAAAATGTAGTAATTTATATCCACGCAGTGCCTGTATCATGACTTGTATAACAGCTGTTTAGACTTCTATTCATTTATGCCAAATATATAGTGTCTATGTGTATGTATACATTATACATTTTATAAAATTTCTCAAACTGGAGTCTAATGAATCTTTGAGAGTTATCTTTTGGGTCCCATGAGTATTCAGTAATATCTTTTAATTTTCAGTTTTTACTTCCACAACAATCTTAAAGGCTTTACTAGAAGTAGATTCTGATAATCTGATGACTATCTCATAATGAAGTATTGTTATACAATACTGGTGCCAACAACTGTCAAAGTGTTTACCACTGTTTTGGAGCCCAGTAGTTCTTAATTTGTGCAGGCTAAGAAATCAGAACATATAAGAGGTTTAATATGTAAATGATATACCAAATAAAGGTTACATTGACCTAACACCACACTGTACAAGGAAGTTTTCCAGTGGGTCAGAAACGTGTGTTGGGAAAACTGAGTCATCTGAGGGCACATGGCCCCATAAGCATGCCAAACTCAAAGAAAATCTGTACTGTAACTGTCAAGATCACATGCACACTGTGACCAGCAGTTTAGTTTCAGGAAAATAACCTCATCTGTAACATTAAATTAATATTGTAAGTTTGCATTTTTATTGATTTTACAGATTGTTTCTGTTAGACTTATTATGGTCACCAGAAATAAAAGTATAAAGAGTTTAATTTTATATCACATATGATTCATACTGAGGTAATAATGAAATGATATTTATAGTCAACACTGGTAGAAGGGGACTGTTGAGGACTTCTCTACCCATGAAATGGAATGGCGTAGTCTTCAAAATGAATATGCTGGAAATACAATGTGATATATTCCCATCCCATACACTGTAGTGTCAGCTCCTAGACCTACACTATCATCTCATTTTTCTTTAAGCCTGGCACACAGTGCCTCAATCATATATACTCAGAACAAATTTGTTGAAAGGATAATATTTCTGTTGATCCAGAACTCCCCACCCCCAAAGATCTCAAAATGCTTTATCAACAGACATCACTGCTGACTTTATAAATATATTTTATGGCTTACTCAAGATCACATTAAAAATATGATGAAAGAGAAAAAATTCACAGAAAGGAGTGAAACGAAAACCCTCAGACCAGGGATGTATTAAGGTCATTAAGATTCTGTTGTAGGAACAAAAAATTATTTACGTGTCAATTTAATTCACCAACCAAAAAATAACCATCTTCTTCACTAGGTTATAAGCTCCTCTGAAAATATCTTTCACCACTGTTACTCTGAGCGGCAAGCACAGTGCCTGGCATATTACAGAAAGTGTTAATGGCTCAGTCGTGTCCGACTCTGCGACCCCATGGTCTGTACCCTGCCAGGCTCCTCTGTCCATGGGATTTCCCAGGCAGGAATATTCGAGTGGGTTGCCTTTTCCTTAGGTAATAGTATGTTCTAAATAAATCAAATTAAGTGATTTGCATTCCCCTCTTGCTAAATATCAACATAAAAATTATTTATAAGTGTGGATTCTAATCTAGCAGGTTGCAAAGAGTCCATGGAGTTGCAAAGAGTCGGACACAACTGAGCAACTATTTTTAATCTAGAACAAACAGCAGAATTCTCTTAAAATATCATAAATTATGGTAGCTTAAACTCATCCATATAAAGCTTTTCAAAAGAAAGCTAAAAACATTATACTGTCTCATCATCCTTGGGTCATGTTATGGGGGAACAAGCAAAACGAGAAATCAAACGAACTGACCTACATTTTCCAGCACAACTTTATTTTTCACCAGGCAGTTTCAAAGCTAAGTGGCTAAAGTGATTAGGTAGCATAGAGAACATCTCAGAATATTGAACCTCTGACAGAAATCACTTTTAAGAGACAAAAACTGAGAAAGGGAAGAATAAACCTATTACGCTGTTTTCAAGAAATGACTAAAAGATGAATAAATGTTGCTAAACTGGCAGAAGCTTATAAGAAAATGTCTCTATTGAGAAGGATTTGAGATCAAAGAAGAAAATGTGATTAAAAACTGAATTAGAAGATTGAAGTAGGGATCAGCAGGGTGGTTGGATAATTTGGGGCCCCCTAAGCAGCGACAAGCAACAATGTTTACAAACTCCTGTGTTGAGGGATAAGACTTTAAGTAAAATGAACGTCTATGTATTTATAGACATTCATTATACACACACACACCCACACACATATGCATGTATGTACTTATTTATATATTTTGTTGTTTGTTACTCACAGAGTCGTGTATTTTGTTGCTTTTTAGTCACAAAGTCGTGTCCAACTCTTTGAGACCTCATTTACTATAGCCTGCCAGGCTCTTCTGTTCATGAGATTTCTCAGACAAGAATACTAGAGTGGGTTGCCATCTCCTTCTTTAGGGGATCTTACCGACCTGGGGATCAAACCTGCATCTCCTGCATTGGCAGGCAGATTCTTTACCACTGAGCACACACATACACAGAGAGACAGAGAGAGAAAGAGAGAGAGAAAGAGAGAGAGAGAGAGAGAGAGAGAGAGTGTGTGTGTGTGTGTGTGTGTGTATGTTATTAAATGTCCTATTAATCTAACACTGACACCTTCACAAAGCCAGCTTCAACTCAGTAGTGCTTTGGATGTTTACAGTGACAAGTGTTACTTGTCTCAAGGTTAACCTTGAGAAGTGTAGCTGTACAACATGAACTCATGTTACAAATGTTACAACCCTCTGGTTTTCCCATTCACTGTCTCTTAACTATCCTTACCTTCAGGTGCTAAAATAGCCTGATACACAAGCAGTATAAAATATAAAGATGATTTATAGAAATACAGTTATTTAAAAGTTACAGATTTTTTTTAAAAAGTGTAGTTTTGCTTAAAGAAAACTATGCTTTGGATTAAAAGTAGATTCTCATAAGATTTAAATGTGTCAGTAGGGTAGAATTAACTGGGTATTTAGAAGTCAGAACACTAATCCTAAGTAATTAATAGTGAACATTTACACTAGAAAAAAAAGTGTTTACAGAATTTTATTCAATACCCAATATTCTGAAGTTGCTTATAACAATGAGATAAATCAACCTGATTCTTTTTTCTTTTCTCATATACATTTTGACCATATATATTTTTTTCTTTTATCAATATACTTCCTGGGCTTATGCTATTTGAATAATATCAAAACCTTGGAGTCTTAATACTCCAGTCTTTCAGCGATTGTGACAGGGAGAAAACATGATTAAGATATATTTGTGATAGAAAAGTTTTAGAAAATCTTAGGAAACTATTTACCCAACATCACTTGTATGTCTTTAAATTTGTAAACTTAATAATCCTGTTTAAATGCTTACATATGCAAATCTTACCAAATTTTTGTACCAAAAGATGGCTGCAAAAGTATGAAGGATTCTAGTTATAGTAATGGGTTAGAATGACATTTTCCTTAATAACTCCTTTTATAAATGTACCGCCCAAGCTGAATGTCATTATGAGACTATTTATAATTTAGAACTTTCCGTCAAGATGATTTTATGCCCTGACATGACACTGAGTAGGCTGGAAACAGCTGTATGCCCCAAAGGAAAATGAAATTATTGGTGTTATTCAAGAGCAAAGGTATTAAATGCAAAGTATTTTTTATAGAACTTCATGAGAATGATGGTGGATAATTGATTACAATGTACAGTAAAATTAAACCTTTCAAGCAAAAACAATTACAATCATAAATGCTATTCTACCAATAAAGTTTCCTCCCTCTAAGGAGATGCAAGTTAACTATAAATATAATTCTAACCCTTTGAGTTTCCTAACAAACTAGATGTATGGAATGGTACTACTACAATTAAGGTTTTTGTTGCACACAAAGTGGGTATTAGAAAAGTTTTGGAAAAGACAAACAATTTACCCAATATTTATGGAATGTCTTTACATTTATCAATTTCAACTGCGCATAAAATGAGTTTAACTAACACGAGCAGTATCAAGAGGAAAATGTCAATTACTAGTGAACATGAGGGTTAACTATATTTACGGAAAACATTGGTCTACACCCCACCATTAACATAAAACTGTGAAAAGGACAATCAGACTAAGGTGCTTGCTTCTATTGTGCTTTATTTACTTTTTTAATCTATTAAAAATAAAAAATATTAGGTTATGTCTAATTTACTCCTTATATTTGGGGGGCTTTTCACAAGAATTCAACTTTGTGGAGAATTCTGAACACAGAATGCTTTTCACGTCTTAGTCAAACGCTACTGGAAATGAGAGAAGAAAGCTTTAGTTCACTTATACACTGCATAACATAAAGGAAACCCCTTGACTTCTCCCAGTCCCAAATGCCTAACAAATCTCATTTATAAAGTGAGATACTTAACATGTGAAGCATGCACTAAATACACTAGATCCTTTTTTAGAGTTCTTGAGAGCCTTGAAATTTTTACATCCAAACACTGCCTATTAAAAATGTAATAAGCATGGGCTGGAACACAAAGACTGTAGACATGAAAGCCAAAGAAAACTACTAACAAGAAATAACATACTACAGTATAGCTTGATTATATAGGTCAAATCCTATTTACAGCAAATGCCATAACAAATTCAAACGAAAAACCTCACATGACAAAAAGATTCCCAATGCTGTGGCTGATAACCTAAACATCTCAAATAATACTCAGTATGTAACAATGCCCCTTATCAACTGAAACAGAAAAAAAGAAAAAGGGGGGAAAAGGTAGAAATTCCCCTATTATTTGCTTACACTGACTGACAAGGATGATTTAATCATTCTGTTCTAAATGGTAAATCATAATCCTATTGTTGGCTTATTTTAATTCCAAAAAACCTTGCAATCCCTTGTATACCACAATTTTATAACAATAATAATGCCAATAAAGCACTAATCATGGGCACAAATAGAACATAAAAGTGTGCCACAAATGATAATATATATGCCAATGAAATGCAATAAGGTCTGGAATTTATTCCTGTTTTTATTTCAGAGTTACAGTAAAACACTTCAGAAAGAGTGTGAGTTCAAGGAGATTTTGTGTTGGTTGCTCAGTCGTGTCCGACTCTTTGCAACCACATGGACTGCAGCTTTCCAGGCTCCTCTGTCCATGGAATTTTCTAGGCAAGAATACTGGAGTGGGTTGCCATTCCCTTCTACAAGATTAGTGTCTTGAATATGGTTTACATTAGTCAGCACCTTTTTCCAGAAATTTTGGTTTAAAATAGTTATTATTTATTTAAAATATGGTTAAGTACACTTGACTGAGATGACTTACATTAAAGTCTGAAAAGTATATGATAAAACATTTCAGTAAAATGTATATTTTACCACTATCAAAAAGAGTTTAATAATGAAAGAAACACAGAAATGACATGGACTTGAGGAAATAAATGAAGGTTAAATCTGCAGTTTATTAGTTGGAGAAATCATCCTGAATATTCACTGGAAGGACTGATGATGAAGTTGAAGCTCCAATACTTTGGCCACCTATTATGAAAACTGACTCATTGGAAAAGACCTCGATGCTGGAAAAGATTGAAGGTCAGAGGAGAAGGGGATGACAGAGGATGAGATGGTTGGATGGCTTCACCGACTCGATGGACATGAGTCCAAGTAAGCTACATGAGTTGGTGATGGACAGGGAAGCCTGGCGCATTGCAGTCCATGGGGTCACAAAGAGTAAGACACAACTGAGTGACTGAATTGAACAGGTTGAGAATGCAAAAGCAGCAAAAGTTAAACTATGAGCCAGTATCTCTACTTGCATGAAGTCTGAGAGGAAGACACACAGAGGTTATTACTTTCACACCATACGCACATCCTGCTCTAGGCCAATACTACAGAACACAGAAATCTTAACAATCTCTCTTTGGCAGTGGGTCAGAAAGAAAAAGATAAATCCTATATTCTAGGAAGGCCACAAAAATGTAGACACACATTTTTATTCATTCATCATACTTCTTGAAAGCCTACTGTACCAATGCTTTCTGTTTGTAATCCTCTGGTTTTGGTCAAATGCATCTTTTCTTATACTGAAGTGACTTTTCCTTTAGGAATAAGGATGCTTATTTCTCAGATTTGCCTTTGGCCTACATATCCCAAAATAATTTTTTTTCTGTTTCTGAAAAGAGAGAAAGTTTAGTTCTAAACAGATGTCATATATAAATCAAAAGTAAAATGAACACTTAGTCTGCCTTCTGTACTTAAATTACCTACAGAAGTTGTTTCAAAATTAGACATGAGGGCTTGGCAGAAGATAGAATATAGCTTTTACAGAATAATAGTCTATCCTAGGAAGGAAAGAGGGAGGAAAGAAAGGAAAGAGGGAGAGGAGGAAAGAAAGGAAAGAGGGAGAGGAGGAAAGAAAGGAGCAAAGAAAGAAAGGTATGTTCAAGACTTCCAAAAAAGGAACTTAAGAAAAATTTTTATATATAAATATTTAGTATGCATTTAATCCCAAAGCATATTACTTAGCATTTAAATAGCCCCTTTGGCCCAGAAGTCTTTAAAAGTTTTTTTACTAGTTGACTCAAAATTCAAAGTACAGGTATGTAGCATTTTGGAAATACCATGCAGCTCATTCTGAGATTTTTTTAAATGCAATTTTATTCATAGTAACTTTTCCAGAAGAGAATAAAGAAAAGTCCAAAAGACAGGAGGAGATAATGCCAAAATATTTGTTTTCATTACTGTCAATTTAATAAAGTGTAAAGTGCTTCCCACAATGTCAGATGCAGTCTAAAACTACTATGGAGAAACGTTGGTGAGATAAGTATATATTCTATAGGGGCACAGTCACCTGTAAGCAAAAGACGACAGTGTGGTACAGAAGGATGGACCCCAAACTTAGTGTAAGAGATCTAGGCTACAGCTTCAGATCTTATAATTATCACTATGTACTGCATATCCCTACAAATAAGTTCCTGTTCCTTTGATTTCTCATTTGAAAATAGAATAATACACCAATTGTTTTGCTTATCCCAGATGGTCAGCTGAAATATTGAGAAAATATTCATAAAACATTCTGAGAAAACAATTCTAAAGTATGTTAAAATATCATTATTTTTCACTGATAATACTTAAAAGAAAATATATTAAAGAAGATTTTACTCAGAAGAATGGATACCTGACCAACTACTTCATATAACTTCCATTCGGCCTCTATTTCCACATCCATAAAGTGGAGAGAATCATTACTGGCCTAACTTAGTATTATATGAGGCTTTCATAAGGATAAAATTAAAAGCTATATTTAAAAAAAATCTTATAAACTATGAAAGACCTATTTCAATGAACTTATTGTTGATGTCACAAATACCTTGAAACTTGAATTTTGAAATATTAGGAAATAGGCACTTTGGGAAGTGATTATAAATGAAGTCCAAGAAAGCTTGCCCCTTCCACCATGTGTGCAAGAAGGTACCATCTATGAAAGCTCCCCCAGGAAGTGGGCCTTCATCAGACACTGAACCTGCCGATGCCATGATTTTGGAATTCCCAGCCTCCAAAACCACGAGAAAAAATTTCTGTTGTGTATACGTACCCTACAGTATATATTTTGTTATAATAGCCCAAATGGACTAAGATAGCTATGAAATAAACACAAATGATTATTCCTATTATTATGAATTTAAGTTTCTATTCTTAAAACTTTTTTTGGAAGTTGCTCAAATGTTAAGAAAAATTGACTTAAATCTCAAGGCTCCTTATTAACCGGGCACAGGAAGCCTAGTTACAAGGCAGTGCTCACCCAATAGGCACAGAAAAGACTCGAGTTTGTTACACCTAGAAGTCTCCAAACTCAAAGAAATCACACAAAGCCTTTTTTTCTAAAATATGTGCTCTTAAACCAGACAGCTCTACTGTCTGGTTTGCTATGACTAGTTTGGACAAAATTTTTATAAAATATAAAATCTTTATGCTTCAGTGGCAGCAACGTAAGGTAAGATTAAATGAGTTAAAAGATTAAATTATGCTCAAAATTATTAATTATAACTATTAACATATTATTTTTATATTTAAATATAATTTAATATTATAATTATAAAAATTATAAAATTTCTACCTAACAAACCTCAGAAGAATCACTCGTGCTTCCCTTCAAAAGTACTAAAGTTTGATACACACAGGAGCTGTACTTCTTGTATGATGGGGTGGGCCTTAACAGACCAAGCATAAGTTCTAGACTAAACACACCCAAAAAATAACTCACTGAGCACTGAAGAGAGAGAGCAAGTGCAGGCATACTTTGAAGAGGTAGTCAAAATCTGGAGAAAGGGAGTAACAGGTAAGTTCACATTTTTGCACCTTTGGCATGAGGGCAGGCCACATTCACAGCGTGATGTTGGGTGGCTGAAGTTCTAAAAGAAAGCCCACCACTTTATCTTTTCTGACTGAGGAGCCAGGGACAGTACCCAGCGTAATTACAACCGCGACAGAGTGAGGAGGGAAATAATAGGGAAAAAGAGCTAGAAAATGAGAACCCTAAATTCTGTGCATAAAATCTGCCCAAGTCTCTGGGTAACCCCCAAATCAAATACACACACGACAGATAGACTGCAACTTGGTAGGTTCAAGATAAATGGACTAAAGTGAGAAATGGGCTGCTGACCACCACAGGCAAGACAGAGTTTACAGTTAAAAGTTAAACACGTGAAAAAAAAAAAAAATTCCTCTCCTAACATTCACTCTTTCCAGAGGACAACTCCAAAATTATCTGACAAACAAATACCAGGAAACCGTGACCCATATTCAAAGGAAAACGCAATTAAAAGAAGAAAATTTTAAGATGATCCAAATGTTGAAATTATCAGACAAGGACTTTTCAGAGGCTGTTATATATGAATAAAAATGTAAAATTCCTCACTCATTAAATGTTTCTATGCACAGAAACTGTTGTCTATATGATAGTTATTTTGTTTATATCACAAGGTGACACTGAGGCTCATTCCTGCATGAAATTTTGTGGAATAAATTCTGTTATCTTATTAAAAAATTAACATTTTTAAAATGTGTTCCATGAATAAGCCCAGTCTGGACATGGAGCTATCAGCAAAGGAGCCCCAGCATTAGCTAAAAAAATCCTCAGAAAATTAAATTATTTTTTAAAAGTCAAACACATTTCTATATAACAATCATACCCTGATTATATATGTTATTCTGCTTTTTTCTCTTCACTCCAGAGTCATCATCACCTCATTTTTAGTCTGTTTTATTAACATATCTTTGAAAGGGGAAAAAAGGCTATTATAACTATGCTCAGTGATAGAAAGAAAATTATACTTGTAATGAATAGAAAGAGAAGAAATTTCAATACAGAAACTGAAATATTAAAAAAGATCCAAATGAAAATTTGGATAGAATATAAACACTGCAATAAAAATAGCAATAAAATAAAATATATAATAGCATATATATATGCTATTATATATATAAATATATAAAATATAAAATAGCAATAAAAATTCACTGGATGGACTAAGAAGTGAGATAAAAAATAAAAGATAAGTAAACTTTAAGAAAAGTCAACAAAAATTATCCTATCTGAAGAAGAAAGAAAAACAACTGCAAAAAAAGAAGTACAAGAACGTGGGGGCATGATACCAATATTTAGAGTACCAGTAGTAGAGGAAAGAATTGGGAAACACGAGATATTTTAAAAATAATGTTCCCAATTTCTCCAAATCTGATGAAAGACATAAATTTATGGATTTATGATCCTATGCAGGATTAACATGAAGAAAACCATGCCTATTATAGTCAAATTGTTGAAAACTAAAGTTAAAGAGAATTATCTTGAAAGCAGCCAAAGAAAGACAATGTATTACACACTGGGGATATTAATGATGATTATATGAATGATGCGGGACCAGCTATATAATTTGTGGGCGTCAGTGTAAAATGAATATTCAAGGCTCATTGTTCCAAACTATTAAGGATTTCAAGGCAGCAATAGCAGAAAACGTAACCAATCACAGATCCTTTCTAAATATGGGAGGGAGGTGGGACGGGGGTTTGGGATGGGGAACACATGTAAATCCATGGCTGATTCATGCCAATGTATGGCAAAAACCACTACAATACTGTAAAGTAATTAGCCTCCAACTAATAAAAATAAATGGAAAAAATAAATAAATAAATAAATATGGGGCCCTCTGCAGCTGCACAGGTCACATGCCCATGAAATTGACTCTGAAATGATCATTTACTTTCATCAGGAATTATGGATGCCAAAGATGGTAAACAACATTCCTCGAATGCTGAAAGAAAAAACCGTCAACCCAACAGTCTGTGGTTGTTGCTGCTTAGTCGCTAAGTCATATCTGATTCTTTTACAACCCTATGGACTGCAGCCCACCAGGCTACTCTGTCCATATCCAGAGACACAGTCCTTCAAGAAGAAAGCCAAAATAAAGGTACTTTCAGACAGTGGAAAACTATGCTGTTACCAGCAGATATATGCCATAACAAATACTAAAGAAATTATTTCAGGTTCAAGGGAAATGAGAGCTGAGAGAAAACATGAATCTTCAAGGATGAATGAAGAAGACTGAAAACAGTAATAAATATCTGGATTTTGTTCTTTATCCTAAATGCATCAATGAAAGTTTTTTAAAAAGCCTTTTCTGGCCATAATATGGAAAATAAGCTGTAGTTAAATGGGTGGGGTATGAAAAAATGGAAGTGGGAAGACCACCAAGAAAGTTATTGCTGTCATCTTGGAAAACGATGTACCTAGGACTCTAGCAATAACAAAGATGGAGAAAGCCCATGTTTGAATCCTAAGTAGGCTCTTCCCAACTACACTGGACTACACTTCAACAGGAAAAAAGTACAAAGTATTTTCTCAGCTGGAGATACTGGCAGAAGATAAAGCTTAGCTTAAGCTTCATTCTGTTCTGGAAGGGCCCCAGAAATATGTTCACATCATTATAAGCTTTGGTAAAATTTGCAAAAAAAGACTATTTTCCTTAAAAAGCTTCCGCTCCCCCCTCCAAAAAAAAAATCATATATGCTTTAGGCCCAAATTCTGAATCCACATTAGATACTCAGACAAAGCTAAGTAGCATACAAGGGAGAGATGAAAGGTATATTAGAAATGAAAATCAAAAGCTATTTTTAAAATCTTCTTGGGTATTTAGCTAAAAAGTCTTGAATGATAAGAGTCAGTTAAAAAGCACTCCCACAAATTAAATTAGTAACATTCAACCTAACGGTCTCTAAATCAATAATGTAGTATGTTCAAGATTCATATAATTATACCTGTCAGTAATCAAGATTTTCTTCCGAGGAGTGATTTCTGAAGGTAATACAAATAAAGAGGCTTTGAGGGCTAATGCATTTAACATGCATCACTTCACTTTCACAGCAAAGGCACTGGCCAGGTTTTCCCAGAGGACTGTTTTGTCACAGTATCTCTCTGGCTACATATTCACCCAATTTCAAAAAGGAGAAAAAAAAAAGCCATCCAATAACTTTAAATCTGTGTTAAGCTACTATCTCTATAATAGAATATTTCAAATTAATGTGGTTGGCTCTTGCACTAAAGGACTCTTCTCTGACATAAACCGACAGAAGGAATGGGAAATAGGACTTATCTTCCCGGGAAGTAAAATGTACTATGGTTTTAAATGTGATGGGTTGAGTAGCACAGAATGAAGATTAATGGAAGTAAAATTTAATTCTTGTTCAATAGGCTCAAGTGGAAAACCTAAAAGGCTCCACACAATTTGAGCATTAAAGACGAAGCCTGAATAAAAAATCAAAGTGGACAGCCAAAATCCAGGAGAGAAAAACCATTCAAAAGAATCATCTTCTACTTCTCTGATTGTCTGAATTTCCTTTCTTCTTTCCCATCAAGTAAAAGCCAAGGATCACATGGCTTGTTTGTTACATAAAGCATAAATTAAGGAAAAAATGTAAACCTTATAAGGCAACTATGTTTAACCCATTTTATGTTTATTTACATAGTATTCTTTTGATAAGGAACTACTGTATAACTATTTTACTTTTTAAATTATACTGACTCATAGGTCCATCTGTAAACTCTTTATTAATGAGGGCTATCTATGATTATAAAAAAATAACTATTTTATAGTAAACAGTAAACTACATTGTGACCTTTTAATATATTTATCTTTCTTAACTACAATAAGCCAGGAATAATTACACCCATTCACTGAGCCAATAATCATTTTAAAAATACTTCAGAAACATTTTAGTGTTTAAGGTCTAGGACCCAGATCTTTGCTACTCAAACTGTGGTTCATGGACTAGTAGTGGTGTTGACATCATCTGATGGGTCGTTAGAAATGATAACCGCAATCCCCACCCCAGACCTACTGAATCAGAATCTGTGTTTTAACAAGAGTGACAGGTGTTCTGAATGCCCATTAAATATAGACTTCTGTCCCAGGTAATGTTTCTGACAAAAGAAAAAAAAAGCCGATGGTTGAAGTTAAAACTGAAAGCAATCAAACCAAAAACAGATTTTCAAGGTCTGACTCAGTGTTTAATGATTAAATCAAAACTTGCAGAGGGATATGGAATTGGCATCTTAGATTATATACAAAGTTTATACTCTACATAGGATCTAAGTGACATAATGCTGGCAATTAGTTTCACTGACATATTTTCATGGGACTAAACACTCTTAGCTCAGAAGGTAAAGAATCTGCCTGCAATGAGGGAGACCAGGGTGCAATTCCTGGGTCAGGAAGCTCCTCTAGAGAAGGGAATGGCAATCCACTCCAGTATTCTTGCCGGGAAAATCCCATGGACAGAGGAGCCTGGCAGGCTATATAGTTCATGGGGTCACAAAGAGTTGGACATGACTGAGCAACTAACACTAAACACTCTTTAAAGACTCTCTGCAGTGCCCCTGGAGCACCATATGATTCTTAACCTTTAAAATTAGCAAGATAAGAAACAGGCTTCTGGCTTCACTGCTGCAGGCATTGTTAAAGAACATCTCTATCTCCAGAATAAAAAGACATAATCATGATTTAATTGTAACTATTCTCTCAAAGCATTAATATGCAACCAGAGGACCCTATATTTAAGAATTGTCAGTGACTTAACACACCAACAAATTTGGTACAAACTGGATAGAATTTAACACCAAGAGAATTTCTCTTTAAATGATAATAAAATCATTCTCAGGAGAGATCCACAAACAATACAAGTGGAAATAATACCTACTACCTTGCTAAATCTAAATATGACCTTTTACCTAAGAACAGTAAGTGACTTGAGTGCCTAATCTAGAACAGAATCATTTTGGAGTGAGGCACAGTTTTCATCCACTGCCATGTGTACACCTAGAAGGATAGGTAGCAATACTGGTGAGCAACCCAGATAACAAACAAAATGAGTTCCACATAAGTGCTGTCATGCCTCAGCACTCAAAACCTCAACTCTGGAAAGCCAGCAAGTTGCCTCTTAGCATTTAGTCTCAGGAAGCATTTATCTATTGATGAGAACTTTGATAGGCTTATAGTTTTATCACCATATAAAGAAGAAATATTCTCTGTGTTTATATGCTCCAAGCAATGTTCAATGTATAACATTAAGAAGAGAGTTAGAAATCACAAATAAATTAAGGTAAGTCCAGTTTTTATTTCCAATTTGGACACGCCTTTGACTTTGGGCTGAATATTTAAACATTTAGACTTCTGTATTAAGTTGTAATACTATTACTTGAAATCAATCTATTTCATAGATAAGGCACAGAGATAAATTAATAAATGTTTCTAAATCAATTTAATTAATGTATTAAACACATGAGACTACTTCAAATAATGTGAACATTTGAGTAAATGAGTTATTCAAATTAACACAAATCCATCTACCTAAAGTTCAAAGAAAAGCCAAAACAAAAATAAGGCCAGATATGAATAAAGCTATGGCTTCTGACTTTAATACTGTTCTTGCTCAAGACATTGACTTGCTCCCATCAGACACAACACATACAATATAGGTGAGTGACATTCTGAAGTTAATAACTTTTCTCTTTGTTTAAACAAACTATAGGTCTAAAAGAAATGCATCTACCTTTAAAAAACAATTATGCCTTCATTCTTAAGACTATGTTTGCCCTGGTTAAGCATGCCATGAAGTTTGTATATATTAGACTGTGTCGTATCAACAAACATTTGTATAAGATTTACCATCTTGAACTACAACTGATTTGAAATAATTGCACAGAATTCATTGCCATAAGGCTGCAATTCAAATAAATATTACAAAAGTATGCTCTGACTCTACCATGTGCCAATGGGTGGGAATGGGAGGCTGGTAAGGATACAAGGAAGAGTAAGTTACAATTCTAGCTCCCACTAAGGGTAGCTTTCCTGCGCTTATCTTCCTAATTTCTTCCAAATATCCACCAATTTTAGAAACTAATAAACCTCTATGTGTGTATTAGGACAAAAATCAAAAGCCAGGGAGTAAAATTAACAAAAGCAACATCAGGAAAAATGATAAAGTTCTCATTAGTAGTCCATAATCAATTATGATTTGGTAAATTAAGAAATAATTGATTAGCTGGATATAATAATCATCACAAACATAAAAAGGCCTGGGAAATAAGACATACAGCAATATATAAAACACATACCCTTGTTAAGTACTTTCTTGTAAACCGTAATTCTCCAAGATGATTTCAGGTAAGACAGACTAAGTAACAGAAAATCCAGTATGATTTAAATAAATAAATTCACTATTGTTGTTAGATATTTATGTTTATTTTGATCTTGTACATTTTATATATGTGTCTGTGTGTGTGTGTGTATAGTTGCTTACATGTATCTATATACAAACACGGGGCTTCCCATACGGTTCAGTGGTAAAAGAATCTGCCTGAGAAGGCAGGACTTACAGGAGACCCGGGTTCCATCCTTGGGTACGGAAGAACCCCCGGAGAAGGAAATGACAACCCACTCCAAGTATCCTTGCCTGGAGAACCCCAGGGACAGAGGAGCCTTGCAGGCTACAATCCATAGGGTCGCAAAGTGTCAGACAAGACTGAGCACGTATGCATATACAAACCCAAAAGTTATCTACTATGATACCTTCTATATAGCATGGTTTATTTCAGGATTTAGAAAACATGGTAAGATGACAAGATTATAAGTTAGAAAGCCTTGCAGGTCAGCCAAAATATTCTAACTCCAGAATTATTGCTATTATATAAACTTATATCTGAAAACAAGTCCATCAAAGTTTATTACCACAAAACAATCTGCTAGAAATCCTTAAATTACCCCTTTCCCATGGGAGACATAAGCAGTTAAAGAATGTTGCTAGAACCCGGAGAGCAAGTAGCTAAGTCTACAGTTGCTTTCTATAAAAAGGCTGAGCAGGCAGCTGATGAGCAGTTTCCCTTTTAATTAGAGTAGTTTCCTGATTAATTAGTCCCAGAACACTTAATATAAGACTACACTGTGCCACTGGGATGAACAATTCTCCTCATGGTACTAAGTATCATCTTTTTTCTAGGATCAAGCTCAACCTGTTTTCTGATCAAACGGGAAAGGATCTTCTCTCACAAAAAGTGAGTTGGAAAAAACTATAGCTACATGGAGAGGTATATCATCAGACCCAAAAGGAAAAAAAAAAAAAATGTAGATTATCTAGGGGAATTCCTTCACTTCCTTAATTGAAGGTTCTCAAATAACTTCATTTACTTAGAAAATCTTGATCTTCAGTAGTATGTAATAAAGATCAGTTTCCATTTTGACTGCATGATCAACTCTATAGTTGATCTGAATGAGACAGAAATTTTGTAAACATATCCAAATCATCTTTGCACATACTTGAGCTTTGAAACCCATCAAAGCAGATCGTGGGGTTCTCCAGGCAAGCATACTTAAGTGGTTTGCCAACCCCATTTTCAGTGACAGTTTGTCAGAACTCTCCACCATGACCCATCCATCGTGGGGGGCCCTGAGCAGCATGGCTCACAGCTTCCTTGAGTTGCATGAGGTTGTGATCCATGCAATCAGTATGGTTAGCTTTCTGTGACTGTGGTTTTCATTCTGGAGGCTGTGGGATTATAGTTCTACCTTCCTGATGGGAGGGACACACTGGGGAAAACTGGGTCTTGCTCTGGGGGACAGAACTATGCTCAGTAAATCTTTAATCCAACTGTCTGCTGATGGGTGGGGCCATGCTCCCTCCCTGTTAGTTGTGTGGCCTGTTAGTTGCTTAGTCCTGGAGTCTGCAGGCTCAATTATAGGGCTACTGGCAACCTCCAAAAATAACTTACGCCAACATCCACCTCACAGGACTGCTGCTGCCACTGCCCATGTCCCTTCAGCAGGCCACGGCTGACCCAGACCTCCGCAGGAGATCCTCAAACACTCACAGGCAGGTCTGGCTCAATCTCTTGTGGGGTCACTGCTCCTTTCCTCTGGTCCTGGTATGCACAAAATTTTATTTGTGCCCTCTAAGAATCTGTTTCCCTCAGTCCTGTGGAAGTTCTTTAATCAAATCCCGCTGTCCTTCAAAGTTAGATTCCCTGGGTATTCCCAGTTGCTCTGTCAGACCTCCAGGTTGGGAAGTCTGATGTGGGGCCTAGAATGAGATGGAAATACCAGACCACCTTAATTGTCTCCTAAGAAACCTGTAGGCAACACAAGCAGCAACAGTTAGAACTGGACATAGAACAACCGACTTGTTCAACCTTGCGAAAGGTGTACATCAAGGTGGTATACTGTCACCCTGCTTATTTAATTTATATGGAGAGTACATCATGCAAAATGCTGCGCTGGATGGTTCACAATCTACAATCAAGATTGCTGGGATATGCAGATGATACTTTAATGGCAGAAAGCTAAGAGGAACTGAAGAGCCTCTTGATGAATGTGAAAGAGGACAGTGAGACAGCTATTCTTAACACTCAAAAAATGAAAATCAAGGCATCTGTCTCATCACTTCAAGAGAAATAGATGGGGAAAAAGTGGAAATAGTGATAGATTTCATTTCTTTGGGCTCCAAAATCACTGTGGACAGTGACTGCAGCCACAAAATTAAAAATCGCTTGCTCCTTGGAAGAAAAGCTATGACAAACTTAGACAGTGTATTAAAAAACAGAGACATCACTTTGTCAACAAAGGTCCTTCCAGTCGAAGTTGTGGTTTTTCCAGTAGTCGTGTATGGATGTGAGAGTTGGACCAAAAAGAAAGCTGAGTGCTGAAGAATTGATGCTTTTGCTGTGGGTTTCGAGAAGACTCTTGAGAGTCCCTTGGACTGCAAGGAGATCCAACCAGTCCATCCTAAAGGAAATCAGTCCTGAATATTCACTGGAAGGACTGATGCTAAAGTAGAAACTCCAATACTTTGGCCACCTGATGCAAAGAACCGATTCACTGGAAAAGATCCTGAGGCTGGGAAAGATTGAGGGCAAAAGGAGAAGGGGGCAACAGAGGATGGGATGGTTGGATAGCATCACTGATTCAAAGGATGAGTTTGAGCAGACTCCAGGAGATAGTGAAGGACCAGGAAGCCTGGTGTCCTGCAGTCCATGGGGTCGCAATTTCTTAGCAATTGAACAACAAAAGTAAAGATTTGAGGTCCCTAGAAAGTAAAGTAAGAGAGCCTCAGAGACTTTAATTAAATAATCTGTATGAAAAGACAGAATCTTACTTAGTGTACTTAAGTACCAACTAGAAAGATGGGTAGAAAAATTAACATAAGCATTCAATTAAAAATTACCAATTTTACTTTTTCAAACACGAACTGAAGGTTCAAGAGTTCAATGGAATTGCTCTTTTTCACATCATTTTTACAGGTATCAAAGTAAAAGCTTCATGACACTGTCTTCAAAAAATTAGTCATCTATTAAAAGATTAAATAGCTTTTTTAAACATGTCAGAGATCATCCTCTTAAAGGGTAAAAGTGATTGAATTATTCTGACAGTAGTAACAAGTAAAGCTCTCTCTTGTAGAAGAAAATGTGCATACCTATAATATTCCAATCCAAAAATTTTAAAGTTCTGAGCAACTTTTACCTAGATCCCCTGGAGAAGGGAAAGGCTACCTACTCCAGTATAGTACATGGGGTGGCAAAGAGTAGACACAACTGAGCAAATTTAACTTTCACTTTTCAGTTTTCTTCATCATTCATAGGGATAAAAAAGTTTGTATGTAAAAAATTCAAGTCTTTTGTGTGCTTAATAGAGGTATAATTGAGAAAATTGTGATACGAGAAAAAGTAAAGATTTAATATACAGAAAAAAGGAAACAAATGAGAATCATATTAAATTGTTATGGTATAACTCTTCTTTCAAAATTGCAACATATTGAATTAATTACAATACTTAGTTTGAAACACTCTATGGAATGAATATATTAAGACAAAAGCCAGCTTGTACATTAAAGCTTTAAATCTGAAAAATATTAGTGCTTTCCTCTTATCTGTAATTCTATAGCTATAAATATAGTTTTTATGCCACCGGATCCATGCTCAGCAACAGCCCAAAAGTCTTCTCTCAAAACAGCATACTCCTACTCTAATTCATTAGAAAATCATCTTTTCCTTTAATTTACCTCAAAACTATTTACTATGTTTAAAGAATAACAAAAACAATACTTAGTACTAGAACTAGAACATTATCACTTAAGTACATGGAAACAATTAAGAATATATTTTTAACTTTTCATAGAAACATATCGATCGATGCTGGGGGGGAAATTCTGAAGTCTCAGATTCACACATATCATCATAGTTTTTATACATGTGGTTGTCCATATTGATATGAAAGAAAATGAAAGATTTCAGGTAATGAGAACAAAGAAAATTTAATAAAATTTATCCTGTGAATAACAAGCAAAGGTATAATTATGTATTAAGAAACCATCGCCCTTATTGTGCAAGAGAAAATAAAAGGTACATTTTCTTAAAGAATCTCAATTCTTAAGTTTCCTTTAATACAGGCCTTCTAGCATGTACATGTTCAAGTCATTTCATCACAACACAGTGGATATTCCTAGTGTCCTTGCTCCCCTTATTTTTTTGGCTAATAAATTTTAAAGAATTATAAATTTTCTGGAGAAGTTTATATAAATTTTATGGCAATATCAGTAATATACCCATACAAGAGTCTGTGACTTTTATAATACCAATGGTAGAGACTCAGCAGGAGTAACCCTATTTGATCAAAAAGCTCATTTCCTACAAATAGACAAGGTGATGACAGAGAACAGAGCAGCTATGTAATTAAGCAATGCCCTGCCTCTCAATGAAACTAGTGTTGAATGTTATCTAACATACAGCATTGAATTTTTAAAAAATAAGCCATGTAAAGAAAAAGCAAATATCTACCTGGCTAAATGACATACAAAGTTTACTTTAGTTGTGGAAACTTAAAAGAAAATGTGACTGATTCCGTAATTTCACTTTTCAAATATTCACTAAATTTCATTCAATCATAAAAAAAAACACCAATTTAAACATTTCCTCTTGAGACTGTCCAGTAATTATAATTACAGTACATTCCACTAAAATAGGGTAAAATTTTTTCTTTAGCTACATGTTTTATTAAAAGCCATCTGCTACAATAATACACTGGAGAACAGAGAGAAGACAGGCTTTACTCTGAGCAGTACCAATAACCTGACAAGAATAAACACAGTGAAGCTTTATCTGTCCATACAATGCTCAAGAAAGCAGAGAACTTGCAGAATCTTAAAACAGGCCACTCTTACTGTTGTTTTTTATTTATATTCCAAAAAAAGATTTTTTGGCAGCAACTACCAAAGTAATACTTGCAACTTTGCCCTTTTTACTCTCTGACAGAGGTTTAAGCATATGCTCTCTGAACTATATCAAATTAGACTTCCTCTTTGCAAGTTTATACTGTTTTGTACTTAGTCAGTAGATGGTATTTTTCAGTTCACTGATTTTAAAAATGAAAATGCATTACCATCCTAGCACAGTACCTGACACACAATAAGTACGCAAACATTTACCAAATAGATACTGTAAAATTACTTGTTCAAATTCTATTACTTCAACTTTAGGTACATCAACCAATTATGATGATTACATCAACTCTAGGTACAGCAATTAAATATAAATATCCATTTTGATATGACATATTTTCTGAGGTTTTTCACTTCACATATCTATTCTAAGAAGAACAAACTTGTATTACATTCTTTTCATTTTACCAGGGGACAAACACTGACCCATAAGTAGTGGGTATAGTTCTCCAACTGGTGGAAGTGAGGGAAGGAAGGAGCGCACTGACTGCACTTCTAAGGCTTCCAGGATAATCTAAGCTAAGTCACCAAAGGGCACCTGAATCATTATGTAAGCTACTCCTACACTCTATTCCCTCCCCTATCCCACTCAGACATACTTAATTCCCATCTCAGGCATCAACTTCCCCATGAAGTCTTCCCTGACTCACCCAAGCAGAGCTGCCACTACCTCTTTCATATTCCACACACTTGACTAAAATACCTGTTATAACCTGAATCATCATATATTTGATTTATCTGCATATAGGTCTGGCTTTCCCTAGGCCATGCTCCTCAAAGCTGTGAGCCCCTTTTGTCTACACAGGCTTAGAAACCACACAGGGCCTGGCCCATAAAAGATGCTCAATAATAAGTTACTGAATGAATTAATTAATAAGTGAATGACACTGGTATCTCCCTTGCAGTCTTGATTATATCATATAGTCATTAGGAGTGATTTTTAGAGAATATCATTTAACTTTATGATATATTTGAAACTGCATAATGACTAAATAATAATTCATATAATCATTATAAAGCCAAGTTTCAGGATTCAGACATTCCATGATATTCACTAGCCAGAAGGAAAAAAAAAAGACAAATCTGATTTTTCATACTTCTAAAAAGAATAATGTTTAATTCTATCAGCTATTATTCACATCAGATGCTCTCATGAAAACTATGTGACTGGAAGTTGACCAACACTAAAGTAGCAGTATACACTGATACAAATATCCATTATTACTAATATCATATATTCATACCTTAAATACACACTATGTACCAAGCACTTTATCATTTTACTTAATTCCCACAACAATTCTAGTAGGTACTACTATTATCTGTGCTTTACAAACGATGAAGCTGAGGCTTAGAAAGTTGAGATAACTTCTCAAGATCACCAGTTAATACATGGCAGGGGTGAGACTCAAATTCAGGTCAATCTAGCACTAGAATTTAAATCCTTTAAAAAGAAATTGTGTGTGCACATATATACAAACACTTCTTAAAGAAAAGATTCACTTGGAAAAAAGCAAATTTAAGTGAGAGAAGGAATTGGCTTATGATACCATTACTTCTGAAAGCTTATCAATTAAAAGCTTATTTTGATTTTAGCAAAATATAAAGTAGGAATGTTATCGATTAGATCACTTCTACAAAAAAGGAGAGAATTATAGTCTAATAATTGCTATGTTATATAAGCTGTAATCAGCAGACTTGATAAACTATACCACACATGCCACATAATTACAAAAATTATACATACATTTCTGTAAAGCTACATAAAATGCAGATTGCCCTAAAACACACACAATCTTCCCTACGTCAAATGGCTCATAAAGTGTGAAAATGTTGTCATTACTCAGTGGCTCCTAAAGCCAGCAATTAAGATTTAATTCTGGACTTCCCTGGTGGTACAATGGACAAGAATCTGCCTGTCAATTCAGGGGACACAGGTTCAATCCCTGGTCCAGGAAGATTCCACGTTGTGCAGCAACTAAGCCCATGCACCACAACTCCTGAACCTGTGAGCTGCAAGCACTGAAGCCTACACGCCTAGAGCCTGAGCTCCGCAACAAGAGAAGCCACCAGAGAGAAGCCCGTGCACCACAGTGAGGAGCAGCCCCAGCTCACCACAACTAGTGAGGAGCAGCCCCAGCTCACCACAACTAGTGAGGAGCAGCCCCAGCTCACCACAACTAGTGAGGAGCAGCCCCAGCTCACCACTAGTGAGGAGCAGCCCCAGCTCACCACAACTAGTGAGGAGCAGCCCCAGCTCACCACAACTAGTGAGGAGCAGCCCCAGCTCACCACAACTAGTGAGGAGCAGCCCCAGCTCACCACAACTAGTGAGGAGCAGCCCCAGCTCACCACAACTAGTGAGGAGCAGCCCCAGCTCACCACAACTAGTGCAGAGTAGCCCCAGCTCACCATAACTAGTGAGGAGCAGCCCCAGCTCACCATAACTAGTGAGGAGCAGCCCCAGCTCACCACAACTAGAGAAAGCTGCATGCAGCACCAAAGATCCACCGTAACCAAAATTAAATATTCTTTTTAAAAAGATTTAATCCTAATCTTTGAAGCTCTAAATTCTGTTTGTTTCTATAAGGAGCAGCAAGGTTACAATCCTTCCATTGTCCTTTCAGATCACCTCAGTATTATGAAGAATGCTAATTTAATAGAAATAATAAGAAATCTCAATGATAAGCAATAAAGAACTTATACTTTCAGAAGTATGTGGTACAAGCCTGCCACTGATCCATCAACAGTGTCGGTGTCCTCAGCCTCTGGCAGATATCACGTAGCAGCAGACACGGTTGAAGCCTCAAGTCAACTTTAAGAAAGATGTGTGATCGGGTGGAGAGGGAGATGGGAGGGGGGATCGGGATGGGGAATAAGTGTAAATCTATGGCTGATTCATATCAATGTATGACAAAACCCACTGAAATGTTGTGAAGTAATTAGCCTCCAACTAATAAAAAAATTAAAAAAAAAAAAAAGAAAGATGTGTGAACACCCACTTGAAAAGGGACAGCTGATTTCAGCTTTTCTATTACTGATTCTATAAAGTACTGTTAGAAATTTTCTATCATTTGGAAAGTTTAGACATGTTTTTTTCTATAAACAGAATTCCTCAAGTAAACAAAAATTTCATTTCCATACAATGATTAGCATAGAGAAAAGGAGATAATACTGTTTTTATTTCTTTAACCATTTATTACCCTTAATGATTAATGATGGGGAAAATACAGAGAAAGAGTTTTCCCTTCTAAAGGATCTTTAAAAGACAAAACATTAGAATGCCCTATCCCTTTCACGTCTATTTTAGAGTTTTCTACTTTATGGATTCACATACTAACTCTGCTATTTAGTAACTATGGGTCTCTCAAACTCTCTGAACCTCCCATCTCATCGATGGTAAAAATGGGAGTTCCATCACTGAAGATGTCAGGTGTACCTGGAAATGGCATATGAAAGCACTAGACATAATACCCATCACACTTTCCACTGGTTCTCTCAGCAAGTATGTTTTAGCATTACCATGAAATTAAAAGATGCTTACTCCTTGTTAGGAAAGTTATGACCAACCTAAACAGCATATTAAAAAGCAGAGACATTAATTTGCCAACAAAGGTCCATCTAGTCAAGGCTATGGTTTTTCCAGTAGTCATGTATGGATGTGAGAGTTGGACTGTGAAGAAGGCTGAGCACTGAAGAATTGATGCTTTTGAACTGTGGTGTTGGAGAAGACTCTTGAGAGTCCCTTGGACTGCAAGGAGATCCAATCAGTCCATCCTAAAGGAGATCAGTCCTGGGTGTTCATTGGAAGGACTGATGCTGAAGCTGAAACTCCAATACTTTGTCTACCTTATGCGAAGAGTTGACTCATTGGAAAAGACCCTGATGCTGGGAGGGGTTGGGGGCAGGAGGAGAAGGGGACAACAGAGGATGAGATGGCTGGATGGCATCACCAACTCCATGGACATGAGTTTGAGTAAACTCTGGGAGTTGGTGATGGACAGGGAGGCCCGGCGTGCTGCAATTCATGGGGTCGCAAAGAGTTGGACATGACTGAGCAACTGAATTGACTGACTGACTGACTGAGAGGGCAGTCCTAGTGTTGAATATTAAGATTACAGCAGTGAGCAAATCTATATGCAGTCCTTGTTGACCTAAAGTTGATGGTGAAGAGTGCCCTGTGGCTCATACTGAATTTCCTACAGCCTCTGACCATGGCGGAACTTTTCACAACTCTGTGTCTTTGGGTGTGGCATTGCCTCAGCCTAAACACACCCTCCAGCTCTTTGCTCCTGGGCAGAAGGGTTGGGTGCTCCAGTGTCTGTGCTCCCCTATCACCTCGCTCATATCTCTGTTACAGCACTTAACCATGTCATCACCATTCCTCTGCCTTCCAGACTGACTCCCCCACTGGACCGTGCATTTCCATTAGATAAGATACCAGTGTTACTCTTCACACAGAAAACACCTGCATGTTTAATAAATTAAAGGATGAATCAGTGGCACAAGTCCATAAAAGTGTTACACATATTTCATTTTCCTTCTTTCTCTTTATTTCTCAAGAGGATGTCCTTAATCTGCACAGATATCACAAACCCATAGTAATCTCCACATTTCCTTCTTTTGCACGCTACTCATTTAACATTGAAACATACACTGTTTTATAATTTTTCTCATCCCCTATCACTAGTGAGTGCTTACCATGTATTAGGCATGCTGAGTCCTTTACGTAAACTACCTTACAATCTTATTCAATCCTCCCAAATCTATACAATATGTATCATTAAGACCACTTTATAAATGAGATGAAGGATAATTAAGGAATTTGCCCAAGGTCACAAGCTAGTAACCAAGGTCACGAGCTAGAGCTTGAAATCTGAACCCATGGTCTCCCTCCAGTTGCTGTTCAGTCGCTCAGTCATGTCTGACTCTTTGCGACCCCATGGACTATAGCACACCAGGCTTCCCTTCCTACACTATCTCCCGGAGTGAGCTCAAACTATGTCCACTGAGTTGGTGATGTCATCCAACCATCGCATCCTCCCTCCAGAGTGCGCACCATTTCCTCCCAAAGTGGAGTTATAGCTTTCACCGAGGCAGGCTGTGCCTAAAAGTTCCCTGATCCTGGCACTGGAGTTAGCATAATTTCTCCGTGATGTAAACGGCTCAGCTCACCTGGCTTGTTCTGTTTGGTCCTCAGCTCCAGATTAAGGTTAGCAGTTAGTCTGCAGCTCCTGTCCTGGCTCATCTTAAATCTGTCTAGACTTTTTCATCCTTTTTAAAAACTTTGGTCCCTAAAGACTTTTTCCTTAACAGTGACAGCTCCCTCCCCTGAGGCAAAGGTTGATATGCTAATATGATGGAGTCACAGAATCAAGCATATTTCAGGGCCCGGTCAGGTGTTACAATGTGTGAAGAAAAGAGAGTAAGTATTTCTATTCTGTTCCATTGATCTATATTTCTGTCTTTGTGCCAGTACCATACTGTCTTGATGACTGTGGCTTTGTAGTAGAGTCTGAAGTCAGGCAGGTTGATTCCTCCAGTTCCATTCTTCTTTCTCAAGATTATTTTGGCTATTCGAGGTTTTTTGTATTTCCATACAAATTGTGAAATTCTTTGGTCTAGTTCTGTGAAAAATACCGTTGGTAGCTTGATAGGGATTGCATTCAATCTATAGACTGCTTTGGGTAGAATAGCCATTTTGACAATATTGATTCTTCCAATCCAGGAACACGGTATGTTTCTCCATCTGTTTGTGTCCTCTTTGATTTCTTTCATCAGTGTTTTATAGTTTTCTATGTATAGGTCCTTTGTTTCTTTAGGTAGATATTACCCCTAAATTTATTCTTTTTGGGTGAATGGTTTTTTCCTTCTTTTCTGTTTTTTTCAGTATATAGGAATGAGGGGATTTGTGTGTTAATTTTATATCCTGCAACTATAATATCATTGATTAGCTCTAGTAAATTTCTCTGGTAGAGTCTTTAGGGTCTTCTATATAGAGGATCATGTCATCTGAACAGTGAGAGTTTTACTTCTTCTTTTCCTATCTGGATTCCTTTTACTTCTTGTCTGCTCTGATGCTGTGGCCAGAACTTCCAACACTATGCAATCAAAACCACAATGAGGTACCATTACACGCAGTCAGGATGGCTGCTATCCAAAAGTCTACAAGCAAATAAATGCTGAGAGGGTGTGGAGAAAAGGGAACCCTCTTACACTGTTGGTGGGAATGCAAACTAGTACAGCCGCTATGGAAAACAGTGTGGATTCCTTAAAAAACTGGAAATAGGAACTGCCATATGACCCAGCATCCCACTTCTGGCATACACACTGAGGAAACCAGATCTGAAAGAGACACGTGCACCCCAATGTTCATGCAGCACTGTTTATAATAGCCAGGACATGGAAGCAACCTAGATGCCATCAGCAGACGAATGGATAAGGAAGCTGTGGTACATATACACCATGGAATATTACTCAGCCATTAAAAAGAATTCATTTGAATCAGTTCTAATGAGATGGATGAAACTGGAGCCCATTATACAGAGTGAAGTAAGCCAGAAAGATAAAGAACATTACAGCATACTAACACATATATATGGAATTTAGAAAGATGGTAACGATAACCCTATATGCAAAACAGAAAAAGAGACACAGAAATACAGAACAGACTTTTGAACTCTGTGGGAGAAGGTGAGGGTGGGATGTTTCAAAAGAACAGCATGTATACTATCTATGGTGAAACAGATCACCAGCCCAGGTGGGATGCATGAGACAAGTGCTCCGGCCTGGTGCACTGGGAAGACCCAGAGGAATCGGGTGGAGAGGGAGGTGGGAGGGGGGATCGGGATTGGGAATACATGTAAATCCATGGCTGATTCATATAAAAAAAAAAAAAGAAAAAAAAAAAAAGAGAGTAAGTAATAAAGAGCAGGAATAGTATGTCTATGAAATAGGAAGTACAAGCTTGAGCGAGCAATGGATACTATTCTTTAATGTATTGTACTGATGATTACACAAAGCAGATGATAGGCTGGATCCAGTCTTCTGGCTATATGCTATCTCACCTGAAAAGAATGCTTCAGAATGTGATTTGTTTTTTCAAAGAGTGAACTAGCACACTACTACTAAAGGATGAAATGATAAACAGACTAGTTTTTCTCCTAAGAGCCCAATCACCTTTTCCTTCTTCCCTATATTATCTGATATATTTGGGAGGGATTTTAGCAAGTTTATTTGTTCAAGCTGAACCAGTTCATTAACTGACCTTGAAATCTTGCCATTCCCTTAATAAGAGAGGAGAGATTAATGAGACCAAAAGAAAATACTACCAGCTTTGGACTAAACATGCAGGCACTTCTTACTGAAAATCCTCTAGGTATTCATATTCTTTCTCCTGAGCATCTCCTAAGCTCATGTGCATTCACCACCAAAGTGCGTTCTTAATGTTCTTGGCTACAAGCACTTGCTGTCTGATTTCTACCCGAAAGCATAGAGAAAGAACAAAATTATTTTTTCAATACTGTCATTATTCATCTTATTTTTATTATGCTTGGCTATCAAGCAAGGAAGACAATGAAATTAAATATACCACTGTACTTCCTCTCACAGAAATGTTATGACTTGAGAGCCTGAATAAAGGCACATGATCAGAGCCACACATTTCTACATTGTTTATATGAAAATGCTTTTGATAAATGGCACTGTTAATGATAGAAATATTAATAACATTAAAAATTTTATGTGGTCATTGATTTATAAACCAAAGGTGAAAATATTTACTATACTATCTTTAAATTATACATTATTAGTCAATCTCAAATGGCGATTAGTAAACATTTGCTGTCATAAAATAAGCTACTAGGTTTAGATGCTTTTTATAATAAATTATTCCACAACAAAAAGCTCAATCACTGTCACTATCAATAGGCAGGTGTTGCAGAGAAAGGCAGGTGTCTACCTAGTATTAAGTGTCTGTTTCTTATTAATAAACTCGTATTTCAGTGCATGAAGAGGAACTGCAACATACCATTTAAAAAAAATATTTCGTGCTAGCTTCGGCAGCACATATACTAAAATTGGAACGATACAGAGAAGATTAGCATGGCCCCTGCGCAAGGATGACACGCAAATTCGTGAAGCGTTCCATATTTTTTCAAAAAAAAAATAAAAAATAAATAAAAAAAATATTTCCCAGAATTCCATGGAGATAGTCATATAACAGAATCCTGGTCAAGGAAATTAAGTGGAAGTTGTTGTTGTGGGGTTTAAGGAAAAGCTCTTTATAAGGGTGACACACCTGGTCCAGATCTGCCAAAGAGTTCTAGATTCAAGGAAAGTTCAGGCTCATGGAACGTAACCTTTAAATACTTGGAATTTCCCAAATGACAGAGGCATCTTTGTCATTCATGGTGGGACCCACCAATCACCTCTTACAATTTATGCTTACATTTTGGGTGACTCATGGAAGGACCACAGACAGTTTATTCTAAGAAGAGGACTAAGCATGGGAGCTGGCCAAGCCAGAAAGACCAACCATGAAATTAGAGGATAGGGGTGTTGAGCCAGGTGATTTCAATCCAATCTCAGTGGAGAGAAGAAGACTAAAGACTTAGTTCAACCAAGTGGCTGGCAATGATTCAATCAATCACCCATATATGATTAGATTAACTCTATATATAAAGAAACCCCAGTAAAAATTCTGGACTCCAAAGCTTGCTGAAATGCCTGGGTTGGTGATACATACTACTACAGATTGATGCTGGGAAGGTAAGGTGTCCCTGAGGACAATGTAAGCTTCCTTGGAACCCTCGCAGTTCCAGATTCTGCCCAATGTATCTCTTCCTTTGGCTGACTCTAATGTATATCTGATGTATATCTTTTTGCTATTTAAAAAACCCTGGTAATCATAACACTTTGCTACATGCCTGGGTGAGTCTATGGGGACCCCCAAATTTGTAGCCAACTAGTATGAAGTGAGAATGGCAGTGGGGATCCCCAACCTTGTAGTTGATTTCAGAAATCTTGGGCAGAACTTAGCAGTCTGGAGGACTATTCCTTTAACCTCAAGTTTGGATGCTTCTGTCTTTCCTTTCCTCTTTACTGGACACAACACGATGTAGAGAAGTCATTTGAGACAACAAGGTGACAAGCACAGACCAAATATATCAGACAGAGTTCAGTCAGGGACACAGAACCTGTTCTAAACATTTCAAAATCAATTAATGTGAGGACTTAGGTTCTTAAACACTGGAAGACCAAAAGACTGGGAACATCACTGCGAGCTTTTAGGTCTGCCACAACTATAGTCCAAAGAATCAGGAGGTTGGTTGGCACTGCTAATCAAGATAGGAAACTGCAGGAAAAAGGAACACAGAATGAAGGCGGGAGATTCATAAGGGAATGTCCAGAGCAGATGAAAAACTCACAAATGGCAAAGGCCAGGCATCTGCCTACTACTGCCAAATAAAAACAATATGGCTTTTTCCTCCCTCCAGTCTTCACAGGCAGAAAGTAAACCACTGTCAGAATTCAGAGTGAAAGGAGTCTGGGAATATTTTATTCAGTGAAAACATTTATGTCATTCTGTCTCTTGGCTCTTTCTCCTGAAAATTGTATATTCAAAACCACCATGTTGCTTAGTATATAAGTATATGCTTAGTAAAACTTTTATCACATATATAGTGATATATAGTGATATAGTATATGGTCAGGAGTTTATAAACAATATTGTGGCAGACTAATTTCATTTTTCTCCCAAACTTTGAAATCTTAAACAGTATGAATTAACAAAGCCTCTTAGCGGAGAAAAGAATATGACAGTAGCTGCTACCCCATAAACAATCATTGAAAGTATACAATTACTTACTCATAGGAAAAAGTGATTTGATGCCAAGAATTATGGTCTCTGGACATTTTTGCTCAGATGGGTATCATTAATAAAAATGTCTGAGCATAAACTTCCAATATATGTATATTTATTATTTATGTTTATTATTCACAAGTGCTACTGTACTAATAAAAATACTATAAAGCATAGAAACAGACTATAAAAAAGATTTTTTAAAATGAAAAATGTTTGCTTAACAAAAATACTACAAAAATGCTATTCAATATAAAATATGGGTCATTTAATTTTTTATTTTCTATAATTTTTCTGTGAAGATAAACTTTATATGACATAATAGTCACCAAAGTGTACAATTCACTGGTTTTTAGTATATTCACAATGTTGAGAAACCGTCACCTCTAATGCCAGAATATTTCCATCACGCCAAAACGCAACCCCAAACCTGTTAGCAGTCACTCCCAATTCCTCCCTCCTCCATCCCCTGACAAACAGTAGTCTATTTTCTGTCTCTATAGACATATCTATTCTGAACATTTCATATGGACAGAATCATACACTACGACTCCTTATCTTTTAATATGTTTGTCAAGCAATTTATGAAATGACAGTTTGAAAACCTTCACAAATCAGTTTTCTGATTCATGGTTTAATTGTGATCATATCTGGAGAACACTAACAGAGAGCAGAGGCACCTCGCTGGTTTCAGTCCCACCACCAACCATTTTGTTGAAATAAAGCTAGGGGATTACTCATTTTCTCAAAGTATTCTTAATAAATCAGAAGGCAGTGAATTTTTATATTTCTAACAATCAGTCTCAAATTTCCTGCAACTACTTGCACAAGATTTAAATGTTCCTGAAATTTATGATTCCAGATTTAAAAGAAAGAAAATGGTAAGAGTTTTTAAATAACACAGACATGCAGTTTTCAATCACAAAAATCACAGTGATGTTCAAATTGCCAAATGTTTCAAACATCCTTTCCTATAACATGAATTTATTTCCCAATGTAGTTGCTTTGTCATCCATTATCATAATATTAGTTTTTGACTGAAGGAAAAGAGTAGTGTGCTTCTCTTTTTTAATACCTTGATATGTAGCATCCTGTGACATAAATCTTTGTAAACCATTCATCTATGCTACGAAGATTAGAACTAGCCTGTAAATCCAAGTAACCTAACGCATGCAAACTGCAAGAAAACTGAATATTCTAAAAGTGAATACATGAGTGTGAGCACCACTGTTATTTCATTCCAAAGTATGCAAGTCCCTTCTCCCCCCACCTCACTCCTGAACCACAAGGGATCAGTGGCCATTAGCCCCAAGAACTTAGTAAGGTACAACAGCATAGCCAATATGAGTATAGCTTAACATCATTTTGTATTTGCAATTTAAAATTGCAAATGGAACTTTAGATATCTGCCCCCAACATCAATTGATTATCCTACACATCCCACTACAGAAAATACTAATTAGAAATGGTATAAACGGGTGTTTAATATATGAATTGAGCAGTGACTGGCTATACTAGGAACTCAGAAAACATCTGTGGAATGATTGGAGGCAAAGAGGTAAGTGAGGGGAGAAGGAATTAGAGGGGCTAAAGAATTTTAAAAGCTTATGTAGCCTGAGGAGTAAAGTCTTACTGAACAAAAAAATTCCTTTATGAATAGATATTTTCTTTAAAAAAAAGTTATCATTATTTTAAAACCCATGATTTACAGTAGATTAAGAAATTGGGAGGTAAGACCTAAGAAGAAAGCCTAGGAGCCAGGATTACCCATGTTCTAAAATCAGTTTTTTGGACATAACAGAGGAATTTACATTGGAACCAGAGGCTCCTGACAGGATAAGGATCTGGGCAACTATCCACATCATCTATGTGTAAGGTTACATAAGCATAGACAGTCATAATTTCAAGTTAATTTGACTTTAAAATTATACTAGAGTACAATTATACTGTGTACAACTGTACATAAATCTCACACAATAAGAAAGGTTAATTGAAAGTACATGAAATATAAGTATATTCCAACTTAGTAAACAGTTATAACAATCACTGAAATGAAAAAAGTGAAAGCCAAGACTTAAGTGTTCATAGATGACTACAGTCCACTGTTTATCACTATTCAACAAGTGTTCAGAACAAAAGGCAGACATATTCACCAAATGATGCAGTACAGCTTTTCAAAAAGTTCAAAGCATTTATGACTTATTGGAGCTATGAAAACAGGATTTACTTAATATATTGTCACATGAGAGTAACATGAAAAGAGCTCCTACCTTTGTGATAAGAAGTCGGTACCTATCCAGCATCGCCTGGTTGTCATGGCAGCCTGCTAATAATTGCCATACCTCTGCCCTCAATGCTTCAGGAACACCACTCTTCACCAGAGTGGATAATCCCTTTGGTCGTACACCAAGGTTATTGTGCCTGAGAAAACAAGAAGATAAATCATTCATATTCCCTTCACCACTACTGACCTGGTGCTGTTATGGAAAATATATTAATGAGTTTATAGTAAAAAAAAAAAAAAAAAAGTGTAAGACTGAATCAGGAGGAAAATGGCAGGAAGTGGCATGAAATAATAATAGTAGTGTTTAAGTTTAGTAACATCTTCAACTTTTTTTTTTTTTATTGCATCTTCCTTATTAGTGAACCACGTTATCCCACCCAAAAGCAAAGTTTTTCCTTCCTCTCATTTATTTTTTAACCATTCTATGAACTTATAATAATGAATGTGTTAACTGTATATTCCCAGGAAGCATTTCAAGGCATAAAAAGAGCCATTTGAATTCCCTGACATGAATGTATGATGTGTACAGCAAGGGCTGGGGGCTAGGGATGCTGAGAGTGAATCAGAAAAGAGGCCTATTATACCTTGACTATACCTCTAAATCCTGATCCAAAGTACCCCTGAAAGGAAGAACCTAGCCCTTTCCTACAAACCTCATATAACCTATCCAACTCCCCAGACACATACACTTAGCAGCTTTACCCATTTCCAAGGGTGCTTAGAACCTGAACAAAGACAAATAACACTGTCATGAAGCCAGTGATCACAAAGCAGGTATGCAACTCTGATAATCTGCCCAACTGAACTGAAACTGAACTGCAGTTCCCAGCCTATGCCTAGCTTGAACCTGGAGGTATGTTCCACAACTTTTTGTTCAGACTTTACCTCTACTTTTATTTGCTGCTCACCTTTAATCTCTTAAGAGTTGATCCTAACGTAACCATCCAAACTTTAAAGATGTACTGTGGTTTGGTCTAACATCCCAGGTTTTGGCTTCAGGTTTTGAACCTGTAAGTCATAGAAACCATACGTCTATTTTCTAAAATTGGCCTCCTGCCTACTTTACCTACCAAATGCAACCCAGACCTCAGTTTTGGCATATCCTTCATTTGAAAATATGTTCCAAGCTTTACCCGTACTCTCATAATCCAACTATCTCGGAAAAATTTTAACAACTTCTGAAACTCGAAAGTTCAAGTAAACTCATCCCATTAATATCTTTAATAAACCATTAAATTTATGACCATTCTGCTTTATTTCAGCCTCTTAAGGGAAAACTTTTATACTGTTGAGTTAGAGAACCTAAGCTGACGATACTGACAGGCTTGAAGCAAAACAGAGTAAAGAGAGGTAGAGCTTACACGATTTAACGTGCCATGGCACCATTAAAGAACCTAATTATGCTGCTAAGTGAAAAAAGCAGGTTTCAAAATAGCACATATATGGTATTATTTTAACTACACATTCTCTCTCTCACACTCTCTCCTTAACACATACTATTTTGAAACCTGCTTTTGACATGCATAGGGAAAGAATATGGAAGAATGAACACCAAAATATCTATGTAATGGAATTAAGAGAAAGTATTCCTTTTATTTTTCTATACTGTTTGAAATATTTACAATGATCTTGAATCCTTTTATAATCATACATTAAAAAAAATTCATTTCAAGTCTTTTAATTTCTCCAGTGGACTTCAATTAAAAAATAAATTAATTTGGAAAAACACCATAGCCAAATATGCTCCATAAAATACGTCAAGTAGAGGCTTCCATGGGGACGCAGTGGTAAAAAATCTGCCTATCAATGCAGGATACACGGGTTAGATCCATGGTCTGGGAACATCTCACAAGCCACTGAGCAGCTAAGCCCACGTGGCACAATTATTGAGCCTGTGCTCTAGAGACCGTGCTCCATAACAAAAGAGGCTACCAAACAGAAGCCTGCACACCCTCACTAGAGAGCAGCTCCCGCTTCACTGCAACTAGAGAAGAGCCCTTGCAGCAACGAACCTAGCACAGCCCCCACACACACAAAAAAGAATTAAAACAAAAAAGTTGATTTTAAAAAATATGTCAAATAGAAAGATTATTAACTATTCCTGAGGAGACTTACATTTGAGTAAACTATATGACACATGGGTTTCCTTCCAGCTGCCTAGTCTTCACTCTCCAACTGCCTTTAAAATTAGCAAAGGAATGCTGCACCAAAGAAAGCCAGGAGCAGCTTCATAAAAGGATCTTTTTTGTAATTTTATTATTTGATTCTGATCACTGATGCAATGGACATGAACTTGGGCAAACTTCGGGAGATGCAGAGGGACAGGGAGGCCTGGCATGCTGCAGTCCATAGGGTTGCAAAGAGTTGGACATGAGTGGGCGACTGAACAACAGCAACAACATACTTTTGAACAGGAAAAACATACAGGCTTTGAGGGCTAGCTGAGTTTCTGAGCTCTTAGTATAAAATAAAAATAACTAAAAACAACAGTGTGCCAAGGGCTAAGCGCATTTCTCATGAAATTAAATGCAAAGTATTCTGAATTATAAGTCCCATAATGAATAATGTAAGAGTAATTCAAAGTAATTAAATATACTACATGTTAAATATACTACATGTACTACATGGTTATACGTGAACCGTGAACTTCCAGATGTTCAAGCTGGTTTTAGAAACGGCAGAGAAACCAGAGATCAAATTGCCAACATGCGCTAGATCACCAAAAAAGCAAAACAGTTCCAGAAAAACATCTATATCTGCTTTATGGACGACGCCAAAGCCTTTGAATGTGTGGATCACAATAAACTGTGGAAAACTTTTCAAGAGATGGGAATACCAGACCACCTGACCTGCCTCTTGAGAAATCTGTATGCAGGTCAGGAAGCAACAGTTAGAACTGAACATGGAACAGACTGGTTCCAAATCGGGAAAGGAGTACGTCAAGGTTGTATACTGTCACCCTGCTTATTTAACTTATATGCAGAGTACATCATGAGAAAGGCTGGGCTGGATGAAGCAGAAGCTGGAATCAAGACTGGCCTGGAGAAATATCAATAACCTGATATGCAGATAACACCACTCTTATGGCAGAAAGTGAAGAACTAAAGAGCCTCTTGATGAAAGTGAAAGAGGAGAGTGAAAAATTTGGCTTAAAGCTCAATATTCAGAAAGCTAAGATCATGGCATCCTGTCCCATCACTTCATGGCAAATAGATGGGGAAACAGTGGAAACAGTGGCTGACTTTATTTTGGGGGACTCCAAAATCACTGCAGATGGTGATTGCAGCCATGAAATTAAAAGGCCCTTACTCCTTGGAAGGAAAGTCATGACCAACCTAGAAAGCATATTCAAAGGCAGAGACATTACTTTACCAACAAAGGTCTGTCTAGTCTGTCTAGTCAAGGCTATGGTTTTTCCAGTAGTCATGTATGGATGTGAGTTGGACTATAAAGAAAGCTGAGCACCAAAGAATTGATGCTTTTGAACTGTGGTGTTGGAGAAGACTCTTGAGAGTCCCTTGGACTGCAACGAGATCCAACCAGTCCATCCTAAGGGAGATCAGTCCTGAGTGTTCACTGGAAGGACTGATGTTGAAGCTGAAACTCCAATACTTTGGCTACCTGACGTGAAGAGCTGATTCATTTGAAAAGACCCTGATGCTAGGAAAGATTGAGGGCAGGAGGAGAAGGGGATGACAGAGGATGAGATGGTTGGATGGCATCACCAACTCAATGGACATGAGTTTGAGTAAACTCCGGGAGTTAGTGATGGGCAAGGAGGCCTGGCGTGCTGCGGTCCATGGCGTCACAAAGAGTCAGACACGACTGAGCGACTGAACTGAACTGAACATGTTATACTGAGCTCAATGTCAGCACTGTGTATCTACAGCTATTAAAACTTCAATAAATATCTCCCATATAAAAGAAACCTTTATTCAACCCCACATAATACTCCAGATGTCATACTGTCTTCCCCCTTTGCACATCACATCTCCCTAGAGGATGACTGTACATTCTATCTTCCCTCACACTCATTCCTCAGCTCAGGTCAGCACAGCTTCTCTCTTATATAAGTAACACATGACCTCTCTCCAAGCCACTAAATTCCAGAGACATTTTTTTTTCCTTCCCATTTTTTTTTTATTAGTTGGAGGCTAATTACTTTACAATATTGTAGTGGTTTTTGCCATACATTGACATGAATCAGCCATGGGTTTACATGTGTTCCCCTTCCCGATCCCCGCTCCCACCTCCCTCCCCATCCGATCCCTCTGGGTCTTCCCAGTGCACCAGCCCTGAGCACTTGTCTCATGCATCCAACCTGGGCTGGTGATCTGTTTCACCCTTGATAGTATACTTGTTTCAGTGCTATTCTCTCAGAACATCCCACCCTCGCCTTCTCCCCACAGATTCTAAAAGTCTGTTCTGTACATCTGTGTCTCTTTTTCTGTTTTGCATATAGGGTTATCATTACCATCTTTCTAAATTCCATATATATGTGTTAGTACAACTGTATTAGTCTTTATCTTTCTGGCTTACTTCACTCTGTATAATGGGCTCCAGTTTCATCCATCTCATTAGAACTGATTCAAATGAATTCTTTTTAATGGCTGAGTAATATTCCATTGTGTATATGTACCACAGCTTCCTTATCCATTCATCTGCTGATGGGCATCTAGGTTGCTTCCATGTCCTGGCTATTATAAACAGTGCTGCAATGAACATTGGGGTACACGTGTCCCAGAGACATTTTTCAGTCCTTCCACTACTGACCATTTTGTTTCCTTGGCATCAGTGACAAAGCACTCTCTTTTCCCTCCTCACAAACCCCACAGATGATTGCTTCTTAAAGTGTTTCAAACTATAAATCTCTCCACTCTCCCTCAATGATCTAATTCTCTCCACTCTCTTATCTCTGGGCATTACTACCCATCTCCACGAATTCTGAGCTCCAGAAATCAACATACTCAAATTCGAACTCATATTCTTTCTCCCTAAACCTGATCGTTTTCCACAGTGTCCTACCTCAGTGATTGTCACCCCAATTCAACCAAATTAGAAACCTAGATGTTACTGTTCACATTATTCTCTATCCCATAATTTATTACTAATCTATCAAGAAATCTAATGCATTTTATTTTCCCAACCGCTCCAAAATCCTTGCACTCCTACCTATCTCCACTGCTACCAATTCTACTCATTGTGCCACCTAACAGCCACTCATCCTATTACCATGTATTTCCAATACGGCAGGCAAAATGAAGAGGAAAATAGCTTGATTATATATCCTATTGGCTCAAATTACTTTGCATAATCAATTATATAAGATTCTGAATCTGAACTATCTCTTCTTACACAGGCATACACCCACACATACACATGCAAACACATACCTTAATGTTAACAGTCAACAGTCCATAATACAGCTTTTACTGTAATATGATTAAACTCAACCAATATTCTAGCTTCTAGCTGGCCCTTGTCTATTTGGCCAGGCATAATAGAAAACCTTTTCCTCCTCTCTTAAAAACCCAGGCACTATTTATCTTCATAGTGAAGTGAAAGTGGCTCACTTGTGTCCAACTCTTTGCAACCCCATGGACTGTAGCCTGCCAGGCTCCTCTGTCCATGGAATTCTCCAGGCAAGAATACTGGAGTGGATAGCCATTCCTTTCTCCAGGGGATCTTCCTAATACATGGATCAAATCCTGGTCTCCCACATTGCATGCAGATTCTTTACCATCTCAGCCAAGAGGGAAGCCGTAGAACCCTGGAGTGGGTAGCCTATCCCTTCTCCAGGGAATCATCACCACCCAGGAATTGAACCAGGGTATCCTGCATTGCAGGTTGGTTCTTAACCAGTTGAGCTAACTTACAGACTGACATTTAAAAAGAACTGGGTAATTCATAATACAACATGATTAACAGCTTTAAATTACCAATTATTCTGGTAATGATACAGTAATTAATTATATTGTATACAACACCCTGTACTTAAGAGATACTGGTATCAATGGCTACCAAGCCAAAAGCTATAGTATGCATCTATGACCAGAGAGGATCCAAACAAAATGACAATTTATAAAAATAGTCATTGTTTCAGTATTTCTAATAAAAATATAATTACATATGGTCATTGATTTAATACATTAACTACAGCTATCAGGAGACTTACAAGCAGGCATTTAGTTAGGACAAGTGTTGAACTCTGCACTAGAAGCAATATAGGTATCAAATGATTCAAAAAGTCACACATAAACCAGATATGCTAAACAGTAGTAATTGGGAAGTTTGTAATGCATGAATGTAAGTTCCACAAGAGAAGGAATCTCTGTCTTCTTTACTTATATATCCAAAGCACCTAGAGCAGTACCTGTTATATACAAGGTATTCAATAATTTTAGATAAAAGAATAGATTTATGAGACTAAATTAACATGAACAACTAATACAGCTAAGCTAAAGAATGCTTTTTTTAAAGGCAAACAGTCTCACTGATTTAACAGCATCATAAAGCAGTTGTATATTCATCTAGTTACCTTCCAAGAGGCATCTTTTCTTGAAACTGTTTGGGCATATAAGAACTTCCTCTATTTAAAAAAAAAAAAAAAAGAACTTTCTCTATTTTTAAGGCTGTCTAGGAAAGAATTTCAAAGAGGAGCTATAATTTCTAACAAAAACAGCAGAGAAATCAAGAAGTGAGAAGAAAAGCCACTAAATGATACTCAGTGGTCACTTATAGAATTGGGGCAATTTTGATAGAGAAGAAGTGGAAGTAGCTGGCTAGAAGATATGAGAATGTGAGGGCAGCAGCTTGACCCACTTTAAAAGGTCTTCTCAGAAAAAGGAATAGTTAGAACTGAAACTAAAAGATGGGGAACATCAAGTAAAGTTGGGGATTTGTCCTTCCCTCATTAATGGTAAGACCTATATATGTCAGCTGAGGTCTCACTTTAAGTTAATCAAGATACATGAAGAAGTTTCAAGAAAAGAGATAGATTAAAGAGCACTAGGGTGCTCGCTTCGGCAGCACATATACTAAAATTGGAACGATACAGAGAAGATTAGCATGGCCCCTGCGCAAGGATGACACGCAAATTCGTGAAGCGTTCCATATTTTTTTAAAAAAAAAAGAAAAAAAAAAATAAAGAGCACTAGGAAAAGCAAGTGCACATACTTTGTTCTGATATGTATATGCTTTCACCGGGTTTTTTCATTAGTGGAAAAAGTTGAACATTATATTGATGTGAAAAGGAAGGAAGCTATTTATGTTCATGCTTAGTGATTTGAATTCTTTATGTTTTCCGAATTTAGATATTTTGGGGGATCATTTTGCTGATGTTCAGCTAGGTTGAGAGATCATGGATTAAGAACATATTTTCCCACTTTGATAATAAGGACAATCATGAAGAATACAATCAAAGTGCCTATTAAATCTGTATCAATTTTCTGAAAGTCTAACAAAGGTAAATGAATAGTCTGAAGGTAGCTTTACTTATATATATAGTAAACCAATACTCAAATTTTATCTCAAAGTTCCCTTAGTGTTTTGGTTAGAAACAAACTTTTCCTGCCACAAAAGTTAACTTACATCCAAGTGTTCAGGGTCAGCACAGTGTTCTCCTAGTCTTTAAGAATCTCAACAGCTTTGATACAATTCAAAACCAGAAACAGTTTTCCAGAAATAATTCTGCCCCAATTCCTTAAATAATTATTTAATATGCAAGACATCAGCATTACCATTCTGAATATATTCAACACATAAAAAAAATCTTGCTACCACTTTCAGTTTGGTGTTTTCAAGTCCTTCTATCACAAGTGTGTTAGTTGCCCAGTCATGTCCGACTCTGTGACCCCATGGACTGTAACCTGTCAGGCTCCTCTGTCCATAGAATACTCCAAGAAAGAATACTGGAGTGGGTTGCCATTCTCTTCTCCAGGGGATCTTCCCAAATTTCTATAACAAACATTTCCTCAATTCCTCTCTCCCTGACCTTCTTCCTTTCCTTTTCTCTAAATCTTTGTTTGCTCACTTTTTTATGTAGTATTTCAAAACACTTTAACTCTAATTTCATATGAAGACCTCCATCACTGAATTTTTACTGTGTTTTCCATTTTCTTTCCCATAGTATCTTTTTTTTTCTGATAATTTAAAATTAGTATTAGTCTTCCTTTGCTGCTACTGCTGATAAATCACTTTAGTCGTGTCCAACTCTATGCGACCCCATAGACAGCAGCCCACCAGGCTCCCCCATCCCTGGGATTCTCTAGGCAAGAACACTGGAGTGGGCTGCCATTTCCTTCTCCAATGCATGAAAGTGAAAAGTGAAAGTGAAGTTGCTCAGTCGTGTCCGACTCTTAGCGACCCCATGGACTGTAGCCCACCAGGTTCCTCCATCCATGGGATTTTCCAGGCAAGAGTACTGGAATGGGGTGCCATTGCCTTCTCCGAGTCCTCCTTTATATATTTCTAATAGTATATTTCATTATCTGAGTTCTGATTTTATCCATAAAAGTTTCACTTTATTTTGATATAGTGATCTCATTGTTTCACAGTAAGTTCAAAATACTTTCAACTACGTTTTATTTAAAAACCCCTTGATAACACAGGCTGTCTCTTCATAAACAAAATTTTCCCCCAAAGCACAAAATGAAGCACAATAGGTGCCCTACCTAACTGAATCACAAAAATATCTTCTTGTAAGTCCCTAGCTAATATTCCTAAGACTCACTGAAATGCTCTAAACCCACAGAAACATTAATGTTAAAAAAGATACACCAAGAGCAATTTTAAAACTTTGTCAATTCTTGTGTAATAGAAACAAACTTCTCTCAATTAGACAAATCTCATCATTTTCACATAAACTGTCATGACACAACTACAATGAGACAAGTAAACATAAAAATACTTCAACTGTAAAAGATTCAGAAAGTTTTCTACAGGTCTAAAAACCAGTTATCTGAGTTCTTTAAAACAGTTCCCTAAGATTCTATAAATGAGTTAGCTAAAGTCCACTACAAAAAATATAATGTAGAAAGATTACATTTCTGAAAAAATGTACACTGAATGGTAGCTGAGGAATCCCATCAACTCTACTTTAGAATTATTTCTCCATTTGGAACTACACTTTATACAGAAGGCCCATGAGTTTGGTACTGACCTCATCAACCCATTCAGTTATGTCCTAACTAGCTACTCTATTAACAATTTCTTCTGACTCCAAAATTACCTTCTAAATAATAAAAAGCATAATAAAAGCAATTTTTAAAGGTTATTTTCCAAGATCTTTTTTATTAGTATTTACTTTTATTTATTTGTTTGGCTGTGCCTGGTCTTTGTTGTGATACTGAGAATCTCTGGTTGAGGCATGCAAAGTCTTAGTTGCAGCATGCGGGATGTAGTTCCCTTACCAGGGATTGAATCTGAGTCCCCGGATTACCAACTGGACCACCAGGGAAGTCCCCATAATAGCAACTTCATCTTTAAAATATTTGTTGGGACTGTCTTTATCGTGTTTATTGTATCTTTTTTTTCCTACTTCTATGTTCATTCCAAAATTTTCACTGGGTGCTGACAGAAACATTTATCCATTATGTCACAATTCTCTGTTTTAACGTCTATATGCCTCTAGCGGCTTCCCTGGTGGCTTGGACAGTAAATCTACCTGCAATGTGGGAGACCTGGATTCAAGCCCTGGGTCAGGAAGATCCCCTGAAGAAGGAAATTACAACCGCTCCAGTATTCCTGCCTGGAGCATTCCATGGACAGAGGGGCCTGGTGGGCTACCGTTCATGGGGTCATAAAAAGTCAGACACGACTGAATGACCAACACTTTCACTGTCTCTGTAAGATGGTAAACTCCTTGGGGGTAGGGATTTTCTACTATTCATCTTTAACTCAGCAGTGTCTAGTACAGTTCCTTAGAGAAAGTAGATGATATTTTTAAGTTGGCTCAAAAATCAAATGACTGTCATTTCACAGAAAAGAAATATAAAAAAATGGTTAAGAAATTTGAAATAACCTCAGTTTTTCAGTTATTTTGTTAAAATGGCCTGTTATCTATTCCCACCCTTCTTGCTTGTGAATCTCAAAGGTAGGAGCTATGTCTTTACCTGTGTATCTCCTAGAGCCTACAAGGATGCTTTGTATTGAAACAAGTTATAAATCTTGTGGACAAATCAATTTTAAAGAGTGAAGATCTCAACTGGCTGTCTAATTAGTCATAAACGTATTTTATTGTGTTGTCCATCATACTGTCATTCTCATTATTTCTTTTTAAACTCATACTAGAAGATTGGAAAGAGTATCAATTTTCTGAGTCTATTCTCTCGATTACTAAACCTTCTACATGCACCCATAATAACGAATCCAGAAATCTATGTACATTATAGAAATGGCAGCCTGTCCAACTGGTTAAAAAGTCCTGCCTTTGGAGCCAGACTGCCTAGATTCAAACCCTGGCTCTGTCATTGACTTGCAGCATGATCATGCTCCTAACTGTAACTCCATCACTCAACAAGTCCCATCTCTTCCTGCCTATTCATCAGCTTCCCTTGCAATTGTGTCCTCTTCTGGCATCATCAAATTTTCTCTCCCTGCAAGTCACGCACAGCAGCACACAATGTACATGCTCAAATTATCTCTCAACCCACATTCACTTACTAATATGTCCTTATTTCTTATCACCCCTTTATAGCAAAACTTCTCTCAAGAGTTATCTATCTATACCTGATGATTACCTTTCCTCCTAGATATAGTCCAACCAGGCTTTCATTCCTCCCTCTCTATGGAGAGTTTCTTGTGTGAGTCACCAGTGACATTCAAACTGCTGGACTCAATGAAATTCTCAGGCTTCCTCCAACGTGACCTTTCAGCAGCTGAGCACTTCGTACTTGATAGACTTATTCACTTGTGTTTACCTTGACTCTCCTCCTACACTATTGGTTGAGCTTTCTGGGACTCCTTTGCACAATATTTCCTACTCATCTTTCCAACTGCCAAACTCCACTGCTGGTTGAGGGCTTGGCACCTAGATGACTATCTATATTTACTCCCTAAGTTATCTCAATATAAAGATACATAAACACGCAGTTTTTTAATTAATACAACAGATGAACAATCACGTAAATATAAAATTTTCAATAAGAAAAATAAATTTTTACCATCTTCCTAGCAATTCTCCCCAAGAATATAGGATCTTCTCAGGACAATCCTTAGACACATCACCTGTTCCACTTGAGAGTTCATTATCACTCTCTGCAGAAGAAACACAAAAACAACAAACATTATATAGTACATTGTATATTTATGTGTTATAAAACAAGAAGCATGACTGTTTCTAATAAAACAAATACTGCTTATATTACACCACTGCAAAAATAACAGTATAAACTTCAATAATATATTTTATTTCAGTGCCAAAATAAATATTTTCAAAGCACAAAGTTTTTATTAAAATTCTTGTCCACGGTTTACATGGTATGAAACTGAAAATACCTATAAATAAATATCTTTACCCAACGGAAGTAAAATTTAAAAGCTAATGGTAACATGGTTAGAAATTCCTATTTAGTATTTTATCCATCAGTTTAGTATTCTCAACTATTGTGTGTGTGTATTCAGTCACTCAGTCGTGTCCTACTCCTTGAGACCCTATGGACAGAAGGCCACCAGGCTCCGCTGTCCGTGGGATTCTACAGACAAGCATACTGGAGTGGGTTGCCATTTCCTGCTCCAGGGGATCTTTCTCAACCCAGGGATCAAACCCATGTCCCAGTGTCTCCCAGAGATGAAACTTTCATCTTTCAAAATGACAACTTCATAAAACATTGCAAAATATAAAGTAATAGTTTTAGAAAGAATAAGACAACTTGAGTTGTAGTTTACAATCAGTAGTGAAAATAAGTTAATTCTAAATTCTATAAATCTTTTGAATGGTAACAGACTCGATAAAGGAAATGTAATGGACACAATTCATCTACACTATAACAAAGCTTTTGACACAGTGCTACCTAAGAAAAGGCTGGAGAAGTACTGATTGAATGATAAAATAAGCTAGATAAAAATCTGTCTGGCTGATAGCACATACCAAGGTTTCACCAATGCTCTTATAGTATAATAAGGATTGGCATTAAGTGAATCTCACAGGGATCTGTGTTAAAAACCATATTGCTTAGCATGTGACAAATCCAATGATCCAAGAAGAAACTCATTCATACCAGTGGATATATTCAACACCAAAAATTAATGTGATAAATAAAGATTTATTTGGTGATGTTTAAAAGATGTGCTTATATCCACCTGAAAAGATTTTATCACATATTTAGCAAAATAAAACCAAACTATATACACACACACAAACAAATGCTTCATCATCTTTAGGACAACATCAGATAAACAAGAATGATGATGGGCATTTAATTCTAAAAGCAAGTATTATTCTGGATATTGGGAATGAAGGTTAAGAGGCTATATGCTAACATCACTGCTCTAGAAATACCTCACATAGAACTGAGAGGTTTTGTTTCTTTTAAAGCTAAAGCAAAGGAAGTATTACTAATTATTGGAGGAATAAAGTAAACAGAAACAACTGAAGTCTTAATATTAAAATAGCCTAACATGAAAAACTATGCCTTATAATCCTTATAATTTTTAACTAAAATGAGGCACTTCTGTGAGTAATATGAAAATGAATAAAGGAAATCTCATTTAAAATGAAGTCAGGAAACCCTGAAGGGGCAATTCTCACACATGTATCATTCGTGGCAGCTTACAGGCACTAACAGGAAGGAAGATTTCCTCCCGACCCAGCAAGGACAAGCTGCTAGCCACCTGCAGTCAGTGAAGAACCCCTGCAGCCCTCCCCAATTTCCTCCTTTTCTCTATAAAAGCAAGCCCCTCTCCTCCATTCTCCAGATATGCCTATCGTTTACTGTTGTTTGCTTGTCCCAAATTGCAATTCTCTCCTATTACAAAATAAGCTTATTCTGCTGGTAAAATAACTGGCTGGTTTTATTTGTTTAACATCAGCAGTGAAAAGGGACACTATTAAAAATTACACTAGAAAACAGGTTAAACTTACACTATCTCAGGCAAACAGACTTCTGGTCACCCTTCTTATTAATTAGTACCAAACATAAGTGTTTATAAGTTGATATTCAATTAAGCTGAGTCCAAGATGATCCCACATTATATTCTAATTTGCCACACAGTAAATAATAACACACCAAAGTGCCAAATTGTACACACTAAGTTGGGAGATCAAAATCTAAGAACATAATAACAGAAACAAGGAAACGAACACTGATGGACATAACTAATCTTGAATATGAAAAAACTCAAAAGGTACTATTGATATTGAGACTCTTTTGGACTCTTATTGTTCTTGCTGGGAAAGGAATCCCTAAGCATGAAACAAAACAAAGATGATTTAAGAAAGAATAAGAAATATGACTACCTATAAAATTAAAACTTCTATGATGTAAGGTACAGAATATATTTTTAAAAACTATATTTACAGTATATATTTAGAAAAAAAATTCTAACATATGACAGGACTATTTTGTGTAACATATCAAAATAAAGAGCAGTCCAACAGAAAACTGGGCCAAGGACATGAACATAGTACAGGGCAAAATACATAAAATACAACTAGCTAAAAAAGAAAGCCCTATCTCATTAATAATTTTTCAATGCAAATTAAAACAATGAAACATATTCATCAATTAGACTGGCAGACAGTATAAAGAATAATAATATCTGGTGTTGATAAAACAGGAAACAAGAAGGTTGATACTTAAACAAGCAATCTTTATTAAGATTCTAAGATGAATATACCATTCGGTCCAGTAACTTCACTTCTAGAAGTTTATGATCCAGAAACACATATGCCAAAAAAATATGTAAAAGGATTTTCACTGTATCGTTGTTTGTGAAAAAAGAAACTGAAAACTATTAGGAATCTATCAATAGGACTTTTATTAACTAAATTTTGGTCTATCCAGTCAAAAGAATACTATCTAGCAGTTTAAATGAATCGGTGAATCTTTATATGCTAAACGAAAATCATCCAAAATATATTGTGATAAAAAGAAATAAAAGAGCAATTTTAAGTATGATTTTATTTTAGTAAATATTATTCCTTATATGCTTACAAAGATCTTTAAAAATAGCTGTAAGAATATACACCAAACTATTAACAGCAATTACGTTTCAATAACTAACAGTATCTTATCACATAGTAGGCACTCAATAAATGTTTAGGGAATGCATCTTTCAGTTCTAAGTTTTATATTTCTGTAGTACTTTTATCTTTTAACATAAGTTATGTGTAACTATAAAAAGCACAGGGAAAGGATTTTAATCTTTTAAATGACCCCTGTGCTATATGAAACAAAAACCTATTTTACTTAACCCCTACTGCTATGTCATAAAAACATGAATGGTAACAACAATGTCTTGTCTTCTTGACACTCTCCCAAGTTACTGTCCATCAAAAAAGGAAATCAGAACTGTAAGCAACTAGATTAGCAATGGAGAAGTCCAAGGAGAAAAAAAGAAAATGGGCACACTGAGGTAAAACCAGACCCCTGATGAACAATTAAGGCAGAACAACAGAAGGTCTGGAGCCAAATATTTGGATGAAAAGTAGGATTTAGCCAAGTAAGTTAGGGGGCTTCTTCAATGACTCAGTGGGTAAAGAATTCATTTGCAATGCAAGAGACCCAGGAGACGGGGGTTTGATCTCTGCGTTGGGAAATCCCCTGGAGAAGGAAATGACAATCCGCTCCAGTATTCTTGTCCGAGCAATCCCATGGACAGAGGAACCTGATTGGCTATCGTCCAAAGGGTCACAGAGAGTCAGACATGACTGAGTGACTGAATAAACAAACAAACAAAATAGACTCCTACAATAATGTCTTTAAGACTTCCGTGAAAACATGACTTTTGGACTCCCTGGTGGTGCAGTGCTTTGGGAATCTGCCTGCCAATGCAAGGAACATGGGTTCAATCCCTGCTCAAGATTCCACATGCGGTGGGACAGTTAAGCTCACGCACCACCAGCTACTGAACCTTGCCTGCCCTGGAACCCAACAAGAGAAGCCACCACAATGAGGAGCCTGTGCACTGCAACTAGAAAGTAGCCCTCACTCACTGCAACTAGTGACAGCCTATGTGCAGCAATGAAAACCCAGTGCAGTCAAAAATAATAAATTTTTTAAAACCATGCCTGTTTACATTATTTAGTCATATATTTAATATCTGTAACATTCATGTCCTTCTCTTGAAGTCCAAGCTCTTAGAGGGCTGGGATTGTATCTTATTTGCCTTTATAAGTAAACTTCAGCACATAACACTGGACTGTGGAATGAAAAGAAGGATTACTTTGCTGCTGCTTTGAGAATATGTTCATACATATAAGGCAATTGGGAAGGAAAACCCTGGAGCAAGAAAGATGAGAAATCAGGCAAATTTTCTGTAAAGACATGAAATTGCCCAGGTTTCGGAGTACTGATTGAAGAGAAGGACAATTCCTATTTTGACTGCATGAGAGGTTTTGGAGAAATATGACAATGTTAAGAGAGTCAGTTGAGGGAATTTGTAGGTAATAGTTTCATCTTCCTCTATAAAGCTTAACTTTAGGAGAGGTCTCTGGCAGACTCTGCTTAACTTACATAGCAGGATTTGGTAGAGACTCTTCTTAATATGCCTAGTTTCACTTCCTTATCGTGAACATTTTCCTCATCAATTTCAATTTCCCTGCAGTTACTGGTGTCCTTTAGAAAGCAGGACGATGAAGAGCATTTCAGATGTCACTGGATTCACACTGTAGGACTACCGCTTTCTTTAATCTAAACATCAGTGAAATGGAAATAGTATCAATCAGGTAGCATTGTAAAGATTAAATGAAAATGTATTTGAGGTACTACACAGGGTGCCTGGCACACAGTAGCACTCAAGTGTTAGCTATCATTTTTATTCTTATTGTTATTGAGCCCACAGTTGCCTACCTTCAAAGCACTTAAAAGTAGCTTAAAAAGGATTCCAGGTTTGTTCTGTCTTATCCACTGATTTCTAGTATGCAGAGAGCAGAAACCAATTCTACAATGCCAAAAGAAGTTATAATAGATGTAAATTTTTAGATCAAACAAAATAAATATGTATGATGCTGCAATCAAAATAATTTAGTTTCTTAACTTTGTCACCACTCCCTGCTTTGAAAAAGAATTGTGTTTCTATTAGCAATGTTTTTCATCCTAATCATAAAAGGAACTTTTCAGAACTAGTATCAACAAACATCATAAAAGGAAAAAAAGTACAGACACAGATATACAAAATACTTTTTTTCAAATAAAGTTAAAAATAAATAACAAAATTAGGGACAAATAAGCACAAAAATCTCATTTTATTTTCTTTTCTACTAAAGAATTACTCATAAAATAAAAAGCTGAAAAGTAAGCACAGATAAAATGTGACTACTGAAGGTTTTCAGATATCTCCCCTTAATTTTAGTCTTTCTTAATAAGTAATAAATATTTGTTGAAAGAAATACAGGCAATCACAGGTTGCTAAAACCTTTCATCTAAACACACTTGGGAGAAAAAAACCGCAAATTTTACTAACTGTGCAAAATGTGTAGAAACAGGTCTGTAAAATGACATCTTCCAACCTGGAGTAGTAACAAAGTGATTCATTTTGATTGCCTGCTGCCTGCTAAGTCACCTAAGTCACGTCCGACTCTGTGAGACCCTATGGACTGTAGTCTGCCAGGCTCATCTGTCCATGGAATTCTCCAGGCAAGAATACTGGAGTGGGTCGCCATTTCCTACTCCAAGGGATATTCCCAACCCAGGGATCAAATCCACGTCTCTTTTGTCTTCTGCACTGGCATGTGGATTTTTTACCACTAGTGCCACCTTGATTAATTAGTTGTAAAGAATATCATTTTGAAGGCCAAACCCTATAGCCACATTTTAATGACTTTGAATATAATATAATCTCTCAATTTTCACATCACAGTCAGAATATACTTGTTTTACATAGAAACTTATACACAAATGTAAATCATTAATGTAAAACAAAATATATTCCTTAGTTTCTAAAATGTTCTAACATTTCCCACTGTCCAAAGCAAGTTGATTTACGATAGAGAAAAGATTCAAGGTAGAGACCACAAATTACTTGCTTCTTTCCAACTAAATTATCATCACTGTCACTCTGAATCTAATTACAAGTTTAAAATTAATAATCCCTGTAGTTCCTAAGCATAAGTGATTAATAAAAATGTATCATTAATTGCTGAAACCTGTCAACCACACTCAAGAGAACTAGGGCAACCAACACACCTGATGTTAAGGACAATTAACAATGTTAAGCCAACTGTTACATTTTACATTTTTCTGGGATAGTAATGACTCAGAATTTATTTAGTTATGTATTTACACTTCGAATTTCAGTTCTTTGGAAATGCATTTTAATTTTATTCCATTTTCCTATTTTTAAAATTGTATGTATGTATGTACGAGTGACATACAAAAAACTGTAGATATTTAGTGTATAAACCTTGTTTTATTTTTGTTTATATTTGTAGAGGTTAGCATAGGCCTAGAATAAGAAATTTGAGTAATGTCTATCTGAATGTGCTATCTATGACCCTTTACAAAATAAACTGAGGTGGTAAAAAAGGAAAATAACATCTGGCAGATTTTTTAAAAAGAACATATGATTTAATAAAAAATTGTTTTAAAACACATTCAAAGAATGATTTTTTTAAGGCAGCTATTCAATTAAGAGGGAAAAACTGAACAAGAGTTGGAGATAATTAGAAACAAAGAGTAGCAAGACAAGAAAGAATTTATCAGGCTAGGTCAAATCTACCTTAAGGTAGAAAGGGAACTCACTGACATCTACCATGTGGTACACAACATACTCAAGAGTCCTCTGAGCAGACGACCCTCTTCAACCAAGAGTGTAACTGAAAGGGAAAATACTCACAAATAAATAAGGAAAGGGAAATGCCCACAAAACTAGCCAAAGAAGCCACATGAAATCAGGCAAAGAAGTAACAGTGAAATCAGGTTCATGTCTGCAATTGGGTTTATATATTCCACTGAGAGACTATACTTCAGAATATAAATTCAGTTGAGTTACTGAGAAAATCAGATAACTAGACATGATGAAGACTGAATAACAATCTATCCACCTATCTATATATATGTGTGTATATATATATATAAACATGTATATGGGGACACTTATGAACACATATGTGAGTGTGTACATATGTACACACATGTGTCTCTCTGTGTGTATTTATGAGGAGAGGAAGAGGAAGGAGGGAGAAAGAGAGATGGATAAGTAACCAAAATACAGAGGGGTGACAAAATCTGGAGGAAATGGTTCTCTTTAAGAGAAAGCATATTAAGTATATGAAGAGATTGCCAAGTAAAGAACACAACAGAGGGGAAAGCAAAAACTGACAAAATAGACTTAGGTTAGCATTTAATATGGGCATTCCTGGTGGCTCAGATGGTAAAGAATCTGCCTGCAATGCTGGAAACCTGGGTTCGATCCCTGGGTTGGGAAGACCCTCTGGAGGAGGGCACAGCAACCCACTCCAGTACAGATGATCTCATACACACAAGGATTCTAAAATTCAAAAGTCAAAAAAAAAAATTGTGAAAGCAATAGAAAATAAACAGATTTTTGAGAAAAACTCCAGTTTTTGGAATTTAAGTTCCATCTGTCGGGCCTGCTAACATTCTCTATATGGCCCATGATCACACATCTTCCTGTGATGTCCTGAATACTTGTCTGCCTTCCTTTCTAGACTAACTTACTCACTTTTGTTAGAAACTGTGTTCTAGTCATCACTGTATTCCTCCCTATCAAAGTACTGGGCAATTTGGCTGGCAACATCTGCATAGAGACACAAAAGACCACAAGCAATCAAAGCAATCTTCAGGAAGAAAATCAGAGCTAAAAGAACCAGGCTCAAAAAAAAAAAAAAAAAGAACCAGGCTCTTTGACTTCAGACTATACTACAAACCTACAGTCATCAAAACATTATGGTGCTGGCACAGAAACAGAAATACAAATCAACGGGACAGGAAATAAAGCCCAGAAATAAACCTACACACCCAAGTTCAATTAATCCATGACAAAGGAGGCAAGGACTATACAATGGAGAAAAGAAAATGTCTTCAATAAATAGTGCTGGGAAAACCGGACAGCTATATTTAAAAAGTGAAATTAGAATATTCTTTAACACCATACACAAAAATAAACCCAAAATGGATATGAAACATAAACATAAGACCAGATACTATAAAACTCATAGAGGAAAACATAGGCAGAACAGTCCTTCACATCATAAATTGCAGCAATATCTTTTCTGAGCCATCTCCTAGAGTAGTGGAAATAAAAACAAAAATAAACAAATACGAACTAGTTAAACTCAAAAGAGTTTGCACATCAAAGGAAACCACAGACAGAATGAAAAGACAACTGACAGAATGGGAGAAAATATTTGCAAATGATGCAAGGAACAAGAGACTAGTCTCCAGAATTTACAAACAGCTCATGCTGCTCAATAGCAAACAAACAAACGACCTAATCAAAAAATGGACAGAAGACCTAAGTATACATTTCTCCAAAGACAACAAATACTTGTATTTGCCTGATTTCCTATCCCTCTTTAGCTCAGCTCAGTTCAGTCCAGTCGCTCAGTCGTGTCCGACTCTGCGACCCCATGGACTGCAGCATGCCAGGCCTCCCTGTACATTGCCAACTCCCAGAGTTTACTCAAACTCATATCCATTGAGTCAGTGATGCCATCCAACCATCTCATCCTCTGTCATCCCCTTCTCCTCCTGCCTTCAATCTTTCCCAGCATCAGGGTCTTTTCAAATGAGTCAGCTCTTCGCATCAGGTGGCCAAAGGATTGGAGTTTCAGCTTCAGCATCAGTCCTTCCAATGAACACCCAGAGCTGATCTCCTTTAGGATGGACTGGTTGGATCTCCTCTTCAGTGTTTTCATAAATGATATCACTATCTATCCAGTTGCTCAAACTGCAAATCTACAAGTTGTTCTTGAAACCTTTTACCCTCATCACCTACATTTAATTACCCAACCCTTGGCATACCATCTCCAAAATGTTATCTCAAATCTATCTACTTTTCTCCCTTTCCAAATACAACTCTAACTCTAACCTCTAACATTTTGACAGATCTTACTATGAGGGTCTCCCAAAGGATCTTCCTGAACTCATGCTCTGAACTTCATGCTCTACTGAACTCCATTCTACATGTATCCAGCTGCTGTGGCATTTTGAAATCATGAACCAAATCTTTGTCTCTCCAGCTTAGAACCCATCAAAGTCTTCAAAAAAGAGAAAGCCCTCACTGTGGCTTACAGAAAGTAACATGATGTCCCCCTGGCTACCTGTCTACATCTGTTGTACTACCAAGTTGCCTGTCCCCTGCCGTTTGGTCATCTGTCCTCCCTTTCACTTCTTCAAAAATCATCAGGCATACTTTCACATCTGCGACTCCGTACCACCTGGCCTCCCTCCTGAAATGCCCTTTCCCCATCTTCCAACAGCTGACTCTCTCTTGTCATTCGGATCTCAATTTAAATGTCACCTACTCAGAGAAATTTTTCCTGACCACCTAATCTAAAGCAGCTACCCAAACCAATCAAGCATCATTAGTTCTTCACATTTTTCTTATTTATTTATCATCTACTATCTTCTTCCCAATTAGAAGTAGAAAAAATTTATCTATCCTGTTATATCAGAGGTGTTCAAGATCAATTCCAGGTTCAATGATTCCCTAGGAGGACTCAGAGAAATCAGCAGATAGTTACTTAATACATGATTTACTAGTGACTGTGAAAGGATACAAAGAAAAATCAGCAAAGGAAAAAGGCACACTGGGTGAAGGCTAGCAGAGAGAAAGCAGAAACTTCCAAGAATCCTCTCCCAGGGGAATCCTCTCCAGGTGCTCAGTGCTTAGTCATTCAGCCGTGTCCAACTCTTTTTGACCCCACAAACTGTAGCCTGCCAAGCTCTTTTGTCCATGGGGATTCTCCAGGCAAGAATACTGGAGTGGGTTGCCATGCCCTCTTCCAGGGAATGTTCCAAATCCAGGGACTGAACCCATGTCTCCCGCAACTCAGGAGGATTCCTTACCATCTGAGCCACCAGGGAAGCGCACTCAATTCCTCCAGTGATGAGCTGTGACACCACGTGTGAAACACCATCTACCAGGAAAGCTCATCAGAGACACTGCACCAGGAGTTTTTCCTGAGGCTGGTCATAAGTACTCTATGCTGAGCATGTACCAAAATTTCAGAAGCCAGGAGAAAAGCAGGTGTTCAGGATAAACCATACTGTAGTACAAACAATTCAGGCAGAGTTAGCCACTCTTCTCAGTTAGGGAATGTGGCAACCCTCCTAAACTCTAAGTTTACCAATACCAGCCGGAGGCCAACCTTGCAAACAGGCTCTTCTAAGGACAGAAGTCTGAAGTTTGTTAACTCTTTTCTGTACATTTATCCACCCCTATATCACCAATTACATCTTCCATTAACAGATTTTAAAAACAAGAATACGTTTTTTTGTCTCTGAATTGAATATTTCTAAGAAATTCCCACTCATTAAACAAATATTTACCTAACACTTGCTACATGGTAGGCATTGGGAGCTCAAAAAATAATAAAACACCATCTGCCCCTTAGGAACTCAAACTCTAGAAGGTGACAGAAATTAATTTAAAAGACCATATTTACAAGAAAGCATTTTAAAAATTACTAATAGTGGTGTGTATGACGTGCCATTAGAGCATGATGATGGAAAGACTAACACTACCTCAATATATAAGAAAATCACTTCCAGGAAAAATTGAGAGAGAGGAAAAAGCCTACTTCAGCTATAAGATTATCTGAAGGAGTAATATTTGAGCCTGAGCTGAGATCTAAATGATAAGGGAAATGCAGCCAGCACAAGTTTTGATCAAAGTACCTTTCAAACAAAGAATAACATACACAACAATAGGAAAGGTCAATTAGAGGGAAAGCTTTAAATACTTAGAATACTGTACACATTCAATTAATGGTAGCTATTAGTATAATACCATGTTCTCTTCATACATTAAGAAACAGATGATTTTAGAGATTAGATACATGAAGCCCATACCTCTAGTACATTTGTATACCATTTATATATACTCTATTCATCTACCAAAAAATTAATTTTAGACAGAAGTTAAAAATAGTGCAAGTAAAGTGAAGCAAAAATTGATTAGCTATTCATTCATTCAAATATTTACTAAGTACTCACTACATGACCGAACTTAAGAAGGTGAAACAGACATGCCTCCTAACTTTGAGGAATTTATGTTCTAGGAGAAAGTAAGTGCTTGGACACAGACACATGAGAGGAAAGCAGAATATGGGCTATAACAGAAACAGGAACAGAAAAGTCAATGGTTGGAGTAGGTTAGTAAACATGCCTTAGATCAGAAGACTTAAGCTAGAGCAATAGGTAAATGAAAAACTAAGCCTTACCCTGCTCAAAATAAAGGGCAAGTTAGGGGGCAGCACAAATATGGAAAAAAAATTAAGGGTTACTTCATTAATAGACATATATTTTCCTAAGCTGTGTAAGCAATTTATTTCCTAAATTTTTATACAAAAAATACCCTGAATAAAATAAATCATTTCCAAGAAGACACTTTTAACACAACTGTAAAATATCTCTTACACCAACCTTTGATTAAATCAGAAAATACAAAATCAGCATGACATAAAAGACCCTCCATTATTCAACCTCTGTAGTCTCTCTAATCTCATTTGCCACCCTTACAGATGAACAATGTATATTTTATTGCACACATAATGTGGTTTCCCATCACCTGAAGCTTTCCTCTGCCTGGAAGGGCTCCCGTATGGTAGTGTCCAAACATTTCCAGCTAAATAATAGCATTAATCAAGACTGAACTCAGAGGCATAATTTTCAAAATGTCTTCCCAGAATTTTCAGGCCAAACCAAGTTCCTTTTAGTCAGCTCACATCATGCCCTGTTCTCATCTTACTAAAGTTGGCCCACCTAATCCATAGGGTCTGCACTCATAGACTCAAACAATCATGGAGCATCTCTAAGGGTACCTGGGCACCTAAGGATTTGGGTATCAACAGGGAGTCCTCTAACCAATGCCCCCAGACACCCAGGGATGACTGTACTGCATCTACTGTATTTTACTAAAATTATCTATTTTTGGGTTTTGTTCTTCAAACAGACTATAAGCTTCCCAATGGTAATAGTCACATCTTATTTTTGTGTCCACAGCAATGAGCAGAGCAGTGGGTGCCCACTAAAAGTTTACTAAACTTTTAAAACTTTGATAAAAATTACCAATAACAAATCTGAGTTATAGATGGCTTTCTAACCATTGCAAATGATCCAGGAATCACACTTGAAAAACATAAAAAAATAAATCATTAGTTTTCTTTAGAGGGAACATCCTGATTATCAATTATCTACATTTTTCAGTCTATAGTATAGACTCTTCAAAACAGAGATCATCATCAAGTGCCAAAAGCATCTGTGGTTTGCTGTGAATGAGAGAAGACCCAGCTGCTCTGTACACTTCTTAGGTGAATTGAGCAGTAAAATGAAAATGCACTGCAGAAGTCAGAGAGTCTTCTGTGTATTGCCACTTGGATTGAGGGCCACTGAATCTCAGAACAGGTGGTTTTCCATGATCAATGGTTCTCAATTCTTTCTACCTCTGTATCATTCACATATGTAGCCCATTCTCATGAATTCTTTTTTTCAACACAGTGAATTCTCAACTTAGGACATACACTTCTAAAGTAACAAGACACTTCCATATATTGAGAATTGCTGATCTACATATGTTAATTGAATTTGAAAGCATCACATAGGAACTGCCAAGTTAATTCAAGTATATTTATATTTCTTTTTCTAAAAAAAAAATGTGATAAAGGTCAACATACAAAATGTGACTCAAGTGAAGGTCAGTCACTTCATTAAAGTCAAACTACAAAGTCTCTGCATCTCTGCCCTTAAAATCCAGTTGATAGTCATACTGAAAGAAATGGAAATTTGTTGCATCATTCTATGATTAAGGCATATTCTTCTTCTTACACAAAACAGCATACTATTTTCAAAAAAAGTACCATGAATGAAGCTCATGGTGTCTTAAATTATGAAGTTTTAATCCCTTAACCATAATATGATATAAATAGTCAACAGAAATCTTACTTTGGAAATGATCATAGGTACAAAGACTTCAAGAAGTATCCAAATTCTCTTAGAATTCAACTAACTAGTCTTTATCTGAGTGCCTGTACCTTTAATATCTTGCATTTATTTTACACATCTCTTTCCATCTCTAGACTGTAAGCACCAAGAAGAGAGGAACAGATCGTAACCATTTGATACGGCACTTAATATATGCCTAGAATATAGCAGGCTCTAAATATAACTGAATATGAGAAGGATGAATAGGGCATTGGGAGTTGAGAGACTCAGATCTCTTATAATGACTGGAGGGAAGCTGAACTTTCTGAGAAAGTGAAAGTGAAAGTCACTCACCCATGTCCAACTCTTTGTGACCCCATGGACGCTACAGTCCATGGAATTCTCCAGGCCAGAATACTGGAGTGGGTAGCGTTTCCCTTCTCCAGAAGATCTTCCCAACCTAGGGATCGAACCCAGGTCTACTGCATTGCAGGCAAATTCTTCACCAGCTGGAGCTTACTGAAAACTTACTGCTAAAAATATCACACTGGGCTTCCCAGGTGGAACTAATGGTCAAGAATTCACCTGCCAGTGCAGAAGACATAAGAGACATGTGTTCAATCCCTGAGTTGGGAACATTCCCTGGAGAAGGAAATGGCAACCCACTCTAGTATTCCTACCTGGAGAATCCATAGACAGAGAAGTCTGGTCCATAGGGTCGCAAAGAGTCGGATACACCTGGAGCAACTTAGCATGCAAGAAGGATGAAAGAATAGAAACTGAAAAGGAAAGATAAGTAGGACAGAGCAAAGATTGGGAATGATAGAAGCAAGGAAGGGTAAACTAATACTAGAGAGTCATAAAGGTACGAGAAGAGAGATGATTAGGAAGACTATTAAGCAGGTTATAGCTGGGCAATTCTGAAGAGACATAAAAAATCTAATACCCTTATTTCTCTGATGTACAATTTGTTTGTGGTTTTTGTACAAAGAGAAAGGACAAATTAAAGCTCTAATTATCTAAAGTCAAACTTGTTTTATTATTTAAATATCACTCAAAAAATTTTAATGTGCTCAAATGGGTATCACTTAGAATTTTTATTGAATAATTTGCCTATCTCTATTTACAGTGTAATGAAAACACTAATACTACTGTATTATGTAGACCTTCTGCTGACATACACTTTCCAAATATTGTACTCGAGTCCAAATATTAAAGCAAGGGTAAAATTTTTAGCATTAAGTTTTCAGAAAGCTCAGCTTTCGTCCTGTCATTATAAGAGATCTGAGTCACTCAACTCCCAATGCCATATTCAAACCATTAGAACACCACACCCCATGGTGTAACAAAAGCCATAATTTCTCCAATTGAAAAATTAAGTCCTTTCTTTTCAGATACTAACTGCTGCTAAAGAGAATGGCATTTGAATTAGTTCCATAAACATTCTGCAAATAGTTAATAAACTCTCAGTCTTGTTTCAGTTAAAGGAGTTAACTGTTTACAAATGCAATTATAAAGTAATCAGGAGAATACATTCTGGTCCGGCCACTGTCACTTAACCTCAGGATCTCAGTTTCCAGAACCATAAATGAGATGGTTCAGTATAATTAAATTCAAATAACATTTATTGAGTACATTCTGTGTACAAATATACAATGCTTAAACTGTTGCAAGGTTCCAACACTGAAATCTGTTAATGATTTGATGTTATCAAAATTGTTCTGATTGAAACAGACTGTATAAATAGAATCCAAAAACTAGCAGCCTCCTCCTTGGACCTTTCCCTGACACCTACTTTCCCAATCCCTGCCCTTGGGAGCCACAGATGCTTATAGTAAATTTCTGGCTTCAACCCAAAGCCCAGCATGAGGCTGATAAAGAATGGCAGTCTGCCATATTCAGCTCCCATCTGAAAAGAAGGTAATGCCTGAGGAGGAAAAGGGAGATTCAAGCAAGGTGTTAGCCTAAAAAACAAATGAAAGGTTTTAGCATGGAAACTACTCTGAGCAAGCTGCTTAATCTCACTACACTTCAATCTTTTTATACTTAAAGAAAAAAAAAAGATGATAAAATACCACCTAATAGGACTGGTGTGAGAATTAAACAGATTAATTCATTTACTTTCCATATATATGCTTCATTATTATTCAGTTCAGTTCAGTTCATTCACTCAGTCGTGTCTGACTCTTTGAGACCCATGAACCGCAACACGCTAGGCCTCCCTGTCCATCACGAACTCCCGGAGTTTACCCAAACTCATGTTCATTGAGTTGGTGATGCCATCCAACCATCTCATCCTCTGTCATCCCCTTCTCCTCCTGCCTTCAATCTTTCCCAGCATCAGGGTCTTTTCAAATGAGTCAGCTCTTTGCATCAGGTGGCCAAAGGACTGGACTTTCAGCTTCAACATCAATCCTTCCAATGAACACCCAGGACTGATCTCCTTTAGGATGGACTGGTTGGATCTCCTTGCAGTCCAAGGGACTCTCAAGAGTCTTCTCCAACACCACAGTTCAAAAGCATCAATTCTTCGGTGCTCAGCTTTCTTTATAGTCCCAACTCTCACATCCATACATGACTACTGGAAAAACGACAGCCTTGACTAGACGGACCCTTGTGGACAAAGTAATGTCTCTGCTTTTTAATATGCTGTCTAGGTTGGTCATAGATTTTCTTCCAAGGAGCAAGCGTCTTTTAATTTCATGGCTGCAGTCACCATCTGCAGTGATTTTGGAGCCCAAAAAAATAAAGTCAGCCACTGTTTCCACTGTTTCCCCATCTATTTGCCATGAAGTGATGGGACCGGATGCCATGAATGTTGAGCTTGAGTTTTCTGAATGTTGAGCTTTAAGCCAACTTTTTCTCTCTCCTCTTTCACTTTCATCAAGAGGCTCTTTAGTTCTTCTTCACTTTCTGCCATAAGGGTGGTGTCATCTGCATATCTGAGCTTACTGATACTTCTCCAGGCAATTTTGATTCCAGCCTGTGCTTCTTTCAGCCCAGCAATTCTCATGATGTACTCTACATATAAGTTAAATAAGCAGGGTGACAATATACAGCCTTGACGGACTCCTTTTCCTATTTGGAACCAGTCTGTTGTTCTATGTCCAGTTCCAACTGTTGCTTCCTGACCTGCATGTAGGTTTCTCAAGAGGCAGGTCAGCTGGTCTAGTATTCCCATCTCTTTCAGAATTTTCCACAGTTTATTGGGATCCACACAGTTGAAGGCTTTGGCATAGTCAATAAAGCAGAAATAGATGTTTTTCTAAAACTCTTGCTTTTTCGATGATCCAGCAGATGTTGGCAATTTGATCTCTGGTTCATCTGCCTTTTCTAAAGTCAGCTTGAACATCTGGAAGTTCACGGTTCACTTATTGCTAAAGCCTGTGTTGGAGAATTTTGAGCATTACTTTACCAGCGTGTGAGATGAGTGCAATTGTGTGGTAGTTTGAACATTCTTTGGCATTGCCTTTCTTTGGGATTGGAATGAAAACTGACCTTTTCCAGTCTTATGGCCACTGCTGAGTTTTCCAAATTTGAGTGCATAACATATTGAGTGCAGCACTTTCAAACCATCATCTTTTAGGATTTTAAATATCTCAGCTAGAATTCCATCACTTCCACTAGCTTTGTTCATAGTGATGCTTCCTAAGGTCCACTTGACTTCCCATTCCAGGATGTCTGGCTCTGGGTGAGTGATCACACCATCGTGATTACCTGGGTTGTGAAGATCTTTTTTGTACAGTTCTTCTGTATATTTTTACCACCTATTTTTAATGTCTTCTGCTTCTGTTAGGTCCATACCATTCCTGTCCTTTACTGAGCCCATCTTTGCATAAAGTGTTCCCTTGGTATCTCTAATTTTCTTGAAGAGATCTCTAGTCTTTCCCATTCTATTGTTTTCCTCTATTTCTTTGCACTGATCGCTCATTATTATTACTAACTAGAAAATAGAATTAACTGCCTTGTGAATTGGTTACTCAACCTGTTTCCAGAGACCAGTCTACCTACCAAGTGTTAAGGGCACTCTACTCTGCCAACAAAGGTCTGTATAGTCAAAGTTATGGTTTTTCCAGCAGTTGTGTATGGATATGAGAGTTGGATCACAAAGAAGGCTGAGCACGAAATAACTGATGCTTTCAAACTGTGGTGCTGGAGAAGACCCTTGAGAGTCCCCTGGACAGCAAGGAGATCAAACCAGTCAATCCTAAAGGAAATCAACCCTGCATATTCACTATAGGACTGATGCTGAAGCTGAAGCTTCAATACTTTGTTCACCTGATGAGAAGGGACAACTCATTGGAAAAGACCCTGATGCTGGAGAAAAATATTGAGGGCAGGAGGAGAAGCGGATGACAGCACTTGCTTTACCTGGTGTGGTGGTAACAGACCATCTCAAAATGCATTTGTGTTAGATGAAGACATCTTCATTGTGCTTCAACTGACTGAAGAAATTTAAACGTTCTGGAGAATGATGTCTACTGTAATCGGGAGACACTTCAGTTTGTCAAAAGTATTAAGATATAAAGATGATGTAAGCTTAAGTGACGACAGTCCTAACAGAGTACTGACACTCAATAAACATCTGGGAGGGAGAGAATCCAAAGGGAAAGCAAAAATTCTTTCCCTTCAAATAGAATGGATTATTGTTTCTGGGTTCCTAGTGGTTTTGATCTGTATATCCATAGTTTGATGGGATTCCAAAACAATATACACCTCTTAACAGATAAAAATGCAAAAGGAGTGGGTGTGAGAGAAGCAATAGTTTTCCATGACTCTCCCCTGACACTAGCACAATAATAATGCTTACTTTCTAAAAAAAAAAAAAAAAATAATAATGCTTACTTTCTTTCCCATCTCCCTTTAGACAAATATGCAGGCACATAAACCAAACAAGATTTTTAGAATTTGACTATAGGTATCATGAAATACTAAATCTCTGACAGGAAAAGCAGTTTATATTAGATTTAACAATCAAATTCAAATCTATTAGCAGAATAAGCATATAAGACATGCTCAATTTCTTTTATAATCATGGAAATGTAAACAAAATGAGATGTCAGTAAGAATGGTAAATATTTTAAAACTGATAATATCTCCCGTTGGTGAAGGGAATCGGTGAAGGGTGCTCAGGTACACTATTGGAAGGAGAAAACATTTGCAGTCTTTCTAGAAAACAATTTAGCATTACCTATCAAAAACCAGATTGCGCCTCAGAGTATATATACAAAGAAGACTATTCTTTATAACAGCTGTAATAGCAAAAAATAAAAATGCTAATTGCTTTTAAAACCTTCAAAAGAGAAATGGAAAAGTAAGTTATGCTATACCCATGCCACAAAATACTATGCAATTTTATATAGTGAAAAACTGTTTAATGAAGTGTTCATAAGAGATTGTTTCATGAGAAAATCGAGTTGCCAAACATGATATACACAATGTTCCTTTTGGAAATGAATACATAAGCTTCTTAAATGATTTCTCTTGAGAATTACTATTGGTGGGTAATAGGAGTCCATTTTACATTTATTTAAAATTTTTAAATATGAAAAAGAGAGAAAATTTCGTGTATTTTTGTATTTGTTTTTTAAGAAATAAAAAGATGATTCTCTTCCCAAATCATAAATCAATGATTAGCTTTACACAGAAAATTTTTCAGTCACACTGTTAATTTATTTAAATGTCTTAAAGATTTGATTAAGTAAATGATTATCTCAGTCAAAATCCATTTTAGTTGATTCATGTGCTTGGTTAAATTGAAATGACAAACATATCAATAATATTTGCAAGGGAAAACAGAACATGCTATTATAAGTTTATCTCAAATTCACTTGAGGGTTTTTCTATTACATTTGATTTATCATTTGTCAACAAAAGTAATTATTTTAAGAATTCTAGCCTGTTTCTAACCAATCTCCTCTATTTATCACACTACCATTTAAAATGTTATTGGTATCATATTAAGCTGAAGCCACCAGGAATAAATACTGGTATGCTGGATCAAAACAACTTTTTCAAACACATGCTTGACTGAACCACTTTGGAAAATATAAATACACTAAAAATGTTATTAGAAAGATAAATAAAGTCAGATTTCTACAAAAACTGCGCTGAATTTAGCCAGTTGTACTGACCCTTCAAGTATAAAGTTCATTTATCCACTCTATAAAGGTCAGCCCTATTATCAACAATGACATTTCTAGGATTAAATTAGGGCTTCCAATTTTTTTAAAAGTACCAGTATAAACTCTATTTAGTATATGATTGCTGTGTAAATATGTGAGATTTATTTCATTAAAACAAAAAATCCTCAGGTCATGAGATAATTACATACCCTGAAAAAGAAACAAGAAAGGAATTCTGTATTAATTTAAAATTTTAGATATCAAAGATTTTCCCTCAGTTCTCAATTATTCTATGAATTAAATTAAGTATGAAAAGGAAGTCTTAATGAAGGGGGGGAATCCTATTTCAGTTAAACTTCTGCAATTTCAAAGAAAAACATCTTTCTATGTAACGTTAAAAACATCTATGTAACGTGACCTCTGAATAATATGATAAGAAACATGAGTAAGTGCTCAAATTTTCATCCAAACATGATGCAGCACTAGCCTTGTGCTATATCAAGCAATTTGCATAATCAGATTTTATAGAACTCAATCTCCCTCTTATTTTCTAATACTTTTTCTTCTCCATTCTCATCCTATTCTATAATATTTATAGAAATTGTTGATAGGGAAATTGCAAAAGTAGCATTGGGACAATCTCTCTAAGCATTCTAAATTAATTTTAACATTCACCTTTCAAGAAGTTTGAGACATGAAAGCAGGCAATGAAGTAACACATTAGTTGGCATTCAGGAGAGTTTACAGGGGATTGGGAAAAATGAATTTATCACACTGAAGTTAGAAAATGATTAAGGACAGTTGTATGTACATCAGACTGACACAAAAATAGCACTAATTAAGGAAGAACTAAGGATAAGTTTCTATGGGAATACTGGCTAATTCAAAATTAATTTTCTAACCTGTGAAATAAATATTTTAAATAAGTTAGAGGCTTCTCTGGTAGCTCAGATGGTAAAGAATCTGCCTGCAATGCAGGACACCCAGGCTCGATGCCTGGATTAGGAAGATCCCCTGGAAAAGGATATGGCTACCCACTTCAGTATTCTTCCCTGGAGAATTCCACGAACGGAGAAGCCTGGCAGACTACAGTCCAAATAAGTTAGAAAGAAAAGTGACCATGATCACTTAATGCTTGACTGCATATTTTTACATTAAAAATGTTTCAGATAATACAAACAGTGTATCTACAAAGTACTAAATGAACCAAATTTGACACCAGCATGAAAACAGAACACCAAAAGAATAAAAAAGGGACACCAAGAAAAACCAAACTTATAGAAGTTTAATAACCAAATCGGAGTATTTTAAAATAAAATATTTATCTAACTAACCCTTTTCTAAAAGCACACAACACAAAAAGAAAAAAATTAACAAAAACATACCATATAAAAATTCACAATTCATATTTACTATATTCACAATCTTATACCTCCTATAAGGTTAAAACTTAAAGTTTCATGAAATAGATTTATATACTTTTGAAAAAAAGGTCTAAGAGTGTGATTTTCTTATCAGAGATTCTGCACTGTATTAACCTTGAAAAGCAATCCACCCTGATCAATATAAAAAGATATTTTTATGATCTTAAGATGTATTTTTTCTACTAGATTATTCATTTATAACAGTTTGAATTAAATATACATTTCAGACATGCCAAAACAACCACAAGTATAACTGTACCTTGAATATAAACAAACTGTAGGCACAGGTACAATTGTACCTTGCATATTAACAAACTGTGAAGCCACACTTAAGTTACTAAATGAGAAGGATGGGTGCTTGCCATCACACTTATATGATGAAAACACTAACTCTAGCAGTACTGCTTTTCCTTTTTTTCTTGCTATTTACATTTCCTTTCAAATATATTTTCTATTAAGAATGAAGTTAAATCATGAAATTTGTTTTGTTCTCCTTAAAGTCATTTCAAAATGCAAAAAGAAAAAAATAATTTATTTTTTAGATATATTTCCACTAGAAATACACTAAAACTTTACTATAATATGCTATACATAGCAAAAGTCCTATAACAACAGCTTATTTTGGAACACTAATAAAAAGGGCATTTATTATGAAATAAAATGTAACTAACAAAAAGTAACATCAGCTATATGGTGGCCCCATTTTTGTACACAAAAGACATTACAGTAATACCAAAACATTCCACAGAGTTTCAAAATTACATTAAGTATACTTAAAACTGTTCACAAATATGCTTTAACTGTTCGGGTTGGCCAATTTTTCTATAAAGGGCCAAAGAGTATTTTTAACTGTCACATGTTGTTGTTTCTTTTTACTTTTTTGGTGCGGGGAGGGAGGGGGGACTGGGGGAAGTTGTTATTACAATCCTTTAAAAATATAAGAGCTATTCTTTGCCCAGAAGCCATATAAGAAAAAATAAGTTGTGGGGCAGATTTGCCAGTAGGCTACAGTTCACCCTTTCAGAATAAGTATTCATTCTTATTTGCTTCAAAATATTAAAGATGAAAGAATCTTTTAAATGCCCAGTAATACATATTCCAAAGTAATTAATTTCATTAAAAAGGAGGGGTATACTTACAGTAATATAAAAGACTAGACTATATATTTTATAATTTAAATATAATAGAAATCATTCCCATACCCATTGAACATGTTAGAATCAGATTTTGATCTGCCAGTTCCAAGAATCTTATCACTTAAAACAAATTGAAACACTAGATTCCAGTGAAACTCCACAAGTTAAAGACAGAATAATAAACTTTCCAGGCACAATAACATTGCAGGAAGTGAATTAAGACATATTCTTTGTTAAGTGAAAGGTCAATTACTGTTTAAAGCTGCATTAAACCTTTTTTTGTGAGGAGGGAGTAAAAAGACTCGCAGCTTAGACACATGACAATACAGTTTACTTATACTGAGTGGTACAGATTTTCACTCTTTGGAGGTATTTTAAAATATAAAGATTACTGTATGATTGAGGGGAAACAAAACTAGACCTTGACAGATCTTATTCATGAATCAAACACTGTGAAGTTTGTACTTTAGATTTCTAAATGAAATACAAATCACAGGGGAGGAAATTAAATGCTTGAGTTCAGTTGATATGGAACCCAATCACACTCAGTCATCCCATGGTTAGATCGCAGTGTTCTCTGAAACACCACCAGTTATTTGTAAAGGAAAAGGTCAGAAACCCAAACAACACTACTAATCTTAAATGAATATCGTAATCTTGATTATATTCAGGTAACTGCAATACACACTGTGATGTGTCGCAGTACTACTTAATTGCTGCAATGATTCAGAATGTTTATTCCCACCTAAAAGATAAGTAACCATAAAGGAATTTTTCACCCTCAGAACCAAGCTTACTGCTAAAATATCTAGGTACACACACACACAAACTCATACTAAGGACGTGTTTTTCATCATAAGGGAATAGAATGCAAAAGCAGGAAGTCCAAGAGACACCTAGACTACCAAGTAAGTTTGACCTGAGAGTACAAAGTGAAGCAGGGAAAAGGCTAACAGAGTTTTGCCAAGAGAATGCACTGGTCATAGCAAACACCCTCTTCCAACAACACAAGAGAAGACTCTACACACGGACATTACCAGATGGTCATTACAGAAATCAGCTTGATTATATTCTTTGCAGCCAAACATGGAGAAGCACTATACAGTCAGGAAAAATATGACTAGGGGCTGACTGTGGCTTAGATCAACTCCTTATGGCCAAATTCCAACTGAAATTGAAGAAAGTAGGAAAAATCACTAGACCATTCAGGTACGACCTAAATCAAATCCCTTACAATTATACAGTGGAAGTGACAAATAAATTCAAGCAATTAGATATGATAGACAAGGTGACTAAGAACTATGGGCAGAGGTTCGTGATCAAGACCATCCCCAAGAAAAAGAAATGGCCTGAGGAGGCCTTACAAACAGCTAAGAGAAGAAGAGGAGCAAAAGGTAAGGGAGAAAAGGAAAGACATAAGCATCTGAATTCAGCGTTCCAAAGAACAGCAAGGAGAGAGAAGAAAGCCTTCCTCAGTGATCAATGCAAAGAAACAGAGAAAAACAATAGAATGGGAAAGACTAGAGATCTCTTCAAAAAATTAGTGAAACCAAGGCAACACTTCATGCAAAGATGGGCTCAATAATGGACAGAAATGATATGGACCTAACAGAAGCAAAAGACATTAAGAAGAGGTGGCCAGAATAAACAGAAGAACTACACAAAAAAGATCTTCATGATAACCACGATGGTGTGATCACTCACCTAGAGGCAGACATCCCAGAATGTGAAGTCAAGCGCGCCTTAGAAAGCATCACTAAAAACAAAGCTAGTGGAGGTGATGGAATTCAAGCTGAGTTATTTCAAAATTTAAAGGTTGATGCTATAAAAGTGCTGCACTCAATAGGCCAGCAAATTTAGAAAACTCAGAAGTGGCCACAGAATTGGAAAAGGTCAGTTTTCATTCCAATCCCAAAGAAGGGCAATGCTAAAGAATGTTCAAACTACCACACAATTGCACTCATCTCACATGCTAGCAAAGTAATGCTCAAAATTCTCCAAGCCAGGCTTCAACAATACGTGAACCATGAACTTTAAGTTTCAAGCTGGATTTAGAAAAGGCAGACGAACCAAAGATCAAATTGCCAACATCTGCTGGATCATTGAAAAAGCAAGAGAGTTCCAGAAAAACATCTATTTCTGATTTATTGATTACGCCAAAGCCTTTGACTGTGTGGATCACAACGAACTGTGGAAAATTCTGAAAGAGATAGGAATACCAGGCCACCTGACCTGCCTCCTGAGAAATCTGTATGCAGGTCAAGAAGCAACAGTTAGAACTGAACATGGAACAACAGACTGGTTCCAAACTGGGAAAGGAGTACGTCAAGGCTGTATATTATCACCCTGCTTATCAAACATATGCAGAATACATCATGCTAAATGCTGGGCTGGATGAAGCACAAGCTGGAATCAAGATTGCTGGGAGAAATATCAATAACCTCAGATAAGCAGATGACACCACCCTTATGTCATAAAGTGAAGAGGAACTAAGAAGCCTCTTGATGAAAGTGAAAGAGGACAGTGAAAAAGCTGGCTTAAAACTCAACATTCAAAAACTAAGATCATGGCATCTGGTCCCATCACTTCACGGCAAATCGATGGGGAAACAATGGAAACAGTGACTTTAATTTCTTGGTCTTCAAAATCACTGCAGATGGTGACTGCAGCCATGAAATTAAAAGATGCTTGCTCCTTGGAAAAAAGCTATGACCAACCTAGACAGTATATTCAAAAGCAGAGACATCACTTTGTCAACAAAAGTCCATCTAATCAAAGCTATGGTTTTTTCCAGTAGTCATCTATGGATGTGAGAGTTGGACTATAAAGAACACTGAGCACTGAAGAATTGATCCTTCTGAACTGTGGTGTTGGAGAAGACTCTTAAGAGTCCCTTGGACTGCAAGGAGATCAAACCAGTCAATCCTCAAGGAAATAAGTCCTGATTATTCATTGCAAGGACTGATGCTGAAGTTGAAACTCCAATACTTTGGCCACCTGATGCAAAGAATGGACTCATTGGAAAAGACCCTGATGCTGGGAAAGATTGAAGGCAGGAGAAGAAGGGGATGACAGAGGGTGAGATGGTTGGACGGCATCACTGACTCAATGGATATGAGTTTGAGCAAGCTCCAGGAGTTGGTGATGGACAGGGAAGCATGGTGTGCTGCAGTGTATGCAGTCACAGAGTTGGACATGACTGAGCGACAGAACTGAACAAAATGTCAGACCACCATACTTGTCTCCTGAAAAACCTGAATGCAGGTCAAAAGGCAACAGCTAGAACCAGACATGGAACAGTGGACTAGTTCCACATTGGAAAAGGAGTATGTCAAGGCTGAATATTGTCACCCTGCGTATTTAACATATACTCAGAGTGCATCATTCAAAATGCCAGGCTGGCTGACTCACAAGTTGGAATCAAGATTGCTGGGAGAAATATCAACAACCTCAGATATGCAGATGATACTTATGCATATTTAATATTTAATGATACCACTCTATGACAGAAAGCAAAGAGAAACTAAAGAGCCTCTTGATGAGAGTGAAAAAGCTGGCTTAAAATGCAACACTCAAAAAACGAAGATCATGGCATCCAGTTCCATCACTTCATGGCAAATAGATGGGGACAGAGTGGAAACAGTGACAGATTTTCTTTTCTTGGGCTCCAAACTCAGCAAATGGTGACTGCAGCTGTGAAATTAAAAGATGCTTGCTCCTTGGAAGAAAACCCATGACAAACTAGACAGAGTATTAAAAAGCAGAGACATCACTTTGCCACCATCACTTTGCTACCAAACATCAGTATAGTCAAAGGTATGGTTTTTTCAGTGGTCATGTAAGGATGTGAGAGTTGGACCATAAATAAGTCTGAGTGCCAAAGAATTAATGCTTTCAAACTGTGGTGCTGGAGAAGACTCTTGAGAGTCCCTCGGACTGCAAGGAGATCAAACCAGTCAATTCTAAATCAATCCTGAACATTCGCTGAAAGGGCTGATGCTGAAGCTGAAGCTCTAATACTTCAGCTACCTGATACAAAGAGCTGATTCACTGGAAAAGACCCTGATGTTGGGAAAGACTGAAGGCAGGAGGAGAAGTAGGCAACAGAGGATCAGAACGTTGGATGGCATCACTGACTCAATGGACATAAGTCTGAGCATCCTCCAGGAGATAGTAAAGCACAAAGAAGCCTAGCATGCTGCAGTCCATGGTGTTGTAGAGTTGGACACAACTTGGCAACTGAACAACAACACAAATATTTCTTAAATTAATTAATATAAAAATATGCCCTGTTCCAGGGTGAACTAACCCAGCACTGAGCCTTTGAATATGGCAATTAAAGACAGGTATGATGCAGTCACATTTCCCTGCCAATTATTTCTCTAAAATTGGTCATTTTCTATGTACAAGACCAGCATCCTAGTTCAGGCTTTATGTCCTCGACTTAGACATATATATCAAAGATTCTTTGCTATTCTTAACTGCATTTTACATAATATACTGCCAGCTTAATCTACCTAACTCACACCTAACTCAAACCTTCACTCACACCATGACCAAGCTCAAAATCCTTTTGAGACTGTCCACTGCTTTACAACAAAGCCTATGCTGCTCAATGTTTCTAGTCACTTTCTCCAAGGAAGGCCTGCTCTCAATCCCTCTCTGACCTCACACTCGCTGTCTTCCGGGCATACTGAAGATTCTGCTCATGTCTTTACTTTCCGCTTTCACATATGTCAGAATGCTATGCTTCTTCCTTTCTACTCTTCCAAATACCACTAACTCTTTCAGATTTTCCCAGGTGTGGTCATTTGAAAGTGAATTAAAACTAGTGTTTACTGGAGACCCACTGTGTAGAACTGACTGACAAACCCACTAAGACGAATAAGAATCTGAGCTTCTCACTGGAATTTACAGTCACAAGGGGGAGAGAAGACACATGGAACTATAATTTAATATGGAGTACCATAAATGACACTAAAGATGTGTAAATATAGTGGAATTCTGCAGTGAACAGGAGATCACTTCTGACTGGGGACAAATAGAGCAATCATGAGAAAAACATTTAAGTTGATCGCTGAACCCTGGTTTCAAAAGGCAGAGATGGTGAGGATGCCACATGTAATGGAAATTGCTCAATAAAAGACACTAGAGACCTACAGCAATCAATACTCTTGTAATTCATTTGGAAATTCATCACGTACTGTTTTCAAGTTGTCTGGATCATTTTTTGTTTACCTAGTACTGCATATATGTATACCCTTAACAGGACCTCGTCTAACAGGAGAAATAAGATACAAACTTGTAAAATAAAGAGGAGTAACAGTAATTATCTTGCATGGTTATGGTAATAAGTGAGGTAATGTGTATGCAAAAGTGGTTGTTATCAACATATAACAGATGCTTGAAAAAGGATTGTTTCCTTCATTTCTGGTACATAACCCTTCGTTACAGGCAGTTCTAAAATGACCACGAAGATTCCTGCCTCCTGGTATAAACACCCTATATAATCCCTACCCTTGGGTGTGAGTGGGACATGTGAATAAGATAGATGTCACGACTGTGACAACGTTGTGTTACATGGCAAAGCTGAAGGGATATGCAGATATGAAGTCCCTAACCACTTTGGCTTTAAGTTAGTCAAAGGGAGGCTATCCTAGAGGAGCCTAACCAAATCAGGTAAACTCTTACTCCCTGCCAGTCCAGTGGTTTTTCACTGCTGAGGACGTGGGTTCAATCCCTGGTCAGAGAAGTAAGATCCTACAAGCTGTACCATGTGGCCAAAACAAATTAAAACAAAACCAAGAACTATCATTAAAAAAAAAAAATGGGGGGCCTGGGCCTTCTCCTGCTGGCCTTAAACCAAGCCCCTCTGAGTACTATAACAATGAAATGAATTCTGTGAGCTCTGAAGAGAATCCCAAATTTCAGATGAGACCGAAGCCCCAGCCAAAACTCTGACTGCAGCCTCAGGAGACCATGAACAGAGGACCCAGCTGATCCAGAGCCACACTCATGATCCATGTGAGATGATAAAAGGGTGTTAAGATACCACATTTTTGAAATAACTTACTATAGAGCAATATAAAACTAACTAATACACTCTACTTTCTCTCAAATACCTACCCTTATCAAATGCATTTTTTGCTAACTTTCATTTGTTTAAACAGATTCAAGAATCAGTCAACAACATGATGAAGCCCTTTCTTCCCTCTTTCACATATACACAGCAGTGCACACACACATCAATTTTATAAATATAAAAAGTACCTGAGTGGAAAATAAATAGGATCTAGCATGCCAGTGTTATTTTGTTGAAACATATTTTCTCATCTGTAAAACGAATATAATAATAGTATTGACCTTATGGGGTTGATATGAGGAATAAACAAATTAATGTGTGTAGGCAATTTAAATTCTTGCTACTCAGAGTGTAGTATGACCAGGAGCAATGGCATCTGACAGATTTTTTTTTTTTAAGTAAGACTTCATTTGAACAAGATCTCCAAGTAATACACACACACACTTAAAACCTGGGAAGCACTTCTTTAATCAGCACCTACCACAAATAAGTGCACTATGATCATCGAAAGTTTAAGTCACTCAGTCATGTCTGACTCTCTGTGACACCAGTCCACGGAATTCTCCAGTACAGTCCAGAACTATACAGTCCATGGAATTCTCCAGGCCAGAATACTGGAATGGGTAGCCTCTCCCTTCTCCAGGTGATCTTCCCAACCCAGGGATCAAACACAGGTCTCCCACAATGCGGGCGGATTCTTTACCAGCTGAGTCACAAGGGAAGCCCAAGAATACTGGAAGGGGTAGCCTATCCCTTCTCCAGCAGATCTTCCTGATCCAGGAATTGAACCGGGGTCCTGCACTGCAAGTGGATTCTTTTTTTTCCCCTTTTTTTTTTTCATTTATTTTTATTAGTTGGAGGCTAATTACTTTACAATATTGTAGTGGGTTTTGCCATACATTGACATGAATCAGCCATGGATTTACATGTGTCCCCCATCCCGATACCCCCTCCCACCTCCCTCTCCATCCCATCCCTCTGGGTCTTCCCAGTGCACCAGCCCTGAGCACTTGTCTCATGCATCCAACCTGGGCTGGTGATCTGTTTCACCCTTGATAGTATACTTGTTTCAATGCTGTTCTCGCAGAACATCCCACCCTCACCTTCTCCCACAGAGTCTAAAAGTCTGTTCTGTACATCCGTGTCTCTTTTTCTGTTTTGCATATAGGGTTATCATTACCATCTTTTTAAATTCCATATATATGCGTTAGTATACAGTATTGGTGATTATCTTTCTGGCTTACTTCACTCTGTATAATGGGCTCCAGTTTCATCCATCTCATTAGAACTGATTCAAATGAATTCTTTTTAACGGCTGAGTAATATTCCATGGTGTGTATGTACCACAGCTTCCTTATCCATTCGTCTGCTGATGGGCATCTAGGTTGCTTCCATGTCCTGGCTATTATAAACAGTGCTGCGATGAACATTGGGATGCATGTGTCTCTTTCAGATCTGGTTTCCTCGGTGTGTATGCCCAGGAGTGGGATTGCTGGGTCATTTGGCAGTTCTATTTCCAGTTTTTTAAGAAATCTCCACACTGTTCTCCATAGTGGCTGTACTAGTTTCCATTCCCACCAACAGTGTAAGAGGGTTCCCTTTTCTCCACACCCTCTTCAGCATTTATTGCTTGTAGACTTTTGGATAGCAGCCATCCTGACTGGCGTGTAATGGTACCTCATTGTGGTTTTGATTTGCATTTCTCTGATAATGAGTGATGTTGAGCATCTTTTCATGTGTTTATTAGCCATCTGTATGTCTTCTTTGGAGAAATGTCTGTTTAGTTCTTTGGCCCATTTTTTTGATCGGGTCATTTATTTTTCTGGAATTGAGCTGCAGGAGTTGCTTGACCTATACATAGAAGACTATAAAACACTGATGAAAGAAATCAGAGAGGACACAAACAGATGGAGAAACATACCGTGTTCAGGGATTGGAAGAATCAATATTGTCAAAATGGCTATTCTATCCAAAGCAATCTATAGATTCAATGCAATCCCTATCAAGCTACCAACGGTATTTTTCACAGAACTAGACCAAAGAATTTCACAATTTGTATGGAAATACAAAAAACCTCGAATAGCCAAAGTAATCTTGAAAAAGAAGAATGGAACTGGAGGAATCAACCTGCCTGACTTCAGACTCTACTACAAAGCCACAGTCATCAAGACAGTGTGGTACTGGCACAAAGACAGAAATATAGACCAATGGAACAGAATAGAAAGCCCAGAGATAAATCCACGAACCTATGGACACCTTATCTTTGACAAAGGAGGCAAAGATATACAATGGAAAAAAGACAACCTCTTTAACAAGTGGTGCTGGGAAAACTGGTCAACCACTTGCAAAAGAATGAAACTAGAACACTTTCTAACACCATACACAAAAATAAACTCAAAATGGATTAAAGATCTAAATGTAAGACCAGAAACTATAAAACTCCTAGAGGAGAACATAGGCAAAACACTCTCTGACATGAATCACAGCAGGATCCTCTATGACCCACCTCCCAGAATATTGGAAATAAAAGCAAAAATAAACAAATGGGACCTAATGAAACTTAAAAGCTTTTGCACAACAAAGGAAACTATAAGCAAGGTGAAAAGACAGCCCTCAGATTGGGAGAAAATAATAGCAAACGAGGCAACAGACAAAGGATTAATCTCAAAAATATACATGCAAGTGGATTCTTTACCAACTGAGCCATCAGGGAAGCCCTAGTATGATCACTGTATTTCTTAAAATGAAACTCATTTCTTTTCTATATTCTCCATTGTATTTTCATTCAAATACAAAGAAATCTCATTTGCAAACTGATTTCTACAGTAAGAGCTTTAATCAGACTATGAATTAACAAATTAAAGGAAAATAAACCTCTAGTTGAGTTTGAGACTGTTTTACTCTGCAACCAAAATGAATTAGAAGTGGTATTAGTCGAGAGTACCAGTCACTGAGATCAAAGGGAATATTTTCAGTCTAGATAGCATTTAACCAATCTAAATACAAAAACAAAAAATGCAGATTACAGTAAAGTTTAGTTTACAAGCAAGTGTGAAGCTTGCCTCATATTACTGTGAATCTGGTCTTTTACAATTACTTGGGCATGTGTCTTAAAGGAAATCACCCTGTATTTGCCAAGTATTATCTTCTTATAATTTACCATCCATGTTATAAGTAACTAAATACAAGTCTGAGGTCGACAAACAGAAAGTCAGCTTGAAAACCAAATGAAGCAGTATCAAGTATACCTCAAGTTTCAAAAGCAGGAGCAATTCAGAACATGAAGGAGTATACAAAGGTGGCAAGGTAGTTTAAAATAATCCCTAAGGCAGTTGTACTGATGGACCTAACTTTCTGCAAAGATTCCTTGCATTCAAATTAATTCCCTTTAACACACTTCATTTTTTCAACAGCACTTGAAAAATATGCAAAGATACTTTAATTCATTTTACTTTAGATCTTCCTCAGGAAATTAAGAGCAATTTTAGTCCTTTAAAGTCTGCATCCCTTTTTAGTTAAATTACAGGCTAAGGTAAGACAATTTAGTGACTTGAACTTCCACTTTTGCTTTGACAGGCAAATTGCTGAAAATAATTAAATAAAAGAATACTCCAAATCCCCCCAGCAGGAAAACATTTCTATGCCACCTCCAGCTCTAACTTTTGATATCTGCGTTGACAGAAATGTCAATTATAGAACTAATAATAAAGTGTATTGAAAATGTATGAAATGTCTCATCTATAAAAGAAACTATTACTTCCTACTCTGTGATTTCTGTAGCTTTTTTAATATGGGTGATGGCTAATAGATTTTCAAAAGACAAACTGACATCTCAAATAGTGAAAACTTGTTAAGAACAGAAGTAAAAATTTTGAGGGAAAAATAGAAATCTGATGACTTGTTCTTATTCAAACCATATATAAGAATGAGAAATTGAAAACTTTATTTATGTTTTCATATTTTCAAGTGCAATTTCAGAAATGTTACTACTGCCTTTCTAGTCTTTCTCAGTATGAAATCATCTTGAAGCAATGTAAAAGAAAACATATTCATTTATTCTATAATTTTTGTGTTAAAATATTTCTATTTATTCCTTCACTTATTATTATTCATGCTATTTACTCAGAAGGCAAAAATCTCACTGAGAAGGTGGTACTTATTAAAGAGGAAGGAGAGACCCATTTGGCAATCCAGGAAACAAGGTGTCCTTCCAGGGGAACAGCAAGTGCGACAGCCCAGTGGCAGATTATAGCAGTGTCTGTGAAGGACACAAAAAGTGAAGAAGAACTAAACAGCCTATGATGAAAGTGAAAGAGGAGAGTTAAAAAGTTGGCTTAAAGCTCAACATTCAGAAAACTAAGATCATGGCATCCAGTCCCATCACTTCATGGCAAATAGATGGGGAAACAGTGCAAACAGTGGCTGACTTTATTTTTCTGGGCTCCAAAATCACTGCAGATGGTGACTGCAGCCTTGAAATTAAAAGATGCTTACTCCTTGGAAGGAAAGTTATGACCAACCTAGACAGAATATTAAAAAGCAGAGACATTACTTTGCCAACAAAGGTCCATCTAGTCAAGGCTATGGTTTTTCCAGTAATCATGTATGTATGTAAGAGTTGGACTATAAAAAAAGCTGAGCACCAAAGAATTGATGCTTTTGAACTGTGGTGGTGGAGAAGACTCTTTAGAGTCCCTTGGACTGCAAGGAAATTCAACCAGTCCATCCTAAAGGAGATCAGCTCTGGGTGTTCATTGGAAGGACTGATGCTGAAGCTGAAAGTCCAATCCTTTGGCCACCTGATGCGAAGAGCTGACTCATTTGAAAAGACCCTGATGCTGGGAAAGATTGAGGGCAGGAGGAGAAGGATGACAGAGAATGAGATACTTGGGTGGCAGTACCGACTCAATGGACATGAGTTTAGGATAGGCTCCGGGAGTTGGTGATGGACAGGGAGGCCTGGCAAGTTGCAGTCTACTGGGTCGCAAGAGTCAGACATGACTGAGCAACTGAACTGAACTGAACTGTGAAGGAGAGCAAAGGACAAGGGTGGAATTCGTGGGGCAGAGAGTAACAGCGAATGAGGTCAGAAAGGTTACAATCAGAAAGCAAAATCACATACAGCCTTATAAACCATGGTAAAGAACTTTGGCAAACAAAATGAAAAGCCAATGGAGAATTTTCAGAAGAGAAGAAATGTAATCTGACAAATTTCAAAAGGGTGACTGTGGCTAGTGCAGAACCACAGACTAAGGGGGAGTGAACAAGGGTGGAATGCAGGAGACCCGTTAGGAGGTATTGCAACAATCCAGTCCAAGAAATGACAGCAGCAGAGAGAGGGTGGATCCTGGATCCTGAGATCCAGCGCCTAGGAGCTGCCACTTGCTCACAGCGGAAGCCTACAGGGAAGATGAGCCTTCGGCCATTTACTCCACCTGGAACGTGTTCTCTTTGTAGAACAGAAAAGAAGCAAAACCACTGCACCCGTGCAAGGCCTCAGGTCCAGCATATATCTGTGAATAGCTAGGACCCTCTCTAATCTGCCTGAGTGTGTGTGCAGCCCTGCATGTATACACAGCCTCCCAGACCACCAGTGATATGCAGAACTAATGAGGCCCAGTCATTCCTTAAATCTCCTTTTGGAAGGAGTTTTTTTCCTTCCCAACCAAAATTACATCATTCTACATAAAACACTGGTCTTCCCATTCTTTCGCCATTAAAAAAAAAAAAAAATCGCTATTGTTTCCAATAACGTTCCAAATCAAGTAAGTCCCTTCCAGGGGTGAAAGCAAAGCTACCAGTTTTCATAGCTCACCCCATCCTAGCAAAACCACCATGATAATAAGCCAGTGGTGGGAATCAGCAGAACAGGAGATGCCTCAAGTACTAAAACACCATTCGCAGTTCTCACTCAAGGCTCAGTAGTTTTTCTTGAATAAATGCTTTCTCCATATGTTTATATAATTTGATCACCTTCTCAAGTCCTTCAATGCCTGTTTTTTTGACGATTTTGTTGACATTTATGATTGCTTTTTCATAAGCAGATTTGCCAAGCTTCTTACTCAAGCCATTCCTGCATTGAATACATTTTAAACGCAATTTGCCTGAGCAACCTACTAAAAAATATCATAGAAAATATTTTTAAACATTGCTAAGTATGGAAACTGCCTGTATGCTAAAATCACTATTTTCCTTTGACTGTTAACATGCCTTTGTTGAAGAGCTTACTCAGGGGGCCTTAAGTAGAAAAAGTCTCTAAGCAGAGTAAATAGCATTTGTAAAGACACAGGAAGCCTGCTAGGAAACTGCACCCTTAAGTGTTGGGTGGGTAACTATTTTTAGCTCTCCTTTCCCTATTACAGATGAGCTCAAATCTCTTACACCCTAAAAATGCCCTTTTGTGGCCACATGCAACGCAATGTTTTAAAGTCCAGTCTCTCTCCTCTTCTTCTCCATTGACTTTCTTGAAAAAATAGTCTGAAAAGTATTTAAAACATCCCTTTCTCACCTCTAGTCATTCCTCAGTCCAGTATAAGAAGGCTTCTTTTCCAACTTTATTAAAATGACCCGCAGAGGTACCCAGTAGCCTCTCAGATTTACCAATGAACAATGGTAAATGAATCCAACAAACAATCTTTGGTCCTTATCATACTAAATCTCCTTGTTCCATTTGTCAATACTGCAACATCATTTTCTCCTTTTGAATCTCCACTCCTTGGTCCATTACTACCTTGTCTTAGTTCTCATACTGTTCTGACCATTTCTTCTGCAGATCTTTTAGCTGGACTTTCTCTTCCTGCATCTACCCTTAAATGTTAGTAACCTCTCAAAACCCTACTGTTAACCCCCACCTCCCACATTTTCTCTCAAAGAAATTTCAGCCAATTATCATTGCTTCACACTGATGACCCTCAAACCTTTATCTCCAGTTGTTAAAACTTCTCTCACAATATAAGACCATTTCTAATCACTGAAAAATAGCTGTACTTCAATGTTCCCCAGTGAGTTCAAATCCATCACTATCTGAAACTGAATGTATCATACCCCACCTCAGACCCACTCTTCCCAGGTATTCCTATCTCGTTTGCTGGCATTAACATCATCCAGTCACCTAACCTAGAAACCTAGATTTAATCTATGATTATTTCTCTTCCCTTCTCTTCTTTCTGCTGCCCATGACATCCAATTCAGCTAAAAGCCTTGTTGCTTTTACCACAGGCATATTCTCACATGTCTTCTGCCCTTCCTTCCTTACATGCTAAGGCAGCCACTTTGACAGACCTGTACCAAACGAACTTTGTCAAAAGGGCAGCATCAAAAATGAAGTTGGAGCCCACGTCAGCTCTCTTGCTAAGACTAGAAAATGATGGCCTTCCAATACTTCGTACAGGACTTTCAGATCCTAGCAGTGAATGTCTCCAAACATTTTGCTGATTAATAACAAGCCAAAATTGGGATCATTTAGTTTGCCATTTACTTCTAAATGTATCAGTTTTCTAATTATGTTATTTTCCATAAGTAAATGGTTCTTCCCTTATACTGCACATCTACACAACTTTCAAACCTCATGGGCCCTAAATTTTCACTGGATCAAAAAATACCTGTCCAAGACTTGGATGGCATGGAGTAATGTCAGACAAAATGCATGGTAAGTCTATGAAATAGCAACTACATTGTATACCACAAAGCAGATGAATACCATGGAAGTGATATTCTGTGACTCCAAGGCTAAGATATAATAGGCATTGCAACTTCCACCTTAGTTCCCTGGACTGCTGTCTGGGGAGAGCTCACCATTGTACCACATGGACACCCAAGCAGCACGAGCGGGAAGCCTTTGTGGAGAGAAAGTGAAGTATCGCGGCCAACGGCCAGCATCATTTTGACAACGATTATGAATCAGCCCCCTTGGAAGCTTCTCCAAGCTTTCAGCCCCATCAATGTCATCTTCAAATAACTAAATCCCCCAGATGATATCTGACTCTCCATAACAAACACGAAGCCACAACTGACCAGACAAGCCTAAATCATGACCCACAGAAACCATGAGATAATAAATGTTTTCTGAGTGGGGTGGGAGGGTAAGAACTCTACTTCCAACTACACGTAAAAATTTAAATCATTCACAGACACATCATTAATGAAAAAAAAAAAAACCTGACAGGGAATTCCCTGACAGGGAATTCAGTGGTTAGGACTCTGCACTTTCACTGCCTGCAGTCCAGGTTCAATCCTCAGTCAGAGAACTAAGATCCCACAAGACACAGCAAAAAAAAGAAGAAGAAAGAAATTGACAAATCAGACTTCACAAAAATTAATCTTTCGTTTCTCAAAAGACATTGTTCAGAAAATGAAAAGGCAAACTGCAGAGTGGGAGAAAACATCTGTAAAACACATCCAATAAAGGACCTTTGTGTGTGTTAAGTCACTTCAGTCGCGTCCAACTCTTGGCGACCCTGGACTATACAGCCTGCCAGGCTCTTCTGTCCACAGGGATTTTCCAATAAGAATACTGGAGTAGGTTTCCATTTCCAGGTAAAGGACCTTTACCAGTGTATTTAAAGAAATCTTAAAAATCAACAGTGTATTTAAAGAAATCTTAAAAATCAACAAGAAGACAAATAACCCAATGTTAGAAAGGGCAAGAGATTTGAAGTCTTGACAAGGATAAAACAGATGGCAAAGATGATATAAAGAAACTTTCTTTTAATAAACCCTATCCTATAAGCAGGTAATATAAAGGTTAAAAGTAAAGATCCATCATTTAACTCTAGTTTCTATAAAAAGTACTGAGCACAAAGCCAAATGACGTGTGACTCTCATGAGGCTGGTTAGCAACTCTCAGCAGCATTCATGTAGTAAACAAAGCAGATAATCGCTAGTGTTTCAAAAAAGTGAATGGTAAGTGATAAGGCAACAACAATAAACAAATCAAAACTGAATCATGTCAAATGAGTAGGACATAACATTAACCACTGAAATTCTAAAAATGCTTAGAATTTGAAACTTCTCATTAAACACTTCAAACGTGCAAGACAGCAAAGTTAAGCTGTCAAATTTAAATAATTGTGTAAGTTGCACTTAGGAGTACGCAACCAAGGAACCAAATGGACCAAATTCTCCTCTGCATCTAGTAGAATCTAGTCTAAAAGTAGCAGAGACTACAAAGAAACACCACTCCTCCCCCTACTGCTTAGAGAGGCACGCATGCACACATGCACACACGTGTGCGCACACACACACATACACACATCTGTAAGGATACAAGTAAAGCAGCTATGTAAAGACAAGAAACTGAGTAAGTTTCATTTCTTACCCTCTTCTGCTTCATCCTCCTGGGGTGACAACGGGCCGCCTCCACTAGTAGGAGTGACTGGTTCCTCCTTCTCAGACTCTCGCTGTAGACTCACCACCTCATATATTGCATCCCCAGCATTGGTATGGCCTTTTCCCTCAGACTGAGAAAGATATAAAAATGTGCTTAAACATTAGAAATTTGAAGTAAACACTGAAAGATGGTGTATTTCAAGGGTCATTAAAAAGAACTAAAATGAAGAAGAGCAGCAGGTCATGCTTGATCTACAGCACGTCTGAAGTTGAGAAAAATCTTTCAAGTGCAATGCTCACATAACATCCTAAATGCATGGTTCTTTTAGTATTATTTTAACCAAAACAATAAAACATATTAACCATCTGAAAAATCTCAAATTTCTTTTATCAGAAAAACCTAAGAAGCCACAGATTCCAGGGTAGAAAGATAAGCAAGTGATGCTGGATTCTTAGGACTGACTACCTTGCTCTGAGATAAAGAGAAACCAGCTATATCCATCAACTAATTCATGGAAGTAGGTAGTTTTCACCTTACAAATGGCTTACATTCTAAATGGTCTTTTTTTAAGGAGTAAAATTTCCAAGGCAATCATTAATTAACCAACTTAGCATGGCCTACAAAGTCTTAGATTAGTTGAACCCTGCCTCTCTCGTGAGCCTCATCTCATATTCAAACACTGTTACAATACTATACTTCGACCACTCTGGCCTTGTTTCAATTCTGAGAACTTTTTCTTTTTTTCCCTGCCCAAGGCCTTGGGATATCTTTTTCTCTCTGACAAACAGCTTTTCTTCCTACTCTTTGCTAACTACCATCAATATTGGATCCTTATTTCTTAATGTTACTTCTGTTGATGTTCACTTGCTTTGTCGTATCCAACTATTTGTGACCCCATGCACTGCTGCATGCCAGGCTTCCCTGTCCTTCACTATCTCCCAAAGTTTGCTCAAATTCATGTCCACTGAGTTAGTGATGCCATCCAACCATCTCATCCTCTGTCACCCCCTTCTCCTCCTGCCCTCAATGTTACTTCTACAAAGAATCTAAACTAAATTCCCAAGTTTTCAGTTCTTATCATAACAACAGAGGGAGTATCATATGGGCAGAGATCATGTTGACTTTCAATCAGAAACAATATGGTACCTGACACATAGTAAGTATTCAACAAATATCTGTAGAATCAATGATTAGACTAATGGTAAAACATGAATTTTAAAGCCAAACAGACCTGAGTCTGAATTCAAATTTCACTACAAGTAAGAGTGCGGTCTTGGACAAAATACTGTGCTGAGGCACAGCACCTCTATCAATAAAACTGAAATAAACCATCTCAATTATTAAGGAGATTAAATATAATAATACTTAGAACATAAAATTAGAGTGACTGAAACAAATTTTTATTACTATTATTATCTCAGTCTTTACACCATTTTACCACACTCTAAAGAACACAAAATAACAATAGTATAGGCATATATAGAGGTATAATTATCTCAAATATCTACCTTTACTTTAATTAATTTAAATTACAAAAACATAACTAATTATTCATTCTTTTCAAGAATTTCTTCTGAACAATAAATCAAATTTCAGGCACATTTTCAAGCCATTTAGCAAATAATAAAAGGTAAAATTGTCCACTGCATTAAACATAGAGGGGGGAAAAAAAGAAGACAGCCATGAAAAATTATGTGGTTAGGTTTAAACCAAACATTTTTTTTTTTATAGTTCTACTATATTCAGGAAACAAAGATCTCAATCCCTAAAGCAACAACTAAAGTAATTGTATAAAGAAATACAATAAAAATGAAATACTAGAAAACAAGCTGGCAGAGGAGTAGGTGGACATGGAGTATATCTCTCTCCATGGATACATCAGGAATACACCTTCAGACACAGAAGTCCATGCAGAACACCAGCTGAGCGAGGACGGGAGTAGCTGAGCAGCAGAAAAGAATATACAGAATCACGCAAAACTCGGTAGGCTGGAGGAACTAGGGGGAAAAAACAGGAGTACTACAAGGACTTGACCTGCCCTTGGTGGGTGTAAGAAGCGAAGCAGGGGTCTGATTCCCACATCAGGGCAATTGTCTGAGTCAGAGGAGAAACATTTAAGGCTGAGAATGAAACATCTGATCTGTGGCAGCCTAAATAGAATGAGAATCAGACAGTCCTTGCTGCAGCCATACGTACCCTGGAAAGGGATGCAGGTCCCCTAGAAGGGGCGGCAACAGCTGGGAGCTGGAGCTTAGGGATTGTGGAGCAATCCCAGGGCGAGGGCTACTCTTGACTGTGGAGAAATCACTAGGTATAAAGGACACTACACTATGTTAAAAATATCTAGTCACCAAGAATATATAAGAATCTTATAAACATATGTAGCTAACAACAGGCTCTCAAATGAAGCAAAAAATTCACAGAAATAAAAGGAGATGGACAAATCCACATTTACAATTGGAGACATCAACACTCCTCTCACAGAAATGAAAAGAAGTATACGAAAATTTACAATGTTATAGAAGAACTGTACATCATCAACAATCATATGTGATATTATATATCACTCCATTCAATAACAGAAGAATACACATTCTTTTCAAATGCACATGGAACATTCACCAAAACAGACCATGTCCTGGGTTATAAAACACACTTGAAGAAATTTTTTTAGACTTAACTAAATTATGTTTAGTGACCATAATATAATTAAACTGAAAATCAACAACAGAAATGTGTCTGAAAAATCCCCAATACTTGGAAATAAAATAACACACTTCTAAACACTCCATGGATCAAAGAGGAAAACTCAAAGTAGAAAATATTTTTAACTGAACAAAAATGAAAATACACCAAGTGAAAATTAGTGGGATACATCTAGGATTTAGAAATATAAATATATGTATTTCAGATGAGCCATTCAAAAATCAATAATCTAAACATGCACCTTAAGAAATGAGGAAAAGAAGTACAAAATAAAGCAAACAGAAGTAAAATAATAATAAAAAAGATAACAGTACAAATCAATAAAACTGGGGACACAAAAAGTTTAAAATCAATGAAACCAAAAGGTAGTTTCTTTACAAAGATCAATAAATTGATAAACCTCTAGCTAAATTCACAAAACAAAAAAGAAGATACAAATTATCAATACCAGGAACAAAAGCATGGGTATCACTATATACTCTATGAAATCAAATGGATAATAAATAAATACTGCAAACCGTCCTATGCATATTAACTGTACAACTTAGAAAAATGCACCAAATTTAAGCTGTACACCACAATAATTTGATACACTGTATATACTGCAAAATAGCTACCACAATAACATCCTTCACATGACATAGTCTTAGTAATTTACTAACAGATTGTATTCTTTCAGTAGAAGTATAGTTGATTTATATGTTTCACATATACAGCAAAGTGATTCAGTTTTATGCATATATACGTGTATATATATATATATATATATATATATATATATATATATATATTCTTTGTCAGATTCTTTTCCATTATAGGCTATTACAAAATATCGAATATAGTTCCCCATGCTATACAGTGAACTGAAGTGAAAGTCACTCAGTTGTGTCCGACTCTTTGTGACCTCATGGAATATACAGTCCATGGAATTCTCCAGGCCAGAATACTGGAGTGGGTAGCCTTTCCCTTCTCCATGGGATCTTCCCAACCCAGGGATCAAAGCCAGGTCTCTTGCATTGTAGGTGGATTCTTTACCAGCTGAGCCACAAGGGAAGCCTGTGCTATACAGTAGTTCTTTGCTTTTTATCTAATATATATGTAGTAGCATCAGCTAATCACAAATTCCCAACTGATCTCTCCCCTAATTGATCATACTTTAATTTAAATAGGTTTAAATCAACATGCATCCTCAAAAGGGAAACTTCCTCTTATGCCTTTTAGATCTAATAACTGATAAAAGGCTTTGCCTCCACGTGAAAAGAATGTTAAGGCACCTGAAAGCAAAGAAGAGATTTGGGAGGAGGGCAAAAAATAGTTATTTTAACATTAAACCTGTATTTAGCCCAGAGCCCATAACAAGCCTAAAGGAGGCCTGAGCTAGGAAAAGATTTAAGAAAGGGCAGCTACTTCCACCTCCAGTCTGGATCATGCTCTCTTAGAGAATAAAGAAGAAATGGCTCCCTTCCTTCTAGTAAGGGTCAAGCCACAGGAGCTTCTGAGAGCAGGTAAGACTATGATGAACTCTTGTCACGCCCTAAATCTACCCTTTTTTTCAGGCAAACCTCCTCCCTCTAAATGATGTCAACTAAAAACACAACAGGATAGTAGCCTCTGGAGAACAGCTTATCAAGAGAGAAGCTTTTCCGCTCTCCTTAACAGTGATCTCCAGTCTTACCTCTTGGACATTATGACTCTGTTTCTCATTTCTCTATAACTTCCCCCTGTAGGCCAGCAAGATTTACCACCCCAAAATGTCTCTTTGGCATTTAGACTATTTAGAGTTGGAACCAATCAAGGCCCAAAAGACTGAAGAAGAAGCTTTGACCTTCCTCCTCACTGCCTAAATTTAGATAGCAGGCCTGTTCCTGGAACAGAGTTACAACAACCTGCAAAGGATATGGGCTAGGTGTGATGGGGAGACTCAGTGGGGCCTAGAGATCAGAGTTCCCTCTGTCCGACTGTCACTGTGTAGCCCATCAAACATCTGTTTACCAAACATTTGCTTTCCCAGCTCCATATGAACTACCATTTTCCCCTAGAAACATTCCCCCCAACATACTCTTTTATCTTCAACTGAAGATGGTATTCAAGGTGAGGGATTCGGCCATTTTGGTGATTTACTCAGTTTTCCTGGGACTCTCCAACGTGTGTGCCGTGCTAAGTTGCTTAGTCATGTCCGACTCTCTGTAACCCTATAGACGGTGGCCCACCAGGCTCCTCTGTCCATGGGATTCTCCAAGCGAGAATACTGAGGTAGGCTGCAATGCCCTCCTCCAAAGGATCTTTACAGTGCAGGGATCGAACCCACATCTTTTATGTCTCCTGCATTGGAAGCCAAGTTCTTTACCACTAATACCACCTGGGAAGCCCTGATGTACACATGCTATTAAACTTTTTATTTTCTTCCTTTAATCTATCTCACATCACTTTAATTCTTATTAAGAATTACCATCTAGTCAAAAATATGTTTTTTCCAGTAGTCAATTATGGATGTGAGAGTTGGACTATAAAGAAAGCTGAGCACCGAAGAATTGGTGCTTTTGAACTGTGGTGTTGGAGAAGACTCTTGAGAGTCCCTGAGACTGCAAGGAGATCAAACCAGTCAATCCTAAAGGAAATCAGACCAGAATATTCATTGAAAAGATGGATGTTAAAAAAAAAAGAAAAAAGAAAAGACGGATGTTGAAGCTGAAGCTCCAATACTTTGGCCATCTGATTCAAAGAGCTGACTCATTGGAAAAGACCCTGATGCTGGGAAAGACTGAAGGCAGGAGGAGAAGGGGGCAACAGAGTATGAGATGGCTGGATGGCATCACTGACTCAATGGACATGAGTTTGAGCAAGCTCCAGGAGATGGCAAAGGACAGGGAAGCCTGGAGTACTTCAGTCCATGGGGTCTCAGAGAGTCAGACATGACTGAGGGACTGAACAACAACAAAGCAGAATCATAGGAGATGCTTCTTGGATATGAGTCCGTCTTCTCCGCAGGTGCCAGTCTCCTTATTAAAGCAATCTTTCATTTCCCAACAATGAATACTAAGCATAAGGATTACTATTTTGAGCTAAACACAATCAAAACTCAGCAGATTCTTGAAAGCTCTTCTACCTCTCCCTCAATTGCCTAAATTTACTTAAGAAAGGGAGAGAGCTATTAAGAGAGATATCCTTTTACCTAAGAAATGTATCTGCATAACAGGACTACCTCCTTTTTTTAATTCCCCAAATATCTCCTCCCACTTCCTATGAATGACCTTCCTCCTCTTTGCATCCCCAGATCCCTCCCCTTTCCCTGGCTCAGGATGGAATATAAGCTTCAATTACCAGCTGCCTTTTGAGTCTTCATATCTTTCTGGGGCTCCCACAGGCACATAATTAAATTTTCCTCCTATTAATCTGTCTTGTATTTATTTATGTATTAGGCCAGCCAAAGAATGTAAAAGGGAAGAAGAGAAATTTTTGTCCACCCTTATGATATTACTTCTCTGCTGTGATCACAGAACGTGACTCACACAGCTCCTCCAAGGGGCTTCTTTTAACCACCACTTTCTTTCTTTCTACTGCTATGGCCCCTTCCTTTTCTAAACCCCACAGAATTCTGTACAATATTTTTATCTAGTATTAATCACAACCCTCCTAGTAAAATGGCAATTTTTATACATTTCCTTATTAATAGGAGGTGACACAAAGTTCCTTTGGGGATAAGGTTGTTATTTGAAATATCTTATTCTCACTGTGCCACCAGAATAGATATTATAAATTAACTTTGAATTAACTTGACTACAACAGTCATGGAATTATTTGTACTAAAAATCATTTATATTCACTAATCCAAATGTCACAGAATTTTAGAAAAAAATTCAGTAATACTAGTAACCCACATTATTATTTTATAATAAGAAAACCAAGGCTGCCAGACATAAAAGGACTCCCAATAGGTTTATTTTTTTTTAACTATTTACTGAGAAAAAGCTTCATCTGTCACACTTATTTCATATAAAAATACAAAACATTTATTTCATGTACTAAATCCAAAATATATGATATACACTACATCTCTATACCAGGATTAAGTGACCCCTTCTCAACCAAATGTAAATTTCACTATGTCATTTAAGGCCAGATGCTCCAAAAACTAAACAAAACTTAATTTGTTATTATTACAAGAGTTTAAAAATCTCCATACTAATCAGCAATCCTTTTTTTCCAGAAAATTTGTTCATCATAATAATCAGATGTACTTACAGAAATCTCAATTTAAATTATTTAAACCTTATTAATTCTACAACATATGTTTTGTATTTCAAGAAAGGTCAAGCTACATTAAAATATGTTGTACTGGCCTCAAAATGTTCTGCATCTCCTGAATCAACCTAATGTAAATAACATTTCTTAGATTACCTTTAAAATGAACATAAGTATTTCTTTCTTCATAACACTATTTTTCCTCCATAATTGCCTCTGATTGCTCTTTATAGTTTATCATAAATCTACAAATGAAGCAAGGATTTTAAGAACCACCCCCTACATGTTTTCAGTGCTGCTGACTCAGCTGACCCCTTGAGAAGTGAACTCTATTTTACAACAACTTCACCTAATCAGCAATTTTTCTTGAAACTATCTTATTTATAAATATGCCTAACTTATGAAATAAAAGATTACTGAATTCACTGAAGTGCTGCTTTTTCCAAGCCTCTACACTTTTATGCCTTATATAACTTTACTCATCAATTTTTACTAAATTTTGACACCAGCGCAGACTAGAAAATATTTTTATGAAGGACAACACTGCTAAGAATGTTGCACACCATTATTGGCAACAAAATCAATTATCTCAGTCCATAGAAAATAATTTCATTCCAACATTTCAAACAAGTAGTATTTTAAGAGTAATACCATAGTCTTAAGTGCAAGAATATTATCTATACCTTAAGAAAGTATATTTGACTATGAAATAAGCAAAATTTCCTTATTTAAATACCTTATCACATTATTCTCCAAGTGAGAAGCCTTTTGTTTTTATTTATTAAATTTTCAACACACTAAAAGAATATAAATCTTTAGATAAGAGGGTCATTTATTCCTCACTAATAGGCCACTTGATAACATGGCCTTGGTAATGTGTGATTTCTTAAACTCCACACAAATGACAGACAAGGGAGAGGTGCTAGTACTTAATGAAAAGAACCCAAGTCACGGTGCTTACCATCTTGCTTTGCTTCACAACTGGCTTTTTACTTTTTAAATGCATTGCAAAAGAGTATATGTATATTTAAGGAGTCTCTCCTCTCTGGCTTACAATTTCAAAACTTAAAATACTAAGTTTTCATACCTGAAGATACTAATTTTTCAGATCTTAAAAACACTAATTTTTAATACCTTGATAATGGGAAAGATTGAAGGCAGGAGGAGAAGGAGACAAGGGGATGAGATGGTTGGATGGCATCACCAAATGAATGGACAGGAGTTTGAGCAAGCTCCAGGAAATAGTGAAGGACAGGGAAGTTTGTGACATGGGGTCACAAAGAGTCAGACACGACTTAGTGACTGAACAACAACAACAACAAATTTTCAGAATAAATCCTTTTAACTCAACTAATAATTCAAGTTTTCGATGAAGGCCTATAATAAACAATCTATTCTCATTTCAGTACCCAGAATGAAAACCTGCTTTATTCAATTTTATTTCCTTTGATGTAGTCTCATAGTAAGATACACTCTATAGCACAATACAAACCAAACCTGAAAGTAAATGGTAACAGCTGAATGTCTTATAGTTCTTTACGCAAAATAGGACCAGTAAAATATAAAATTATTCAATGATTTTAGCAAGCATAAAACTAAACAAAAACAGTACTACAAAGGTTATATTCTGATACCTTCCTATCAAAGAATCCTGCCAATAAACACCTACAGATGAGGGAATGCACAGCATTTATTTTTAGTAATAAGAAAAAAAAAGAAATAATATTCATCAAATTACTTCTTAAACAATTTATTAATGTAGCAGTAGGTGATGTCACCATAGTTTAAAAACATGAGTATCTTCAATTCATTATGAATTCTATTTTCGGGTATTTTAAAACTGTCATTTAAGGGAATTCCCTGGCGGTCCAGTGGGGAACTAAATTCCCACAAGCTGCATGGTGTGGCTGAAAAAACACGAAAACAAAAGCAAACAAACAAAAAAAAAAAACTGTCATTAAAAAATCACTCTGAAATAACACAGTAATAAGCAGATAATACTTTAAGCATTAGAACCTTCCAAAATTCTCATTTTGCTTCCAGCTGTTTTGGAAGTCCTCCCATAAATTAATAATTAAAAAAAAAAAGAAAATACCAAGTGATGCATAATTTCTATTTTAATGAGATATAATTGACATATAACATTGTGTAATGTATTGACTTGATACATTTATATACTGCAATACGATTACCACTGTAGCATTAGCCAACAGCACACATCATCATCATTTCTTTCCTGTGGTGAGAATAATTATGATCTAATCCCTTAACAACTTTTAAAATATATAGTACAGTACAGTCAACCCTTAGTACCTATGGAAAGACTAGATTCAGGACCTCACTGTGGACACTGAAATCTACAGATGCTCACGTACCTCATATAAAATGGTATAGTGCAAAGTTCTGCATCCACAGATTCAACCAACCAGGAACTGAACCATGGACTAATCCAAAGACCAACTAAACACTGGTTGAATCCACCCTTGAGGAACCCATGGAAAAAGGGCCCACTAGATTGTTGACTACAATCACTAAGTTTTGTACTAGACCTCCAGAATGTTTTTTTATCTACTAACTTGCAGTTTCTACATAGTTTCTTAACTACAGCATTTCAGCAGAAAGAAATCAGTTCACTTTTACAGTATCTGCTATGTCATTCCTCTAAACGTTGGCAACAAAAGGTTTTAGGCACTTGCATCCATATTTTGATGAGGTATTCACTCAGCAAAATCACTAGCAGAGGGATAGACGTCCAAATACAGAAAAAAAAAACAGAAAAAAAGACTGAATTTTCTAAAAATTTTAACTTTGTATTTAAAGTAAAGTAAAATGTATCATAATACTTCGAACTGTACCCAGCCTCTCTCTGTCCCCAGTTATGGGGGTGAATTATCTTGTCTCCCATTCAATCCTCAATTAACTGCAGTCTGACTTCTTCCCCAATACTCCTCTCAAGTTGTTCAGGTTTTACAGTCTAAGATTTTTATCTCTTATCTACCAATCATATCCCAAGCTAACCTCCCTGCAGTACCTAATGCTGCAGGCCTTCTCTCCTGCTGGAAACAATCTTCCCCCCTGCTTTTCTGGCCTCACACTCTTGTGATTTTATCCCAAGATCTGTGCTTATCCTTCTACATCCACTTCACTCAATCCTCTTCCTGTACCAATCTTTGAAATGTCTCCTCTTTCAACACTTGGTCTCAGGGTAATTTCACCTGCTCCTATTCACAATTCTCAAGCAATAACCACTTTTAAAATCTTTATTTCCCAAGCGTAGGATACAAATATCTGACTGCCTACTAAACATAAACGTCCCTTTGAAATGTGAAATTCAGCATGTCTAAACCTCCGCTAGCTTGCCTCATGAGCCTGGAAACACTTCTCCTTGAGAGTCTGTTTCAATCAAAACGATCAACAACCACCCAGTCACGTAGAAGTAATCCTAGGTTTTGCTTTCCCTCAACCTCGCATCAAATCAAACACCAGATTTTGATTCTCACTTCCCTAAAGTCTCTCAAATTCATCTTTTCTACTACCCCATTGCAAAATACCAGGCCAGATGAATCACAAGCTGGAATCAAGATTGACAGAAGAAATATCAATACCTCGGGTGGTGTGCAGATGATACCACCTGAATGGCAGAAAGCAAAATAGAACTAAAGAGCCTCTTGATGAAGGTGAAAGACAAAAGTTAAAAAGCTGGCTTAAAACTCAGAATTCAAAAAACTAAGATGATGGTATCCAGTCCCATCATTTCATGGCAAAGAGATGGGGGAAAAATGGAAACAACAGCAGATTTTATTTTCCTAGGCTCCAAAATCACTGTGGACAGTGACTGTAGCCATGAAAAAGATGCTTGCTCCTTGGAAGAAAAGTGACAACAAACCTAGACAGAGTATTAAAAAACAGAGACATCACTTTGCTGACAAAGGTCTGTATAGTCAAAGCTACGGTTTTTCCAGTAGTCATGTATGGATGTGAGAGACAGACCATAAAGAAGGTTGAGCACTGAAGAACTAATGCTTTTGAACTGTGGTGCTGGAGAAGACTCTTAAAGAGTTCCTTGGACAACAAGAAGCTCAAACTATTCAATCCTAGAGGAAATCAACCCTGAATATTCACTGGAAGGACTGACGCTAAAGCTGAAGCTCCAGTACTTTAGTCTCCAGACGCAAAGAGCCAACTTATTGGAAAAGACCCTGATGCTGGGAAAGACTGGGGGCAGGAGGAGGAGGCAACAGAGGATAGGTTGAATGGCATCACTGACTCAATGGACATGAATCGGGGCAAGCTCCAGGAGATAGGGCGGGACAGGGAGGCCTGGCATGCTGCAGTCCATGGGGTCGCAAAAAGGCAGACATGACTTAGTGACTGAACAATTATCCCCACTGCCATCGCCTTGCTTCAGGCATTCATCATTTCTCATCTTGGCCACAACAGCCTTCCAACTTCATATTCACTGCCTCCAGTGTCAATATCCTTTACACCACTGTCAGACTGAACTTTCCCAATTAAAAACATATTGTCATTCACAGCTTAAAATTCTCCCAACCTGAGGACAAAGTACTAAGCATGACAATGACCTACCTATGCAGAATAATTACCCACCATGCCCACTGATACTTCAGCAATACAGCAGTATCTAATCTCCTGAAGATCTTCAACATATCATGTTGCATCAGAGCTGTATGAACTGACTCAACTATTGTCTCTAAAATGCCCTTCTCTGTCTTATCACAATTCAAAATCCTGACCCTTCTACAAGAGTTAGTTATTCACTTATTGGTTAATTTATTCATTCATTTATTTTAGGCTTAAGATACAAAAGACTCTGTCCAAAAAGAATACAGACTAGATAGAAGACAAGTATTAATTAATATTAATAACAATAATAGCTAACACTTACTGAGCACATACCAGGTGATAAGCACTGTCCTAATGGGCCTGACATGAATTCATATTTAATCATCATGAGAGCCATGATATTGTATATAATAAGAAATACATTGGTCTTCATCCTGGCTCCACAGCAATAAAGGTGAAAGAAACATCTTTTGTTATAATATTTGGTTTTTATCCATTTTCTGAAATAGTTCCAGGGAATCCCCTGATGGTCCAGTGGTTAAGACCCCACGCTTCCACTGCAGGGGGCATGGGCTTGATCCCTGGTCAGGAAACTAAGATCCCACATGCTGCAAGGTGCCACCAAAAGAAAAAATATATATATCTTGAACCATGAAATAGTTCCAGAGCAATAAAGGTAAAATGAGCATTTTTTTTGTTATTTCTAATGAGCTTCTTTCAACTACAGCTGAATTGATATTCATGAGGTGACTTTTAGAAAGCCCCTAAGCTGAGAACGGGGCAGGTGGATGCCAGGAGAATCTATCACATTGATTTGAGGGCTAGAACTTACAGCCCCACTCCACCAGCCTGCAGGGAGGGGAAACGGACTGGTGCTTGAGTTAATCGTTAACAGTCAATGATTTTCTCAATTATGCCTACAGAATGAAGCATCCAAAAAACCCCTAACTTAGCTGTTCAGAGAACTTCTGGGCTGGTAAACAAGTGGAGGTACTGAGAGGGTGGCAAGACTGTATATCCCCAATACCTTGCACTATGCATCTCTACTAGCTGACTGTTCCAGAGGTGTATCCTTTTCTAATACACTGGTAACCTATTAAGCAAACTGTTTTCCTGAGTTCTGTGAGTTTTAGCAAATCACCAAACCTGAAGAGGGGGCTGTGGGAACCTCCATATTACAGCTGGTTGGTCAGAAACACAGGTGACAACCTGAACCTGCAGTTGGTACCTGAAGTAAGGAGGAGGGGGAGAGTCCTGTGGGACTGAGCCCTTAAACTGTGAGGTCCACGCTAACTCCAGGTAGTGTTATCACTGAACTGAAGGGTCAGTTGGAGAATTAATTGGTATAGCAAAAACACCCACCTGTCTAGAGTCAGAAATGAAGTGGTGGGAACAGTAGTAAAGGAAACAGAGTTTTTAAACAAATCTGAGGTGGTATAATAAAAATCCCCACTTCGGAGATGAGGAGTATCTTGCCTAAGGCTAAATATCTAGGACATGGGGGGAAGCTGGGTTTCAATCCTAGGAACCTGACTTCAATCCAAGGTGACAAGTATGATTAGTGAGTGTCACTTCTGCACTCTGCATACACTTCTACTGTTGCATGAATCACCAGTAGGATAATCTTTTTACCATTATATTCTTCACTCTTTAAAGACAAGATAACATATATTATTCATTCACATATCCCCAACACTATCATGCTACAGGTACTCAATAAATATTTAATAAACAAAGCACTGAAAATCATTTCTAAAATGAATAGTGGTATCTCAGCAAACTAATTTTACTTATTATGATACAGGCCTTTGACTCTCTCAGTTTAGTAACACTTCATATCAAGCATGAATGCCCTCATGGTTTCTGGATCTTGACCCCTACTAAAACCTAGCTGAAGGAGAGCATCTTCTTAAACTCATTAACAATGAGGTCAATAAGACTGGTAAAAGTTATTAAGGTCTATTTCCTGGTAATATGCAGCAAAGCTTTAAGACAGTGGAATAAGATTCCAATAGTAAAATATGGGATGTTCATTAACAATAAAAAGGCTTTTAGAGCAAGGGATCTTTTTGGCAGGCCATTTTCAAGTGACTCCATGTAAGCAGAGTGCTCTTCTCAGATCAGCATCATACAAAACGAAGTTTCAGCAGCGAACAGCCCGTTTTCTTAGAAAAGGAATCAGTCACTGCACTTCCAAGGTTTCCAATGTTACAAATCCTTACATTTTCTCATAAAGTCTTCATATACTATATACCTAATGTAATCAGTGATGTCAACAAAGATGATACAAAGAAAGACAAGTTAAGTGAAATACAACAAAAATGATCAGTGCTCATATGGAAAATTTTTCAGGAAAAAAATACTAGTTTTAGTGTTACAGCTAGCATATTTTCCATTTCTCATAAACATTTCACAAGGACAAGTTTTAGGGCAAACTGCTTAGGCTTAATTCCTGATCTATCACCTAATAACAACCCTCCTGTGCCTAAGAGTTTATCTAAAAAATGGGGTTAATAAAGCTACTTACACCTCAATGGTGGCGGGCTACAGTCCATGGGGTCACAAAGAGTTGGACACAACTGAGCGACTAACACTAAACTACACCTCAACAGAGTTGTACTGAGGAGGTGCACCATGTAGGACTCTCTTTAAATGATGGTTGTTATCATTACTATTGCTCATAGTAATAGTCAGAAAAGTTGCTATTGTTCTTTCCAACAAGAACGGAGAGATCTCCTTGAATATACAGAATACTGAGTAGAAAACACAGAAAAATCTCATCATAGAACTTAACACAGTTGACATTTATAGAATATTCCACCCAACAAATGCAGAATATATATTCCTTACAAGTACTCTTGGAACATTCATCAAAATAGGCCATGTCTTGGGTAAGTAACTCTCAACAACTTAAAAAGATTCAAATTTCAGAGTATGTTCTCTGTTCAAAATGAAATTAAAAATCAGATTAAGAAAGTTATCTAAAAATTTTGTATATATCTGGAAATTAAACAACATATTTCTGAAGAACTCACATGTCACAAAAGAAATAACATGGGAAATCAGAATATACATTTCAAATTTATGAGCACACAAAAGATCAAGTTTTTATGGGTACAGCTAAAGCAGAAGTTAGAGGGAAATTATAATCTTAAAAATTAAAAGATTTTAGGGAAAAAAGATATTAGTAAAAAAATGTTTTTAAAAATCTTCACATGTAGTAACTAGACAAACAAGTTAAATCCAAAGAACAAAAAAAGGAAATAAAAAAGAAAACAAAAGGAACCAACAGAAGATAAAACAAAAAAAAAAACAATAGAGAAATGAATGTGCTCCAAACTTGGTTCTATGGGAAAGAATGAAAATCAATAAAACCAATATACTTCAAGCGAGGCTGATTAAAAAAACACAAGGGAGAATATATAAATTACCAGTATCAGAAGTAAAAGCAGATCATAGAGATTCTAAAAACATTAAAAATAAAAAGGGGCTATTTTAAGCAATAAATTAAATATCCTTGATTAAACTGAAGATTCCTTGAAAGAAGAGGATCACCAAAAAATGACTCAAGAGGAAATAAAAATAATAATAAACAAAGTAACATATCATCTACTAAAGAAATTAAATTATACCACTAAAGTCAGAATCTGCCTGCAACTCAGGAGACCTGGGTTTGATCCCTGGGTCAGGAAGATCCCCTGGAGAAGGGCATGGCAACCCACTCCAGTATTCTTTCCTGGAGAATTCCATGGACAGAGAAGCCTGGGGGTCTACACTCCATGGAGTCGCAAAGAGACAACGGCTGAGCAACTAACGCTTTCACTTTCTTTCACTTTTCAAAGTTAGAAGGGCTTCCCAAGTAGTGCAGTGGTAGAGAATCTGCCTCCCAATGTAAGAGACATGGATTCGATCCCTGGGTTGGGAAGATCCCCTGGAGTAGGAAATGGCAACCCATTCCAGTATTCTTGTCTGGGAAATGCCACAGACAGAGAAGCCTGGCAGGTTACAGTCCATGTGGTCGCAAAAAATAAGACACAACTGAGCGACTGAGTACACAGTTAGAAACCATCTTCTTATTTTACATTAATTTAAATCAGTTTCACATTTAATGGAGCTGAGTACTACTCAGCTACTAGTGAGTAGTAGACTACTCACTAGACTAGTGAGTCTAATTTAATCTTTTTAGTTCACATGAAATGATGTCAAATAGTTTTCTTTTTCCTCAAATAGTATTTTTCTTATTACTAAGAAATCTTATGGTACTTACCACTCAGTAACTCAATATCAGCAATTTTAAAAAATATAAAAATAACAATCATAAAATCCACTCATATATTCTTTACATTTATGTAAATATAAATTCCAGTAGTCTTGCTAGATAAACAAGAGTACTGGAATTTATATATTTACATAATTAGATGTATATGTATAGCATATGAAGCCAAACTGAGCAATGATAAGTTTTTGTAATATGAAAATGGTTAAGTGGTTTCTGTATTTGTTCACTGCACTGATGCTCGCTTTTACATTACTTTTTACATATTACAGTATATGAAGCAACAAGCATTTTTAAATTTGGGAGAGAGGGAGCACTAAACAGGATATGAGGAATTCTTATCACTCAAACAGAATATTTCATTATGATTTCATACAATGGGTACTGTTAGAATTCAAATTATTTTCCACAGTAACCTTCTTCCTTCATTTACGAAAAGGGTGTTTTACATACTAACACTGTTAAGAACTTAAGAATTTCAGAGAAACCCTAATTTTGTTCATCTAATATTAAAATAATGGTATAACCTTACTGATAAGTCAAACAACACATTCGTATAATATTATATAGGTAAAAAGAACTATAACAATCAGTTATTACTTAGAAACTTTTTCACTATTACTTTCTAAAGATATATTTCTATGCCCTTTCTTTTTGGTTTCATATAATCATACATAACAGAAAAGTTTTTGATGCAGATTTACTATTTCTATTAAGTATGTTGATACTTTACAGGTATCATTACAGGTTTCTAAAACAAATTTCTATTTAATTTTACTAGCTGTTTTTTTCAACTGACATTAATCTTACTTATTCACTGGAAGGACTGATGCTGAAGCTGAAGCTCCAATACTTTGGCCATCTGATGCAAAGAACTGACTCACTGGAAAAGACCCTGATGCTGGGAAAGATTGAAGGCAGCAGGAGGAGGGGACAGCAGAGGATGAGGTGGTTGGATGGCAGCACCGACTGGATGGACATGAATCTGAAAAAGCTCTGGGAGTTGGTGGTGGACAGGAAGGCCTGGCGTACTGCAGTCCACAGGGTCACAAAGAGTTGCACATGACAGAGCGACTGAACTGAATCTTACATATGCATTTTACAAATACTCCATTGTTAACTCTAAATATCATTTGATTATCTGAAGAATTTTATTGCTTTTTATTGCTATTTAAGGAATTACACTGGCATTAAAGAAAAAAATAGTGGGAAACAATATATGAAAAGAACAAAAAGATCCTACCTGTTTCAACCTCATGAAGAAAGTCTCCGTGAAAGTTTTTCTGCTGAAATACCAAAATCGCTCATTTGCAGGGTACACACGTACTACTGTCTCCAGGAGAAAGCGGACTGGCTCCACCACTTCTGTGACTACCATATCCACTGCCACGGTCATGTATACTCGTTTATCTGCAGTAGAAATGTTCTGTGTTTTATGCTAACTTTATTACTATTTGGTTGAGAAAACAAAGTTAAAGAACTTAGGTTCTTTATACTCATGTTACCCTCTATGTTTAAGTGTTTTACTGACACAGAGGTTGACAAAGTAATCAAGTTTCCCAGGTACATTTCTCAATTCTCCTAGTCTCATCTTATGAAAAGACTAAATCTCTTCTGACAATTTTAATTTTTCCTTCCCAAAATCAGGCCCTCAATAAAAAAATTAAAATTTCAAATGTCTTTTACACTAAAACTATCTTTCAGGTTGCCCCCCACAAAACAAACAAAAAACCACTAGAAATAGAAAATCACAAAAACTTGTCCTTTCATTCTATAAAAAAAAGATACTAGAAATTATTAGGTTTGTTTGATGAGTTGCATGGGAAGGAATGTCAAATCAGAAGAGACACTCAACCTTCACTTTGTTCAATTTGCTTGGAAAATTTTTATTAAAATGATTCTCTCAATGTTGTATGCTTTAAGGGAAGTCTCTGGGGATTTCTTAGTACCCACAATTTCCATAATAAATATTAATCCTCAGGAAAATCACTGACCAAAGCTCTAATGAAATAGCTCTGTGTAATTTTCATACTCTTGGCATATATAATGTATAAAATATTCTCTCTGTATATACTCCATGTATATACACAGTATATTTATACATACTATAAATATAAATATATTACAAATATACATATACTATTTATAGTACATATACACTACAAATATATGTAATTTTCAAATATATACTCTATATATGGTGAAAGTCTCTCAGTCGTGTCCAACTCTTGGCGAAACCATGGACTATACGGTCCATGGAATTCCCCAGGCCAGCATACTGGAGTGGGTAGCCTTCCACTTCTCCAGGGGATCTTCCCAACCCAGGGATCGAACTCAGGTGTCTGGCATTGCAGGCAGATGGACAGAGGAGCCTGGCAGGCTACAGTTCACAGGGTCGCAAACAGTTGGACACAACTTTGTGCCTGAGCACATACTATAAATATATACATAATATATATCAGAGCCCTGGCAAGTGCTTTTTTTTTCAGACAGCAACAGTATACTGTTAGAAGTGAGCATTTCAGCTACCACTTAAAATGCTTACTTGCTACAGCCTCCTTTAAATTTTAATCTAGAATCTTCTAGGCCAGTGTCTATTGGTTATCTTTAGTTTCACTATGATAGGTTGATGGACAACTGGGAGTTGGTGATGGACAGGGAAGCCTGACATGCTGCAGTCCATGGGGTCGCAAAGAGTCGGATACAACTGAGCCACTGAACTGAACTGATGATAGGTTGATATGGACTTGATTTACCCTTTTGAAATTCATTGGGCTTTTTGAATCTGTGGTTTCATTATTCCATATAACTGTATTATTTTTAAATTACTTTTAAAATTTAAAAATTTATTTTGTCTGCAATTTTCAGTTCTCAGTTAAAAGGAAAGTTCATATAACCAAGCTTACCATTAGAAGAAACCTTCAATAGTTTCTTTTTAACCATTATACAACATTTAAAATCATCAACTATACTTCTATTAATATAATTAAACTCAATAAAAGATGTATTACATTTGTACTAAACGCAAGCATTCAATCTGCCAAGTCAAGAAAAACTGGGATTCTCTCAACATTGTATCAGGATATCATTTTGATATAGAATTATATAGTTTAACTGAACAAATAAATTTTTAAATATATTATTTTTAATTGACAACCAAATAGGTGTTAAACTACAAAATGAAACTGAACTATGTGTTACATTAAAAACAGATAAAAACTGCTTTTATAAGTTATTGTTTGAAATGTCTGTATTTTATTCTTCAAAATTATCAGCTGACTTATTTTTTTTCATTTTCATGTTGATTTTCTGAATGATTAAAAGGAAGATGTTTATAGACTGGTATTGACAAGTCTGTATCCAGAAATAACAAACTGTGGGTGTAAAGATTATTTATTCCTATATATGAAAACCTAAATTTTATATAATCATCATTATCTTTCTCTTTTTAGCCCTCATTTTGAAACAGCTTGATGTGTGATCAAATGCATGCAATTTATGGAAGTGGTAAATACTCCTGAGAATAATTATCATTTACTGTTCTTCATTAATATCTTTCCATATCCATATTCACTAATGCTCCTGTCTTTAACCAAAAGTCTATTGTGGATATAAAGTAAATAATATAAAACTAAGAATCAAGCAAACTGATCCATATTTTCTCAAGATAAATTATTGTGTTGAATCACAGTAAAGCATTTAGTAGAAGATTATAACTCATGAGGGGCTTCCCTGGTAGCTCAGTTGGTAAAGAATCCACCTGCAATGCAGGAGACCCTGGTTCGACTCCTGGGTCAGGAAGATCCTCTGGAGAAGGTTAAGCTACCCACTCCAGTATTCTTGGGCTTCCCTGCTGGCTCAGCTGGTAAAGAATCTTCCTGCAATGCAGGAGACCTAGGTTCAATCCCTGGGTTGGGAAGATCCCCTGGAGAAAGGAATGGCTACCCACTCCAGTATTCTGGCCTGGAGAATTCCATGGACAGTGTAGTTCATGGGGTCTCAAAGAGTCCGACACAACTGAACAATTTTCACTATAACTCCATGAGGTGAAACTAAATTTTAGTTTAAAGGCAGACAGTAGACAAGAAAACAACAAAAAGTCACATGGGCAATGAACAGATATCTAGATAAAGTAGGAGTAAAAACAATGGGAAAAATGAAAAATGAGCCTATTTATCATCTATAAATTCTGTTCAACACTAGACATAGTAAACAAAATGAAAAAATTAAAAACTTAAAAAAAATACTTGCCACAAATGAAATCTTAAATATACATTACTAAATTCCCAAAGGTCAAAAGGCTGGAATAAACAATTAGTAAATAAAAATATATATATATATAAGTAATCTGTAATATAAACAAAAAAAGTTAAAATAGATATCAAATATAAGCAAAAATTCCAGAATTTTCTTTCATTTCTTTCATATTCTGTCTTTTCCCCTACAAATAAAACAACCCTATTATGACACATGAAACAGTAAGCCCAAATACTTTCCTGAAGAATGTAATAAAATTAATCCACATATTCTTGGAGGTCTTTATTCTGAATAGTTATAGGAGGTTATCCCCATTGACACATAAAGTATGAAAAGAAGAATAACTCCATTTAAAATAAGTACCAGAATATTTTTTAAACATGGCAAAACAATATTGTCTACAATGCAAATTTTATAATAAATATTGAATAATCTTTTAGGAAAAGTCACCTTTTGGGGTTTCTTCATTAAGTGCCAGAAATATTGGTGCATTGGGGTTCCATATGCCAGTGATAACATAAGCTCTTCCATCACAGCTCTTTCCCATGGATTCCTATGACATTTCAAACAGAAATCACTGAGAATATTTACACCCCAAAAATCATCATTTTAACTTATATCTTACTTTAAGCAATCCAATTAATTAAATTTGAATTTACACTCAGGGCATTTATTTTCTTGGTAAATTTTTTTCACTCTACAGAAGCATTTCTTTAAATATTAAATTCTCCTGCAGCTTTCTCCAGCATTGCTATTTAGAGACACAAACTCTAGGATAAAAGGTATGCCCTTTGATGCTGACTCACAAAAACAGTATTGGTATGAAGTTATATTTAACTTTATCTTAGGCTGGTTGTCAAAATCTCACATACCCAGACACACAACGATATATGAAGTGAGAATTAAGCTAATCACAGGAAAACATTAAAATTTTTCTTCTAATGTTCTAATTTTTAATATATTCTTAAAATAACTAATTTCCTTTGTCACAATTAACACCTTTAAAGTTAATACTTTCTTATTGTCTATATGCCAGATATACGGACACTTTCTTACAATCATAAATCAATATTAGGAGACTAAGCCTGGTTTGTAATCTATACCCAAGGTTGTTAACTATCTTCCTCTACCCTTATATTTATTCTCCTTCTTCCATTCTCTCCTTTTCTTCTCTTCTTGCTCTTCACTTCCTCCACTCCTTAAGACTTTTACCAAGCCAGCTCTTGACTCTCATTAAAGCAGAAACTTCTATAGTTAAAGCAAGGCCACATTCAGTTATGTATATGTATGTGTGTATGTGGTGTGGGGGAGCTTAGAGGTTGTCCCATGGGAGAAAAGCACACAGTATACAAATATAAGCATTTGCAAAAGAGTATTATTATCTACAATATTTTCAATTTTCTATACCAATTTCCTCATATTATGAATGGAGAGTGCTAAAAATGTCAGGCTAAAAGACAAAAAACTTTTTTTTTCCAGTATTTCCCACACACAGATGCTTCTCTGAATCCTTATGAAACTATTTCAGTCATTTGGTAATTACTATGTACATTTTTCTACTGTACTGGCGATAGTTCACTGACCAGACTGTAAAGCAGAGTGGAAAAACACTCAAGACCATGTAAAGGAAATCCACTCAGTACCTCCAACACACTTATATATTCATATTCATTCTCTTTCCCTGTGTCCCTCCCTCCCTTCCATGTGCCTATCTTCTCTCTCTACTCTCTAATTAGACCCCCCATTCAGAGCAAGAATGAGCACCTGACCCCAAAATATCTAGTTTATTTCTGGACAAAAGCGTATGCTATGCTTGAGTTCAAAAAATGAGCTAGACCAATCAAATTCTCTCTTTCAATTAACAAATACCCAGGAAAGTGGGCAGTCAGCAGTGGAGCTGAAAGGTTTTGATATGAAAATAACAGACCACAGGCAAATGAAGTAATAACTGAATTTAAGGTAGGGGAAAATATATAAGGAACAGCAGAGTATTAGGAAACTGCTAAGTGTTAAGAAAGAAATGGGGAAAACAAACACACAAAAAAATCCTTAAAAATAATGAACCACGTAGTCAAAAAACAAAGGCACATACAAAGGAGGTGAACTGAAGGGGCAGAGAGTGGGGAACCTAGAGAGAAGGGCAGAGAAGAGACAGGGAGGGAGAGGAAGGGCAAGGAGGGAAAAGGGCAGGAGAGGGAAAAAAGGAAAGAGGCGGGCAATGAAGGGAGCAAAGGAGGGAGAGAGAGAAGAAGGTGCAGAAAGAGAAAAGGGAGCAGAGCACCAGAGCTGTGATAACGGGGGGCAGCTCCTAGGAAAGAGGCTCACTGAAAGAGCAAGCCCATGTGGAGAGGGGAGGCAGACAGGAAGAGATCAGACAGAGACCACTCTTCAGGTTCAGGTACAATTTCATCAAGGTCAATAACCTCTTTTGTTCTTCAGCTGCTCTAAGTGAACCTTTGTTCCCTGTAAGCAAAACAGCCTAACCAAATCAAACATATTTTTATTTCTTTTTAGTCTTCACAACCACAAAAATACTGTCTCATACATTAAAAGCCTTCAATAAAAGTTTCTCCTCGAGTCATTTCTGTTATTGTACTAGGTATTTCTATTACATAGCCTGGCTTGCTCCCATCCCCTTATGAAGAGACTTTCACAATCTTTGCTCTAGAGTTCTTTCCCAGCTCCTCTGCAGACCTTCCCTCCCCCAAGAGGGCTGACAAGATCAGGGACATCAGGGAAAGGACATCTGGACAACAAACACCTCTGCCCCAAAGAGGCCAGGCTGGAACCACCAGATGCCCTCCTCTTAAGAAAATAAACCAGGAAATAGAAACAGAATATGGCACTTTGCAATGGAACATAAGCTGAAGAATCACATACAAAGCCATGAATGAACTACTGTCAAGTTATGAGGTACCTGAAGCTGTGAGGTCAAGTAGGGACAGCAGGGTAAAGCACACAGATGTTATCAGGAGGAGGAGATAACACACAAAGAAGAAAGAAACATAAGTTCTCGCTAATCCATTCATTCCTTAAGCAAATATGAGACTACTATGCGTCACACTCTATGCCTGTGAGTGTCCAGCAAAGAAAACGAGAATGGTCCTGACTTAACGGAGTTAACAGGCTAATGATTTCCAAACAGCAGTTTGTGACCCATCTGTGGATCATAAAATCAATTTAGTGGATTATGATCAGACTTTTTAATCAAGTAGAAGAAAAAAAATAACAGATTTCATCAAACATGAATTATTTCATAAATTTCACTATTTCTTAAATTTCATAATTTAAGAATTATTTCATAAAAATTTTACTTCAGCGCTTTTTTTTTACCATTTTTAAGTGTATTAGATTACAATGTAAATTTTATTTCTGTGAGTCCAACTACTGGCCTAGTGTCTCAATAAATAGTTAATTATGAAGATCCACAAACTTTCTGGACTTCCCTGGTGGCTCAGAGGGTAAAAGCATCTGCCTACAATGCAGGAGAACAGGGTTCAATCCCTGGGTCAGGACGATGCCCTAGAGAAGGAAATGGCAACCCACTCCAGTACTCTTGCCTGGAAAAATCCCATGGACGGAGGAGCGTGGTAGGCTATACAGTCCATGGGGTCACAAAGAGTCAGACTCGACTGAGCGACTTCACTTTCTTTCACTTTCTTTCACAAACTTTCTGAGGCACCTCTAGGATTCTAAGTTGTGTTCCAGTTCCACGAAATCTGACTCTACTGAGTTTTCACCTCTTTTTGGTACTTTCCTGTTCAGCATTTCCTAGGTATCAATGGTTGTAAATCAAAAATTCTCATTTCCTTATTCCTACACTACAAGTATCTTCAAAACTTTTCTCACTACTGGGAAAAAATTCAGAGTCCATTATCTGCACCCTCCCCCCCCCCGCCAAAAGAGCTTAATTAATTTTATTTATATGTGGTTTTATCTACTATGTATAATATATATAAGTAATTCAGCTGACTAAAACTATATTTTGTTTATAAATAGAGCTTTCTTTTTCATGTATATTTTATATTAAACAAAATTTATAAATGTATAGAGAAGTCTCAGCTAATCCTGCTCATTTAGCATTCAGGGAACAAAGTAGGCACTGCTCAAAAATGATTCAACTCAAATAGAAAAGCCTCATAAATTCTGACGCTCCAAAAAAAAAAAATTCTGACGTTCAGTTGTACCCTTTTTCAAAGTTTGTCAGAATAAAGTGCAAGGGGAAATCTGTTTTCAAAGAGTTCACATATTTGGATATGTCATAGAAGTATTAATATCTTGCTCTAAAGGGCAGAACTAAGACACATTAGGCAAAGTTACAAGGAATATGATTTCAGGTGATTACAAAGGTATAACCTGTAATAACCACAACTGTCCCATAGTCTTCATTATAAGGTAATGAGTTCCTTTTTATTAGATGTAGTCTGGTTAAAGCTCAATAACTGTGTATTAAGATACCATGAAGATTAATAGCATTGGGTGACAACAAATCACAACTGCTGATAATTGTACATACAAGCTCTCCAACTTGATCAACTATTTGTTGCACTGGTAAGCCCACTGCTCCCTACAGGAGCTTCAGTGCTGACAAGCCTTTGATTTCAGTATGGATTCTTCAAGGTGGAGGGATGCACTACAAGTGAAGGGGGATCAGAAGCTCACGCCAGGTCTCTAAGTCTCTGCCAGTGATTCATCTTAATCTTTTAAACTCTGCAAGATCATTACCAATTAGGATCTAGGAGCTGATAAGTATTTAATGTCCTTGAAACTCCCTCCTCACAGAATTTTCAGGGCTCCAAAATGCTATCTCTTGCCTTAAGCAAAACCACCTGCATTACTGATATGCTGTAAAAATGGATGGAAGAGAGATGAACCAATAGCTAATTTGTTTTCACATTTAATGTAACTGGTTGTCCTTACCTTACCTACCCAAGCAATGCTTCCTCGCTATTTCTGTGGCTCACTGTACTGACTCTATGAGAGCATTTAACCCAATGATATCATTACAGATTTAAAGATCTGTTTCCATCACAAGATTATGAACCCAAAGATGTTGGAACTTTATTACCATATCTATAATGCCAGCACTTCACACAATACTTGGCATACAATTTGGTGCTCAAAAATGCTGAATAAACCATCCTACTAATACTAAAAACTCACTGTGGTATTATCCTGAAATAAAGAAAAAGATGATATAATTTGTGATATTTAAATGACATTTGCAAAATACAGCTGAAAGGAGAACATGTAGTGCTACCTAAAAGAAAAATCTCATTTAAGAACTTTATATTTATACTAAAATAACTATTTCTTACAACATTTCTAAACCATAAACTGGATGTTTTCATTAACTGCACTATTAACAGGTATTTCTGTTTAAAAGTTAAGATGGCTTGCCATTTTTACATCAAATACCAACTCTTAAATATATATTTACCTTCAAGGGCATTCCTTAAATGAATACCACTCCCACAGTAAATATACTTTGCTAATGAAAGGTAATCAAGAAGGAACAACTCAGAAAGGGAAATGCTTTAAAGAAAACAAACGCATCCATCACAGTACTCAAATTAACATCAATACCACTGCATTAAAATAAATGAAAGGAACCATATCCACTCTGGATATGCCTGTTATAATCATGTACTTGTTATGTTTGGCTCAAAGAAAGGATATTTTCCTAAGAAGTCAAACAGATGAGTAGATGAACTTTTTCATAACACTATCCTTTTATCTGCTTTCAACGTGCATATGATTCTTTCTACAAAAGTTTTTTAACTCCTAAGTTTCTCGCTCATTAGAAATTTTAAGTATGGGGTTCCAAATTAAATGACTACTATCACACAGCTGAAAGTTAGAAGTAATTTTGATAAAATGACGATTTCAAAATAGAAAATACTTTAAAAACATAAAATAACTATCAACTATACTTGGTTAAGGTGCTAAAGATTTTCATTACCATATCCAGTAAATGCATGTCACTGTTCTTCACGTTTCGACCTGGGCTTAATAACATTCCAAAACATCTGAAAATATTGGGGGGAAAAAAAGAAGAAATGAGGTATCAAGAATATATAGAAGCCCAGTGAGCAAAAGCCTTTTAATAGTAACTATACAATCTGTCTAGCTCTATACTTACAAATAACTTTTTTTAGAGAAACATCACAAATAAGAATCCATCAAGATACATAATAAAATCACAAAGAAATAAATTATTTAAATTCCCAGATCTCTATTTCTGCTTCTGAAAGATTACAAATGAACAGAAACTGTGATAAAAATAGCCACAAATTGTTAACTGAAACAAAATACAGTACTGAGACATGAACTAATTTCTAGGTAAAAATTAGAGATTGTTTGCCTTAGAGTTATTCCAAACATATTGATCAACTAATATAATTAAATTAAAAGTAAGAAAACTTAAAAAATAATTAGAATAAAACACTGTACTCTCTCTTTGCATCAAGCCAGATTAATACAATCAATCAACTGGCCCTCAACAGTCATGTTCACTGAGTACACTATCAATACTGTATCTTCAGTTTGAAAAAAAAAAAAAAGTCATATGAAACTCATTACTAAAAAATGTTATTATACTAGTGAAGATACTATCCAGCATATATTATTAACTACTTATTCTGTGCCTCCTGATGCTAAGGAAGTTTTAGGAATCCAATTAACACTATCACTTTATTTGTAAAGGGTTTTCATCAACTATAAAATTCAGTTAAACCTAACATTTCTTTATATTTGTTATGATATCATTATTTTTTCTTTATTGTTAGGAAATGTAAACTCCAGAAAAGTTAATTTACTTAAACTCATATGGCTATTACATACCTCTTGTACTCAAGAGGCAACGTGATCTATCTACAGTGCACCTCTCTGCCAACAATGTATACCCACACTTACTAGAATAGAGTAGTTTTTATTACAGTTCTCCAAACATTAAAAATATGCTATGGAGCATTTTATAAAAGGAGTAAAGAATATAAACAAACTAAATATAAGATTTTTTAAATTTCAAAGTAATGGCAGCTGAGCAGTCAATACTAAACCTGATCCTTGTTTTCCAAAGGTTTACTTTTCCAATAGCAGGGTTTGTCCTTCCATAAACAAGACAAGAGAGTGGTCGGGATGGGGAATATATGTAAATCTATGGCTGATTCATGTCAATGTATGACAAAAACCACTACAATATTGTAAAGTAATTAGCCTCCAACTAATAAAAATAAATGAAAAAAAAAGAGTGGTCCTATGCAAATATGAGCTTAGTAAGTGGTAAAACAAAAAAAATTTTACTTCCTGTAAATATTTGAGGATACTTTCCAGAAGTCATGTAAAAATGATCAAATATATAATAAAGATACAACAAAGTCAGTGGGCTTTGAGGAAAACCTTCCAAACACACTATTGTAGCAGTGAGCAAAATATAATCAATGAAAATAGAGATAATTATAACCTAATACTCATAATTTTAATATGATTCCTATAAATTGCTATGAACTGTCTTTGAACTCACATAACAAACACTGTCTATACAAATTAAATATTAATCAGCCACTTCATTGTATTATTTCTAATTGTGCCTTAAATTCTTTATAACTACAGAAAACAGTGTGGAGATTCCTTAAAAAACTAAGAATAGAACTGCCACACAACCCAGCAATCCCACTGCTGGGCATACGCCCTGGGGAAACCAGAATTGAAGGAGACAAATGTACCCCAATGTTCACTGCAGCACTATTCACAATAGCTAGGACATGGAAGTAACACAGAAGTCCATCAGCAGACCAGTGGATAAAGAAGTTGTGGTACAAATGCACAATGGAATATTCCTCAGCTGTAAAAAGGAATGCATTTGAGTCAGCTCTAATGAGGTGGATGAAATTGGTGCCTATTATACAGATTGAAGTGAGTCAGAAAGAGAAAAACAAATACTGTATATTAATGCATGTATATGGAATGGTTTTTTCCAGTAACCATGTGTGAATGTAAGAGTTGGACTATAAAGAAACCTTAGCGTCAAAGAATTGATGCTTTTGAACTGTGGTGTTGGAGAAGACTCTTGAGAGTCCCTTGGACTGCAAGGAGATCCAACTAATCCATCCTAAAGGAAATCAGTCCTGAGTATTCATTGAACGGACTGATGCGGAAGCTGAAGCTCCAATACTTTGGTCACCTGATGCGAAGAACTGAGTCACTGGAAAAGACCCCGATGCTGGGAAAGATTGAAGGCAGGAGAAGAAAGGAAAAACAGAGGATGAGACGGTTGGATGGCATCACTGACTCGATGGACATGAAGTGTGAGCAAGCTCTGGGAGTTGGTGATACACAGAGAAGCCTGGCGTGCTGCAGTCCATGGGGTCACAAAGAGTCAGACACAACTGAGCGACTGAACTGAACTGAACTGATGGAATTCAGATGATCCTACAGGCAGGGCAGCAAAGGAGACACAGATGTAAAGAACAGACTTTTACACTCAGTGGGAGAAGGCAAGGGTGGGATGATTTGAGAGAATAACATTGAAACATGTACATTATAGCACAAGTATGATGTATGAAGCACGGCACCCAAAGCTGGTGCTCTGGGACAACCCAGAGGGATGGAGTGGGGAGGGAGGAGGACGGGGAGTTCAGGACTGGGGGACACATGTATCCCAACATCAATTCATGTTGATGTATGGCAAAAACTATCACAATATTGAAAAAGCAATTATCCTCCAACTAAAATAAATTCATTATTTATATATATATTTTTTTATTAGTTGGAGGCTAATTACTTCACAACATTTCAGTGGGTTTTGTCACACACTGATATGAATCAGCCATAGATTTACACGTATTCCCCATCCCGATCCCCCCTCCCACCTCCCTCTCCACCCGATTCCTCTGGGTCTTCCCAGTGCACCAGGCCCGAGCACTTGTCTCATGCATCCCACCTGGGCTGGTGATCTGTTTCACCATAGATAGTATACATGCTGTTTTTTCGAAACATCCCACCCTCACCTTCTCCCACAGAGTTCAAAAGTCTGTTCTGTATTTCTGTGTCTCTTTTTCTGTTTTGCATATAGGGTTATCGTTACCATCTTTCTAAATTCCATATATATGTGTTAGTATGCTGTAATGTTCTTTATCTTTCCGGCCTACCTCACTCTGTATAATGGGCTCCAGTTTCATCCATCTCATTAGGACTGATTCAAATGAATTCTTTTTAATGGCTGAGTAATATTCCATGGTGTGTATGTACCACAGCTTCCTTATCCATTCATCTGCTGATGGGCATCTAGGTTGCTTCCATGTCCTGGCTATTATAAACAGTGCTGCGATGAACATTGGGGTGCACGTGTCTCTTTCAGATCTGGTTTCCTCAGTGTGTATGCCCAGAAGTGGGATTGCTGGGTCATATGGCAGTTGTATTTCCAGTTTTTTAAGGAATCTCCACACTGTTTTCCATAGTGGCTGTACTAGTTTGCATTCCCACCAACAGTGTAAGAGGGTTCCCTTTTCTCCACACCCTCTTCAGCATTTATTGCTTGTAGACTTTTGGATAGCAGCCATCCTGACTGGCGTGTAATGGTACCTCATTGTGGTTTTTGATTTGCATTTCTCTAATAATGAGTGATGTTGAGCATCTTTTCATGTGTTTGTTAGCCATCTGTATGTCTTCTTTGGAGAAATGTCTGTTTAGTTCTTTGGCCCATTTTTTGATTGGGTCATTTATTTTTCTGGAATTGAGCTGCAGGAGTTGCTTGTATATAAAATAAATTCATTAATTTAAAACAACTTAGTTTCTCCAACTAAAAAGTCAGGTCAATGAGGACAGAGACATGTCTCACATTCTCTACATATTTTGTTTCAGCCTGCATCTCTCATGGGTGTTTTACATATGATTTTTCCTATTATAGGATTTGGGGTTGGTTTAGTTATTTACTTATTTATTTTTTTATTTGGTTGTGATGGATCTTATTTGTGGCATGTGGGATCTAGTTCCCTGATGAGGGATCGAATCCGGGCCCCCTGAATTGGAAGCACAGAGTCTTACTCACCGGACCAGCAAGGAAGTCCCAATTATGGGTTTTTAACTTACAAAGGGCCTTCCTTGTAGCTCAGCTGGTAAAGAATCTTCCTCCAATGCAGAAGAACTGGGTTCGATCCCTGGGTTTGGAAGATCCCCTGGAGAGGGGAAAGGCTACCTACTCCAGTATTCTGGCCTGGAGAATTCCATGGACTATATAGTCCATGGGGTCGCAAAGAGTTAGACACGAATGAGCGACCTTCACTTTCATTTAAGTTACAAAACTATCATATAGTCACTGTAAAAAGCTAAAGAATACCAAAGTATGTAGGGAATTTCTCCTTCTCTCTAATCTCAGCCCCCTCAGGAACCAATACTAAGAGTTTAGCAAGTATCATCCCTACTTTTCTTTTGCTTGTTTTAAAAATTAAAGTTCTATACGGTGTTTGTCAGGTTTTCCTGATAGCTCAGTTGGTAAAGAATCCTCCTGCAATGCAGGAGACCCCAGTTTGATTCCTGGGTAGGGAAGAGCCCCTGGAGAAGGGATAGGATACCCACTCCAGTATCCTTGGGCTTCCCTTGTGGCTCAGCTGGTAAAGAATCCACCTGCAATGTGGGAGACCTGAGTTCTATCCCTGGGTTGGGAAGATCCCCTGGAGAAAGGAAAGATACTCACTCCAGTATTCTGTCCTAAATATTTCCATAGACTGTATAGTCCATGGGGTTGCAAAGAGTCAGACACAGCTGAGCAACTTTCACTTCACTGTCAACACGAAGTGACAATAGTGTAACCTTAGTGAAAGCACCTATCCCCTTGGGGCTCTGCTTCCTCTTCTACAAAATAGAAGACGTACAACACATGAACTCTAAGGATTCTTCCAGCATTAAAACTGTATAATTGTTTTCTATCAAGCTATAACAGCCATTTCCAAAATTATATTTCATTAAAGCACAACAGGTTTCCTATGGAGACAAGCTGGGTCTATTAGGAATAACATCTCAGTAATTAGATATTATTAGTACCACAAACACCTAATGTGAATATTAAGTGCTTCACTAGGGAATTCAAAGCATTCAACCTTCTCTTATTAACTCTATAAATAATGTTTTCAGCAAACTGCTATTACACCTATTTTTTTCAAGGAGTTCACAATCTAGTATAGGAGGAAAATAATAGACAATTAGGAGGGGGGATCGGGATTGGGAATACATGTAAATCCATGGCTGATTCATATCAATGTATGACAAAACCCACTGGAAAAAAAAAATTATAAAAAAAAAATAATAATAGACAATTACAACCTGTATGGTAAGTTCTATGATAACTGTTAGTATAGAAGGTTAACAAAGCACAGAGAAAACACATCTAACATTATTTATTGACCCAAAATTTGAAATCAAACCTCCTAAGAATAAGATTATGGTGTTATCATATTAATAATTACCATATTATAGCAGCTGTTTATTGAATGTTTTCAGACATTTACTATATTGTTGCATTCACATTTTAAAACAACCTCCATACAACAAATGATAAAATTTGTTTCCAGAAAGTAGAAGTGATTTGCTCAAACCACATAACTATTGGGCCATGACTCTGACTCCAAAACTGCATAGTCACTTAACGTTATAATTTGTCACTTTCTGGCCTATCAGTCAATGTTGTTCAACTGCTAAGTCATGACCAATTCTTTGCAATCCCATGGACTTCAGCATGCCAGGCTCTTCTGTCCTTCACAATCTCCTGGAGTTTGCTCAAATAAATATCCATTGAGTAGGGGATGCTATCTTAACTATTTCATCCTCTGCTGCTGCTGCTGCTGCCCCCTCTAATTTTGCCTATCAGAAAAAAATTATGAATTCCTAGAGTGATCCTTGGCAAGTCACACACTTCAAAGCCTCACTTTCCACATTTTTGAAACAAAAATATACCTGCTTCTAGTTTCACTATGTTAATATACAGTTGAAATGAAAAAATCTCACAGGGAAAGGACACTGCAAACTCTAGAGAAGTTGCCAATTACACATTATATGGAACAATGGATTGGTTCAAAAATGGGAAAGGGGTATGTCAAGGCTGTATATGGTCACCCTCATATGCATATTACAACATGCAAATACCAGGCTCAATGAATCACAAGCTGGAATCAAGATTGCCAGGTTCAGTTCAGTTCAGTTCAGTTGCTCAGCTGTGTTCGACTCTTTGCGACCCCATGGACTGCAGTACACCAAGCTTCCCCAACCATCACCAATTCCAGGAGCTTGTTCAAATTCATGTCCATTGAGTCGGTGATGCCATCCAACCACCTCATCCTCTGTCAACCCCTTCTCCTCCCACCATCAATCTTTCCCAGCATCATAGTCTTTTCCAGTGACTCCGTTCTTCACATCAGGTGGCCAAAGTATTGACATTTCAGCTTCAGCATCAGTCCTTGCAATTGGTATTCATGACTAATTTCCTTTAGGATTGACTGATTGGATCTCCTTGCAGTCCAAGGGACTCTCAAGAGTCTTCTCCAACACCACAGTTCAAAAGCATAAATTTTTCAGCGCTCAGCTTTCTTTATAGTCCAACTCTCACACCCATACATGACTACTGGAAAAACCATAGCATTGACTAGATGGACCTTTGTTGGCAAAGCAATGTCTCTGCTTTTTAATATGCTGTCTAGGTTGGTCATAGCTTTTTTCCAAGGAGTAAGCGTCTTTTAATTTCATGGCTGCAGTGACCATTTGCAGTGACTCTGGAGCCCAAAAAATAAACTCTGTCCCTGTTTCCCCATTGATTTGTCATGAAGTGATGGGACCGGATGTCATGATCATAGTTTTCTGAATGTTGAGCTTTAAGCCAACTTTTTCACTCTCCTCTTTCACTTTTCATCAAGAGGCTCATTAATTCCTCTTCACTTTATACCAAAACAGTGTTATCATCTGCGTATCTAAGGTTATTAATATTTCTCCTGGCAATCTTGATTCCAGCTTGTGCTTCATCCAGCCCAGCATTTCTCTTGATGTACCCTGCAATAAGTTAGATAAGCAGGGTGACAAAATACAGCCCTGACATACTCCTTTCCCAGTTTGGAACCAGTCTGTTTTTCCATGTCCAGTTCTAACTGTTGCTTCCTGACCTGCATACACATTTCTCAGGAGGCAGGTCAGGTGGTCTGGTAATCCCATCTCTTTCAGAATTTTCCACAGTTTGTTGTGATCCACACAAAGGCTTTGATGTAGTCAATAAAGCAGAAGCAGATGTTTTTCTGGAACTCTTGCTTTTTCAATGACCTAGTGGATGTTGGCAATTTGATCTCTGGTTCCTCTGTCTTTTCTAAATCCAGCTTGAACATCTGGAGTTTCATGGTTCACATACTGTTGAAGCCTGGCTTGGAGAATTTTGAGCATTACTTTACTAGCGTGTGAGATTAGTGCAATTGTGTGGTAGTCTGAGCATTCTTTGGCATTACCTTTCTTTGGGATTGGAATGAAAACTGACTTTTTCCATTCCTGTGGCCACTGTTGAGTTTTCCAAATTTACGGGCATGTGGAGTGCAGCATTTTCAAAGCATCATCTTTTAAGATTTGAAATAGCTCAACTGGAATTCCATCACCTCCACTAGCTTTGTTCATAGTGAACCTTCTTAAGGCCCACTGGACTTCACATTCCAAGATGTCTGGCTCTAGGTGAGTGATCACACCATCATGATTATCTGGGTCGTGAAGGCCTTTTTTGTATAGTTCTTCTGTGTATTCTTGCCACTTTTTCTTAATATCTTCTGCTTCTGTTAGCTCCATACCATTTCTGTAGATTTCCAGGAGAAATATCAATAATCTCTGATATGCAGATGACACCACCATTATGGCAGGAAGGAGGAATTAAACAGCCTCTTGATGAAGGTGAAAGAGGAGAATGAAAAACCTGGCTTGAAAATCAACATTCAAAAAACAAAGATCATAGCATCCAGTTCCATCTCTTCACAGCAAATAGATGGGAAAACAGCTGAAACAGTGACAGACTTTATTTTCTTGGGCTCCAAAATCACTGTGGAAGGTGACTGCAGCCATGAAATTAAAAGACACTTGTTCCTTGGAAGAAAAGCAATGACAAACCTAGACAGTGTATTAAAAAGCAGAGACACCACTTTGCCTACAAAGGTCATTATAGTCAAAGCTATTGTTTTTCCATGTATGGATGTGAGAGCTGGACAATATTAAAGGCTAAGCATCAAAGAATTGATGCCTTCAAACTCTGGTGTTGGAGAAGACTCTTGAGAGTCTGTTGGACAGCAAAGAGATCAAACCAGTCAGTCCTAAAGGAAATCAACCCTGAATATTCATTGGAAGTGCTGAAGCTGAAGATCCAATACTTTGGCCACCTGATGCAAAGAGCTGACTCATTGGAAAAGATCCTGATTCTGGGAAAGATTGAAGGCAGGAGAAGGGGACGACAGAGGGTGAGATGGTTGAATGGCATCACCAACTCAATGGACATGAGTTTGAGCAAGCTCCAGGAGATGGTGAAGGACAGGAAAGCCTTGCATGCTGCAGTCCATGGTGTCCCAGAGTCAGCCACGACTGAGTGACTGAACAATAACTGCCAATATTATTAAGTGAAGTTTGACCTTCTACACTGCCCAGCGAGTCTTTTCCTGAAAATAGAGCTTGAAACAGCTTTGAATACCAAGTTAGCTTCTATATGGGCTTCCTGGGTGGGTCAGTGGTAAAGAATCTGCCTGTCAGTGCAGGAGACCTGGGTTCAATCCCTGGGTTGGGAAGATCCCCTGGAGAATGAAATGGCAACTCACACCAGTATTTTCGCCTGGGAAATCCCATGGACAGAAGGAGCCTGGTAAACTACAGTCCATGGGGTCACAAACCAATAAATGACTAAACCAACCAACCAAGGCATCCATACAAACAACAAAAACTCTGCATATCTTGTATGGCTTTAGGCTTAATCGATGGAGAAAAGGAGGGGGGAAAAAGGATTATATGTTAATGTCCTGCAATAGAAAACTATTTTTTTTACTTTTTTAGTCCATAAAAATCATAATTATACATATCTCCATGAAGACCATGGATAAAAAGGAGGAAAAGAAAAGGAAAAGAGGAAGGGAACTGACCAGTATCAGTTAAAGAACACTGTCTCTTACTAAACTAAACCTGTGCTATTAAAAATGAGAAAGTGACAGTATGACAGAATAAACAGAACTACAACAAAGAAGAAAGGCTGTAATTCTATCATAACTTTAGAATACACAAAAACCCTAAAGAACTAAATAATTTCATAAAATTGGAATCCTAGCCATCTTATAGAAGTTAAAGCAAAAAAGACAGTTGGAAAAGTCTTCTATATAATAACTGTTGAAATTATTTTTTCCCTATTAAAGTTACCAGGTAGAGAAAGATATACAGGCATTCCTCACTATACACAGCAGTGTGGAAACATAAAAATAACCATACAAGCTGAAACTGCATTGTGATCTTATAAACAGTGGGAAATATTATGATTGTCCTGTGACCTGTAAATATTTTGTCAAAACTTTAAAAACTCTCATCAGTTACAAATACATAGGGAAATTTTTTAAAAAGTAAAACTATTATTTAGTATTTCATATTTTAAAGTACTTAGAAATATTGAAAACTGAAATGTTTTCTTTTGAAAAGTTATTAAGAATAGTTTAAACAGTGTTTACATGGAAAAGACCCTGATGCTGGGAAAAACAGAAGGCAAAAGGAGAAGGTGGCAACGGATGAGATGGTTGGATAGCATCACTGACTCAAAGGACATGAACGTGGGCAAACTCCGAAGATGGTGAGGGACAGGGAGGCCTGGCATGCTGCAGTCCATGGGGTCACAAAGAGTCAGACACAACTTAAGTGAGTGAACAACAACAAAACAGTGTTTTGCTTTCTTCTCATGTGATAAATAATACAAAATAAGCATTTTTTTCCTATGCCTTGGCAAACTGTCATACTCCTTTCTAACTCTGAATGAGCTTCCAGTATCTTATCCTTTGCACTTTTACATCTCTAAGAGATCCTTTAACATGAAGTTTTTGCTGGTTTGACTTCCCAAGACATTCATCCTTTTCATCAAACCACTTGCCTTATTTATGCTGATAAGTTCACCTTCACTAAGGTCTTCTGGCTGTATACCTAGTGTAAACCTACTGTCAACATTCCCACGGTCAGCTATTCTTCTATAACTCCACTTATGCACTATTCAAATCCTGCACTATTCAAATTTGTACGGTGCAGTCAATGTTTTGCCACACTACACAAATACAACTCACTGTTACTTCCTGTTAGGATGTGTGAATGTTTTCAATTGTATGCCTTCATGTCATATCTCTTCCAAAACTCAGCTAAAGAAATTGTATGATCTCCAGTTTCTTATAATTAACATATATTTCAGTGTTGCAACTAACTGCAAAACTGTGGCATGAAGACTAGCAAAACCTGGATTTTATTTTTTACCGCGGTCTTCAATCCAGCATAAAAATAAACACTCCATTTCAATCATAAGAAGCTTTCTATTCCTAGTGAAATTTTAACTAAAAAATGTTGAAATGCCTTTATCATGTCTATCATGCCTTTATCATGTATATCAGACTTTTTCAATATGCTTCATATTGTAACTTCATGCAGAGCTAGGTCTCATCCAATCTTCATTTTGCTGTCATCATTTTCTTTTTTTTTAATTTTTTGTTGAAGTATAGTTGATTTACTGCAGTCCCCATTTTCAAATCTTCTAAGATAACATGCAATTTCATTTTTAATATTATCACTTTGCATTTATTTGTTGCATTCATCTTTGTTGGCTACCTCTTTCAATTATTCATTATTGTAAAATGTTACATGGGTTTATCATTGAGAGACCAAGCAGGCAAAACAACACACTTGGCTGTCTGTGATTGAACTAAATAAAAGATACACCATAACCTACTTTATACTTTGAAATAAGTGATGTTAACAGTCACTGGATAAGCATTTATGTAGTGACTGTGAACTGAAGAGCTAACAGCAAAGTCTACATTTTATGCAATTACTCACAATTAATATACCATGGTTAACAAAAATTTGAACCATGTGTCTGGGGGACTGGTATTCTTTAACTAAACCATGGTAACATAAATCCATGCATATCATATCTGCAGAACAAAGACTGCATGCATATACATGTAGGTTCCAAATAAATATAGCCAACGTTTTGCCTTCTCAGAGGGGTATTTTACTCTAATTCTGCAGGCTATTCTGATTTCCGGTTATCACTCACAAAGCACCAGCAGTCTCAGAAAAAAGCATGACTGTGGTAGTACTATTAGTACCACCAATACTAATAGAACTGGTATAAGCAGTATAGCAAGCATTCATTTGTTTCAGGGACTATTTCGAATACTTAGCAAGTATCACCTAATTTTATCCTTCCAACATTCTTAACAGGTATCATTCACAATTTACAAACTAGAAACTGAAGCACAGAGAAGTTAAATAATTTGACCAAGTCACTGTAGAGCAGGGTTTCAAACCCAGATAAGGGGCTTCCATAGATGTGAACCTTAAAAATCTTGCTTGCTTCAGTGCCTTCAATAATAGAAAGAATAAGTTTCATCATTAGGAATTATACTCATCAGCAAGATTTAAAAGTTGGTTATTTTTTCTTTTCATTCATCAGGTAGGAAATTTTATTTGTTCCCCAAAGATTTTTAGAACACGAAGACTAATTACTGTGAAAAAAAAAAATGTTAATAGATGCTTAGGATTGTCTTAAATCTGCTACCAGTGTAGAGAATTTAACCTATACGAAAGTTATGAAAGAACAGATGGTATCTTTAGGTCCATTACTGAAAAAAGTATCTGTCAATAAGCTTTAAGAAAATACAACAACCTCCACACCATCCTTGGACAATAATGTCCCATTAACTCTCACACTCGTAATGGATAAAAATTTGAAATGCAGAACCATGATTCAAATATGAATACTTTTTACTAACTCTCTTCAAATTAAAAAAATGAGAAATTAGCTATAGTTAAAAATATATATTAAAATGATTACAACAATCAAAATCTAAAACTTGGCTTAATCACCACTAAAAACATTTAGTAAATCAATTATTTTGCTTTATTATTCAATGGTAGTAATACAGGAAATTTGGGTAGTGATACATTTGGGCTTTTGCAAGTATCAGGCTTATACATCAAAATAATCAAAAGCCAAACTACAAATATTTTTATAATTGAGTATAACTATAATTTCGAAACATCAAAAACAAAGAAAAATAACATTTTCTCCCTATACTGCTGGTTAACAAGTGCCCATTTTCTCTTTCATAAACATAAGCTGGAGTTGAGCCAAACAACAGCAAAAAAATTACAAACTCAATTTGATGAGGGAGTTTAAGGCATGAGCAAGTTAGCACGCATGCTTAGTCGTGTCCAACTCTTTGCAACCCCATGGACTGTAGCCCACCAGGCTGCTCTGACCATTGAATTTTCCAGGCAATAATACTGGAGTGGGTGGTCATATCCTTCTCCAGGGAATCTTTCTGACCCAGGGATCAAATCTGTGTCTCTTCTGTCTTCTGCATTGGCAGGTGGATTCTTTTCCACTGTGCCACCTGGGAAGCCCTATAAGCAAGTTTACTTTTTAACAAAATAAAATACTAGTGATTCCACCTGGAGTTCCTGCTCCTTTTTCTTTTTCTTCTAATTATTTTTATTTTACCAACATTTTCACCTATGTCTATTCATGTATTTTTCTTTATCCCTTTCCTCGAGAGTTTTATGTTTCCTTATATAGTTGGAAGTAGAGCAGATATGATTTACTGATGAATTAGATGTGCAGTGAAAGAAAAAGAAGTCAAGGATGACTCTAAGTTCTCAACCTGAGTAACTGAAAAGATCAGACTATAAATCATAATGCTGGGGGAGACTACAGGAGGGACAGGTGTGTGACAGGGTCGGGGGTCTAGACTTTCAGGATAGTGATTTTGAGACACCAAAGAAGTAGAGCTGCAGGATACATGAATGAGGAACATAGAGGTCTGAGACCTCAGGTGAAAGATGAAAAGTTGGAAGTTACCTATTTTACAGATATATTTAAAGGAATTAGACTGGATGAGTTAACCTCAGGAGTGAGTGTGGTAGCAGAAAGAATAGAATCACATCAAAGAAGGCAAAATGGATTAAAAGAGCAAAGGATTATTTCAGCAATGCTGAAGGCTGAGTGTAGGAAAAAGGCTCCTGGAAAGAGAACGCAGAACTCAGGAGTACCCCGCTTTACTCCTTCTGGTACACAAGACAAGCAAGGGGCAGTATTACTAGAGTAACGAGGAGTTCTGAGTATCCTCTTACTATTTCTGATAGGGAGATGGGAGGGGAACAGAACATGAGTGTGGAGGAGGATCTACTTGAAGTGCATCAAGAAAAACTTATTCTAGGTGTCTGAAGACATTTTCAGGTGGTAAGTTTCCAAAACTATAAACCCATGTATATTTACTATATATTATCATCAACTCATTACTCATTGCTCCTCTGAAGACAAGGTGCAGAAAAGCTATTTTGTATACTCATAAAGAGACCTTCAATTAGGCAAATACTCATTTTCTGTAATCAATAAAAGCCACACACACACACACACACACGGAAATAGTTATCTTAAATGTGATTTCTGGATGATAAACTAGTCACAACAAAATGCTCTTCAAGACCACTCAAGGATCGATGACTTGCTACGAGGACTCACAGGACTCAGCATACAGCTGTACTTAGGCTCAGGACATAGTAGAGTGAACAAATACAAAGCAAAATTGGCAAAGGGAAAAGGCACACAGGGTGAAGTTCAGAGGAAACTAGGCACAGACTCCAAGACTACTCTTCCTGGAGAGTCTCACAGAGGACACACTTTCCCAGCAATGAGTTGTGGCATGTGAGAAATGACACATAACATACGTGACACGCTCACAGACAAGAGTCTGTTTTTCTCAAGACTAATCACATAGGCATCCTCTGCCTAGCATATACCAAAATCCCAGATTCCATAAGGAAGGCAGGAGCCCAGGACAAACCACATTATTTGTACTAAGTGGCATAATAAGTCACTAGTCTCAGTTCTAAGAATGGTGGAAACCACCCCCAAAGCTTTAAAATTGGCTTTAAAATTGCCAGACAAGAACCAACCTTACAAGCACAACTTTCAGGAACAGTAGTTTCAGTCCTCCTTTGTTAACTCTTTTCTACACAGTCCTATTTTGGTGTTTATATTTTAAGCAAAAAAAAATTAATACTAAACAACATGATCTGCATGTAAAATAATTTGGATTCCTCAGAAGCTCAATTCCACTTAAAACAGCTGAATCAAGTTATATGAAGCTCTGACTAGTTATCAAAAGGATAAGAATTTTCTATGTACAGTGGAAAAATAGAATAATTTACCTGAACATATGGACCTTAAAGAAAACAGGTAAAGAACAATTTAGAAAATAACAGGAAAAGCCAGGCTTCAACAATATGTGAAGCGTGAACTTTCAAATGTTCAAGCTGGTTTTAGAAAAGGCAGAGGAACCAGAGATCAAATTGCCAACATCTGATGGTGGATCATCAAAAAAGAGAGTTCCAGAAAAACATCTATTTCTGCTTTATTGACTATGCCAAAGCCTTTGACTGTGTGAATCACAATAAACTGTGGAAAATTCTTCAAGAGATGGGAACACCAGATCACCTGACCTGCCTCTTGAGAAACCTGTATGCAGGTCAGGAAACAACAGTTACAACTGGACATGGAACAACAGACTGGTTCCAAATAGGAAAAGGAGTCCGTCAAGGCTGTATATTGTCACCGTGCTTATTTAACTTCTATGCAGAGTACATCATGAGAAACGCTGGGCTGGAAGAAGCACAAGCTGGAATTAAGACTGCAGGGAGAAATATCAATAACCTCAGATATGCAGATGACACCACCCTTATGGCAGAAAGTGAAGAAGAACTAAAGAGCCTCTTGATGAAAGTGAAAGAGGAGAGTGAAAAAGTTCGCTTAAAGCTCAACATTCAGAAAACAGATTATGGCATCCGGTCCTATCACTTCATGGCATATAGATGGGGAAACAGTGGAAACTGGCTAACTTTATTTTTCTAATTCCAAAATCACTGCAGATGGTGATTGCAGCCATGAAATTAAGACACTTATTCCTTGGAAGGAAAGTTATGACCAACCTAGACAGCATATTCAAAAGCAGAGACATTACTTAGCCAACAAAGGTCCGTCTAGTTAAAGCTATGGTTTTTACAGTAGTCATGTATGGATGTGAGAGTTGGGCTATAAAGAAAGCTGAGTGTTGAAGAATTGATGCTTTTCAACTGTGGTGTTGGAGAAGACTCTTGAGAATCCCTTGGACTGCAAGAAGATCCAACCAGTCCATCCTAAAGGAAATCAGTTCTGAGTGTTCATTGGAAGGACTGATGCTGAAGCTCAAACTCCAATACGTTGGCCACCTGATATGAAAAGCTGATTCATTTGAAAAGACCCTGATGCTGGGAAAGATTGAAGGCAGGAGGAGAAGGGGTCAACAGAGGATGAGATGGTTGGATGGCATCACCGACTCGATGGACATGAGTTTGAGTAGACTCCGGGAGTTGGTGATGGACAGGGAAGCCTGGCATGCTGCAGTTCATGGGGTCGCAAAGAGTCGGACACGACTGAGCAACTGAACTGAACTGAAAAAGGATGACTAAGTAAAATGTATTAAAAATAGATAAAATCAAGTTAATAAATAGAGCACAAATACAGTATTCCACACAGAAGACTTCTTTCACGTTTGTTAATTATTGCCTAAACTCCTACTAAGTAGAAAGAACATTTTATGTAGTTCTTCCCCCTACTTCCTTTCAAATAAAATCTTTCAAAAAAAGGAAAACTGTGTTGCCATTACAAATAAGAACAAAGTATTAGTAATTAAACAATGTTTACTAAGTCATATAAGATAATTTTACCTGTAAGTACAATAGCTCTCTTGGCTCTTCTCCCCAATAAAGTCATACAAAAGGGTCATATAGAAAAGCTTTAGGAAGACTAGCAAGAAGCCCTGCTGCCTCTTATTAGCTGTTTCTTACAGGCAAAATAACATGCTTTAGTTCCTTCCTTTGCCAAAAAAGAGTAAATAAAAAGATAATTTTTTTGTCTTCCCTGCTGGCTCAGTGGTAAAGAATCTGCCTACCAATGTAGGAGACATGGGTCTGATCCCTCATCCAGGAAGATCCCACAGTTAGAAAACAAACTTATGGTTGTTGGGAGAAGGATGGGGAGAAGGGATAGTTAGGGAATTGGGGATGGACATGTACACACTTCTATATTTAAAATGGATAACCTAATGTATAGTACAGGGAACTCCGCTCGGTGTTATGTGGCAGCCTGGATGGGAGGCAAGTTTGGGGGAGAATGGATACATGTATATGTATGGCTGACTCCCTTTGCTATTCACCTAAAACTATCACAACATTGTTAATCCAGCTATAACCCATTAAAAAATAAAAAGTTTTTTTTAATCACAATTTGAGATAAGAAATGATTCCATTTAACTTTCACTTGAATGAACTCTGATCTGTTTGTACTGTATTTTCTAAAGGTCTGGGGTTAAATTACACGTTTTTATTTGAACAGCAAAAAAAGACTATCAGCTAAAAAGACTATGTATGGCAACTCATTCCAGTATTCGTGCCTGGGAAATCCCATGGACAGAGAAGCCTGGCAGGCTACAGTCCATGGGGTCGCAAAAGAATTGGACACAACTGATCGACTAAACAACATGGCATCTATTTCCTAGGTAAACCATATAGTATACTATTATTACTTTGTCTTTTCCAGTGCATTTCGTTTCCCCTGGAGCGAAATGATTTTCCAGTATTTTTATATTGGCTTAATTTTTCTATGTACTTAACAGTAATTCAAATTCAAACACTTCCTTAATTATGTAAATCTCTTTTACAAATCTTCTGGTACTGTGGGTGTTGCGTTAAATTTGTCTTCTTGAGGAAATCACTCCTGAAGACTGCTCTAATAATGTGGGTTCACTGTTCTCTTGGCCTGGCTCCCCATTACTGTCACCCTCAGGACTCCTGATTCTGTCTTGTGTTGGATATTCCAAATCCTGGACCCCATGTATGTATTTATTTAATTCAAAACCTCATTTTTTTTTTTAAACCTCATTTTTTGGTAGAAGACATTCTTCAGTAGTTTTCCAATAAAAGGAGTTTGGGAGATTAAAAAAAAAAAAAGAGTATCTAAAATAAACATTTTCCCCCCAGAAATGTATCAGGAACTTTATCTACCAGACTGGCTAATTTCATTAGATACTAGTTAAATTAGTTACTGTCAGTATAAGTCCAAATACAGGAGAGAGCACAAAAATAATTTGAACAGGGAAATCTTATTAATAAAAAAAATAATTGTCTATAACAAGAGAGTGACTACAAAGAGAATTTTTAAAACTATTCTAAGGCTGAGGAAGAGAAACCCAAAGAAGAGCAAACCAATAAAGAAGGTCCTCTCCCTAAAGCTGGTAGTCTGATCTCACTGTAGAAGGCGTGACTGTAGACCAGTGGATGACGAAGCTTTCTGGACTGCCCCGGCAAAGCGGGACCACAAGAAAACAGGAAACATCCTCTAGGGTGCAGGTAGCCAATGTCAGCAGGCAGGTGAACAAAGAAACTCAGGACTCCTGGAGGCAGCTCCGAGGCAGAGCCTGTGTCTTTCTCTGGAAGGCCACAGGAAGCCCTCACCGAGCCAGCACCTGGGCCACGAGTTTACAGAGGGAATGCTCGGACTGTGTGCAGAGCGGGAGTGCACCACCACTGGAGGTACCAGAACCTTGTAAAGAGCAGGGAGCAATCACAACACACCAGAACCAAGAACACAAGTCCCTTCCTCAGGGTATCTCTGCAGCACCCTCTACCGGCACAATTTAATATTGTGTGTGTTCAGTGGCTCAGTCATGTCCAACTATTTACGACCCCATGGACTGTAGACCACCAGGCATCTCTGTCCATGGGATTTTCCCTGCCAGGATACTTCAGTGAACTGCCATTTCCTCCTGCAGGAATTTAATACTGTGCTTGCTGCAAAGAATAAATGCATAAAATTGGACTAATGAAGATCAAGTGAAGAAGCAACACTTGCTCAGTTGTGGCCAACTCTTTGCGAGTCCATGGACTGTAGCTTACCAGGCTCCTCTGTCCGTGGAATTCTCTAGGCCAGAATACTGGCGTGGGTAGCTGTTCCCTTCCAGATCAAGTATGAGGGTAGAACTGGGACGTGAATTGAGAACTTTCAGATGTACAAGCTGGACTTAAAAAAGGCAGAGGAACCAGAGATCAAATTGCCAACACATGCTAGATTACAGAAAAAGCGAGGGAATTAAAACAAAAAAAATCTACTTCTGCTTCACTGACTATGCTAAAACCTTTGCCTGTGTGGATCACAACAAACTGGAAAATTCTTAAAGAGATGGGAATACCAGACCACCTTACCTGCCTCCTGAGAAACCTATATGCAGTTCAAGAAGCAACAGTTAGAATTGGACAGGGAACAACAGACTAGTTCAAAATGGGAAAGGAGTATGCCAAGGTTGTATATCGTCACCCTGCTTATTTAACTGATCTGCAGAGTACATCATACAAAATGCTGGGCCGGATGACTCACAAGCTGGAAACAAGCTGGAATCAAGACTGTCGGGGAAAACATCAACAACCTCAGATATGCAGATGATACCACTTCAATAGCAGAAAGTGAAGAGGAACTAAAGAGACTCTTGACGAAGGTGAAGGAATGAAGCTAAAAGAAGAGCATGAAAAAGCTGGCTTGAAACTCAATATTCAAAAAATGAAGATCATGACATCCAGTTCTATCACTTCATGGCAAGTGGAAATTGTCAGATTTCATTTTCTTGGGCTCCAAAATCAATGTGGACAGTGACTGTAGCCACAAAATTAAAAGACGCTTGCTTCTTGGAAGAATAACTATGACAAACCTAGACAGTGTATTAAAAACTAGAGACATCACTTTGTCAAGAAAGGTCGGTATAGTCAGAGCTATGGTTTTTCCAGTAGTCATGTATGAACATGAGAGTTGAACCATAAAGGCGGCTGAGGGCCAAAGAATTGATGCTATCGAACTGTGGTGTTTGAGAAGACTCTTGACAGTCCCTTAGACAGCAAGGAGATTAAACCAGTCAACCCTAAAGGAAATCAATCCTGAATATTCATTGGAAAGACAGATACTAAGGCTGAAACTCCAATACTTTGGCCACCTGATGTGAACAGCAGACTCACTAGGAAAGACCCTGATGCTGGGAAGGATTGAGGGCCAGAGGAGAAGGGGGTGACAGGGGATGAGATGGTCAGATGGCATCATTGACTCAATGGACATGAGTTTGAGCAAACTCCAGGAGACAGTGAAGGACAGGGAAGGCTGGTGTGCAGTTCATGGGGTGCAAAGAGTCAGACATGACTTAGGGAGGGTACAGTTAAAATACATCATCGCTTTAAATTACTTAATAGCCAGATTATAAGTCAAAATTTCTTTTCCTAATGTAAATCAAGAATGTAAATTGGTACAGATCCACTCAAGATAAATCTTGGTACAGATAAACTCAACAATAAGAGTGGATCCTGGTACAGACAATATGGAAAACAAAATGAAGGTGGCTCAAAAAGTTAAAACTGGATCTCCTATATGATTCAGCAATTCCACTTCTAGGTACATACCCAAAGGAGATGAAAACAGGATATCAAAGAGATAAATGCACTCTCGTGTTTACTGCAGCATTATTCACAACAGCCATGATATGGAGACAACCTAAGTGCCCAGCCACAGATAAACACATAAAGAGGATGTGGCATTTGGGCTTCCCTGATGGCTCACGGATAAAGGGTCCACCTGCCAATGCAGGAGACTCAGGTTCGATCCCTGGTCTGGGAAGATCCCACATGACATGGAGCAACTAAACCCAAGCACAACTATTGACCCTGTGCTCTAGAGCCCAGAAGTTGCAGCTACTGAGCCCATGACCACAACTACGCAAGTCCACGCGACCTAGAGCCCACATTCCTCAATGAGAAGCCACTGAAATGAATAGCCTGTGCACCACAACTACAGAGTAGCCCCCGCTTGCTGCAACTACAGAAAAGCCTGCACAGCAACGAAGATCCAGCACAGCCAAAAATAAATCAATAAATAAAATTATTTTTTTTAAAGAAAGGGTGTACAATGGAATATTATTCAACTATAAAAAAGAAGGATATCTCACCATTTGCAACAATGAAAGTGGATCTTGAGGGCATTATGCTAGTGAGATAAGCCAGACAGAGACAGATAAAACAGCATGATATCACTTATATGAAGAATCTAAAAAAGTCAAACTCATAAAAACAGAGAGTAAACTGGTGGTTACTGGGGAGTGCGGGAATAGGAGAGATGTTGTTTCAGAGTACAAACTCTAACCAGAGGTAAATAAGCCTTGAAGATCTAACACACAGTATAGTTAATATAGACAACACTGCATTAAAGTCAAACTTGTTAAGAGACCAGATCTTAATCATTCCGATCACAAAGAAATAACTGATAATCATGTAATGTGACAGAGGAAATAATGCTACAGCGGCAATCATATTACAATATATAAACATGAAATCAACATGTTATACACCTTAAGTTTACACAATGTTATATGTCAAATATATTTCAATTTTCAAAAAAATTACTGCATTTGAACAATCTAGAACTCTTCTCTGCTAGGACCTGGTAGCCTCTTTGTCCACAACTATCTTGATCAGCCACCTTAAGTTAAATAAAGCTAGTAAAGGTCTTCTGCCACTGGGAAAACAAGAAATTATTATTCTATTATATAAGTATACTATGATTTACAAAAGTATTCAAAAAGAGCTCCAACAGAAATCTATAGACTGTACCAATGTCAATTTTCTAGTTTGTGTATTGTACTATAGTTACATCAACTTCTCACTATATAGTTTTTGCTTTAAGCCAGCAAGCACAAATTAAAAACTGAAACAATTTATCATCAAAACAGGCACATCTCTGAATCACTCTACAAATGATCAAATGGCTGTCTAGTAGTGATGTGTTTTATATTATATATATATACACATATATATACATATATATATATATATATATATGTATATGTAACGATTTTACTCTCCCAAATTAGGATCAGACACGAGTAGTAACCCATGGAAATTTTTTCTTCCTAGCAGTAACGGCCTATGTTACTCAGTACAAATGAAGCTGAATACTTACAACAAATCTAGTAATTACACTTTGCTTGCTATATCAATACTTCATTCTGATTCACACATCAAGCATCAGGGCAGATCCCTGGGAACAAAGTGATCTGACAGACATAAAACCATGAAGCCAAAATCTCTCCCCAACTAACCTTCCACAAAGTCTGAAATTACCATCATTACAACTCCACTTCATGTTAGGGAACTGTGAAGAGGTCAGTTTTCCAAACATGTATGGTATTACTTTCCCTGAATCATTTTATTACAAATTAAAAAGTAATACTTAGCAAAAATCAACTAGTCAGAAAACAAATACAACAAAACCAAATTTTTCCTACTCACTTTTTGGTTAGCTGGCATAACCAACAGAGAAGGAAATGAAAACCCACTCAAGTATTCTTGCCTAGAGAATCCCATGGACAGAGGAGCCTGGTGGGCTGCTGTCCATGGGGTCGCACAGAGTTGGACACGACTGAAGCGACTTAGCATCAGTAGCAGCATAACCAACAATCATCAAAGCATCGAAGTGGTTACTATACAATAATGCTACTTATCATCTATATAGTGTATTTCAAATACTAGACAAAGCTTTAAAAAAATCCATATCAATTCCAGGGTATATAAGAAAATCTCTGCAGTATTTCTACACATGGTGAGACCGAAATTCATGAAAGTATCAGCTGGCGAAGGACAGAAGATTGCCACCTCCACTTTGGAAACACCAGAAGAGCCTGACCTGATTGGATTTGCTCTGACATTTTAACTGGAACCTCTCAATAATTAGGCTTAGGCTGCTCAACTCACACATTTCAGATTACAATCATCTTGCCTTCACCCCACAGCTGTTATTGTTGGTCTTCTCCTGAACAAATCAATCAGCTTTTCTCCCAGGGCAAGGTGTCCCTGGGTTTGAAATCACTGAGCAATCACTTGAATGCCCCAGGTACACTCTCCCTTTCAAATTCCACTGGAAATACACCAAAGAATACCAATCCATTTATATTCTAACTGGTTTAATTTTAAATTTAGCATATAAACAAAATTTAATTGGGTACAGTCTTTAAAAGTATATACTCAGAAGTTAAATGGCTTGGCTTAAACCCTAGCTCTATTAGTTTCTGGCCAACTGACTGAGTTACTTAATCTCATTAAGCTTCTGTTTCATCTTCTGAAAAAGAAATAGGGTAATAATTACAATATCTTTCTCACATGTTGTTATGACAATTAAATTTTACAATGGCCATTACAGTAAGTCCTCAATAAATGTTGCCTGTTAATATTTTTTTTCTTATGTTCAGCTCCTAAATAAAGCTTAATATGTAAAATCTAACAGGAGTGTTTGATAAAAGCAAAAGAACATGAACATAACAAATCTTCAAAACATGAGAACAGTTTTCACATATCCTCTAAACAACTTAGGAGTCTATCAGGTACAATGTTCTATTACTCTCCACAAATTACAATGAATTTAGGCAATGCTCTAACTTTATAAAATCTTTACATACTTTTTATTCACTTACTCTACAATTTTTTCTCACTTACTCAACAAATGTTTAAAAAGACCAGAGTAAGAATATTTATGTGGCAGTTGGTATTTGATTGTATGACCTTGAGAAAGCTATTTAACCTCTCTAGCCTCAGTTTCCCTAACTGTATAATGAAGACAATAGCATCTACACCTCATAGGAAGCATCTAGAACAGTGCTCAGCACAGAGAAAGTTCTAAGGAAGGACTAAGTAACTACACAGAACTGGTTCCTAGCACGGTGCTAGATATTGGAGATTCTGGGATAAATGACACAGTACTTGCCTACAAGTACTTGCTTTTGAACTGTGGTGTTGGAGAAGACTCTTGAGAGTCCCTTGGACTGCAAGGAGATCCAACCAGTCCATCCTAAGGGAGATCAGTCCTGGGTGTTCATTGAAAGGACTAATGCTGAAGCTGAAACTCCAATACTTTGGCCACCTGATGCAAAGAGCTGACTCACTGGAAAAGACCCTGATGCTGGGAAAGATTGAGGGCAGGAGGAGAAGGGGACGATAGAGGATGAGATAGCTGGATGGCATCACCGACTCAATGGACATGGGTGTGGGTAGACTCTGGCAGTTGGTGATGGACAGGGAGGCCTGGCATGCTGCGGTTCATGGGGTTGCAAAGAGTCAGACACGACTGAAAGACTGAACTGAACTGAACTTGCCTACAAAGCAGTCAAGACCAAATGGTATATACAATTATCTACACATAAGGAATCCTTGTATGTCAAGGCTGTATATTGTCACCCTGCTTATTTAACTTCTATGCAGAGTACATCATGAGAAACGCGGGCTAGATGAAGCACAAGCTGGAATCAAGATTTCCGGGAGAAATATCAATAACCTCAAATATGCAGATGACACCACCCTTATGGCAGAAAGTGAAGAACTAAAGAGCCTCTTGATGAAAGTGAAAGAGGAGAGTGAAAAAGTTGGCTTAAAGTTCAACATTCAGAAAACTAAGATCATGGCATCGAGTCCCATCACTTCATGGCAAATAGATGGGGAAACAGTGGCTTACTTCATTTTTCTGGGCTCCAAAATCACTGCAGCTGGCAATTGCAGCCATGAAATTAAAAGACGCTTACTCCTTGGAAAGAAAGTTATGACCAACCTAGATAGCATATTCAAAAGCAGAGACATTACTTTGCCAACAAAGGTCCGTCTAGTCAAGGCTATGGTTTTTCCAGTAGTCATGTATGGATGTGAGAGTTGGACTATAAAGAAAGCTGAGCACCAAAGAATTGATGCTTTTGAACTGAAATGTAGGAGAAGACTCTTGAGAGTCCCTTGGATTGCAAGGAGATCCAACCAGTCCATCTTAAAGGAGATCAGTCCTGGGTGTTCATTGGAAGGACTGATGTTGAAGTTGAAACTCCAACACTTTGGCCACCTGATGCAAAGGGCTGACTCATTTGAAAAGATGCTGACAATAGCATCTACACCTCATAGGAAGCATCTAGAACAGTGCTCAGCACAGAGAAAGTTCTAAGGAAGAACTAAGTAACTACACAGAACTGGTTTTCCTGATGCTCAGAAAGATTGAGGGCAGGAAGAGAAGGAACGAGAGGATGAGATGGTTGGATGGCATCACCAATGGACATGAGTTTGGGTGGACTCTGGGAGTTGGTGATGGACAGGGAGACCTGGCATGCTGCGGTTCATGGGGTCGCAAAGAGTCGGACACGACTGAGCGACTGAACTGAACTGAAGGAATCCTTGAACTTGAATTCACAGATAAATAAATTTTTCATAATAAAAATTAACATTTTAAAAAACCAAAATATTGCAAATTAGCATCCGGAATGGGTGATGGGTGCATTGGGGTTCAATGTATTATTCTTTTACTTTTGTGTATGTTGTAAATTTCACATAATGAGAAGTTGTTTTTAAAAATGATAAATCACTTTCCATCTCAGAAGGTAAGCCAAAATTATGTGACTTGAAGTATTTACTTTAACACAGATGTCTTTATACTACAAATGAACTCTGTCGACAACAGTGCTTAAAATTGAGGTTAAGAATTCCCTTGACAAGACTGCCACCTACTGGATCACCTTGAATTCCACTATTCACATTTTGTGATTTAAACACAAATATAATCCAATAAAAAGCAAGGGTTTCTTTTAAAAAAAAGGGGGGGGGGGATTCAAGTATTTAAAAAACACTCCACGTCACAGGAAATTCTGTCTGCTGTGTTGAACAAAGTATTGTTTGGGCAAGTCCCATTAGCCAGAAGCAATCTCAGTCAAGTTTAGTTTGGATGTTTAGAGGTCATCTGACAGAATGTGTGAAAAAAGAAGCAAAAAAACCAACAAATTTGGTAATTATTGCTGAGTGTATGAACACATGGTTGTTAGATATTATCATTTACATTAATTATGTTAAAATAAAAGCAATATATTAAGTAGTTATACATGGAATGAATTTTTTTAACTATTCTACTGTTATACAATGGGTACATCTGGTTTAGATAAAATTTCTAATGAGAGCAATATATATGATTCAAAAAGTGCTTCATCTCAAACAACTTAGGTAGAAGTTGAGATACTATGCTCTGGAAAAATGCCTTAAAGTTACTCAAAAAGTAGCTAAGTAATGATGAAGGCATTAATGTCAAAGATTATTGAGGAGAGCCTGAATTAAGCTGTCTTATGAATATGAGAATATGGGCAAAGGCAACATTTCTAAGTAATTATTATATACAATATATTTTAAATGTATGTATAAATGTTTAAGTTAACAATGAAAACAGAAATAGGCATTCAACTATTTTACCTATATTCAAGATTTCTGTATTCAAGTTAATCCATCTTGGAGCTTCTCATTTGTAAAAGGAAGGACTGCTATATATACAAGCATAGTACAGGCCTCTACAGTACAGGCATAACATATTTAATCATAAAACCTCAATATCTGTAACTACTATTTGTTTAAAGTCATATTATTCAACACCTAACACTTCTTTGCCTGTGTTATTCATATACTACAAACTGGTTAATGCCCTTTGTTATACCAAAGAGAAATGCCTTTTATTACACCAGAAGGGAAGTGCTCAGGGCATTTTTCAAGGACAAAGGGTTTGACTTGGCTCCTGGCAAATTCTGGGACAAGTTGAGCACCTAGATAATTAAACACTACAGTGAATCATGAACTATTTCAGGGGAGAGGGAATTCAAGAGTCAATATCAAAAACAAACAGTAATAAATGGAAAAAACGGGAGAGGTCTGGCTTACAGGAGAAATGTCAAGGGCTGCCTAGAGAAAATGCAGAAGATGGAAAATTACCACTTTACATTCATCATGATAAAGATTGGATCAGACAAGAATTATGAATGAAAGGTAAACCAAAGAGAAAATTTTGATTTGATGAGAAGCAAAACCAAAGAGGAAATTTTGATGAGAAGCAAGATATTCTCCTGGGTCTCCCAACAAACTGCTTACTAGATACAAAGGGGTGGGGGGGGAATAGAAAAAAGGAATTACAGTGAAGAAATCAGACATCTTGGCTGGAAATCAAAAATTAACATCACCAGAAAGGGACAGATGCTTGTCAAGAGCCTCCAAATGTGATACACTGTGAAGGAGAGAAATCATCTATGCAGCAATAAATTATCTGCATCTAATCATGAGGAAATATTAGATAAATCCAAATTGAGCAAAGTCATATTAAAAAGAGGGAAAAGAGACGTATTCTTCAATAATGTCCACGTTTTAAGACAAAGACTCTGGAAACCTTTCAAAATTAAAGAAACCTAAAGACGTATGGCAGCTAAACGCAGTATCTGACCCTAATGTGAATCCCAAACTGGATGGGGGGAAAGGACATTATTGGGTTCACTGGCAAAATTAGAGACAAATAGTAGATTAGATAAAAAGTATTCTATGGAAAATAAGTTTACTAAAGATGATACATGTGTGTGTGTGTGTGTGTCTAGGGAAGGAAAGATTGAGACATAGACTGAGAAAATGTTTGGAAAGCAAATGGGATAAAATATTATTAGTAGGTGATTCTGAATATACATGTATTCTCTGTACTAGTTTTATTATTTTAACTCTTCTGTATGTTTGAAGTTTCTTCCAAATAAAAAGTTTAAAACATTGCTATATCTACTAACAAAAATTAAACATAGAAATAAAAGTATAAATGCATGCACACCCATGTGTATGTATGTATGCGTGTGTTTATATATTTAAAAGACAAATCTCTTAAAGATTCTAAAATCTCAGTAAATAAATGGACTTTTTAATAAACAAAAATGATTGAGAAGGGAAGGTGTCTGTCCCATACGTAAATAAGGAAGAGCAAGAAAAAGCCCAATTGGATTGAAACAGTTACTACTGAAAAAATAAAGCCATTTCATGTTTATTTACCCCCATCAATTGAGACTTTCAATGAACCAGTTACATCTAACTTATTTAAGTGGGGAAAACATTATTATTCTCATTCTCATTCTCATTTTTAAATGGAGAAACTGAAACATGGTGAAAAGCCACAGTAAGTAATGCGGCAGAGATTCAATAGTATGTCTCTTGAGACAGCAAGGATGTCAATACAAGTTTTTGACAGTATGCAGGAGCAAGCTGCTTACCTTTCAATAGCTAATTCTTTGTTAGAAAGTTGCTGCACTGTAATCACAACCTTCTTCTCTATTCCTTGTTTTAATTTGAAATAAAATTTATCTCGATCCTTAGGCACAGGACTGAAAAATGCAAAAAAGAACAGAAATGGTCAATAATTAAAAACAATAAAAAGGTCATCTGTTTCAAGGTTAGAATGAAACAAGAGTATTTAACAACCTTATTAAGATATATCAAACTTTCACCTTGACACAAAGTAAATCCAAACTTCGGCTGTATCAGTTTCGGGTGTTCAGCAAGTGAATCAGTCATACATATACATATACCCACTCTTCTTTGGATTCTTTTCCCATATAGGTAGGTCATTACAGAGTACTGAGTAGAGTGCCCTGTGCTTGCTATAGAGTAGGGTCTAATTGGTTGTCTTTTTAACATACAGCAGTGTGCATATGCCAACACCAATTCTCCCAACTGATTTATCTCCCCCCACTTTCCCCCTTGTAATCGTAAGTTTGTTTTAAATCAAAACTTTTTAAATTACATCATTTCAAATTTTAGTTTTTAAATTTTAACAAATTTGGAAACGTGGTTTATTTAAGACTGTTATATTTCTGGTTTAGCTGGTTATATGATTATGAATGCTTTTAACACAGTTAAACCCAAGGCAAAACAAGTGAGGAAAAAAAGCTTACTTTTAAACATCCAGAATTAGAGATGACTTTGACAAATCCAAGAAAATACAAATAAAAGGTGAACAGAGAGGAATAGATCAGGGTAAGTTAAATTCTAGCCTAGGGCAGACTGACAATTCTTAAGAATAGTCTATTAAAACAGTAAGTGTTTAAAATATAAGCTGTCTTACCTGAAAAGGAAAAATACTTTCAGTAACTTATTTGACCTAAGTCTCAGTTTCTATAACTTAAAAAAAGTGATAAAATACCTACCTAATAATTATTGTCAGAAACAAAGGCAAAGTAAAGGCACATAGGTAAGCAATAAGAGTGTAACTGTTTATTATTTATCTGCCTATTTTTGAACTAAAGAACAACTTTCCAAATATACAACAGAAGGAAATAGCTAATTAAATGATGGTCAAATCATACAAAATACTACTGACAACTATTAAAAACAATTCTAATTAAAAATATTTTAGGGACTTCCCCGGTGGTTCAGTGGTTAAAAACCCACCTTGCAATACAGGGAACACGAGTTTGATCCCTAGTCTGGGAATTAGGACCCCGCATGCCATGGAGCAATTAAAGCTGCATGCCACAACTAGAGAGCAGACATCCAGCAACTACTGAGCCCAGAACACAAGATCCCACATGATGCAACCAAATATGGGAAAATTCTTACATCATGAAGTTAAAAGGAAAAAACTACATATATATACGTATATATAACTGTATAAAATACACTCTGGAGATGGAGGGGGAGGGATAGTAGGGATTGACATGTACATACTGCTATGTTTAAAATAACCAACAAGGACCTACTGTATAGCACAAGGAACACTGCTCATTATTCTGCAAAAATCTAAATGGAAAAAGAATTTGAAAAAGAATAGAAACTTGCATACAGGTAACTGAATCACTGAGCTATACACCTGAAACTTTTACAGCATTGTTAATCAACTGTACTCCAATATAAAATAAGAAGTTTAAAAAATACACCCTAGTATCAAATATTTTTGATAAAATAATTTTAAAATTTTGATAATACTAAAAATTATTTTTAATAATTAAAAAGTGATATGGCTGACAAGACCATAAAAATTTATTCTAATTTTACTTTTACTAATTTTTCTATAGTAAGTATATCAGTATTTTAAAATATCAAGGAAATAATTTACATAAACTATCTGAAAAGCCTGACAAACGTGAACCATGCATCCACCAATGAAGTTTTTCTGTATCATCCTAAAGCTTTATAACAACAGTGTACAGTTTCTGCAACCTATATATTAGTCAATGTTATATTTCAGACACAATACTAATTTTTATTTTTTCCAAATAATCTCACCTAAAGTTTCCTTTTCCATCATCTTCTTTTACCTCCAAGGAGACGCTGAAGGTAAACACATCACTGTCGGGGGTAGGAATAACTGAGTCTTTAACATCAGATACTTGTCTAGAAGAACGTTTGAAAGCTGTACAGAAACTATATAAAATTCTGCTTACCTAAAAGAATAAAAGTGGAAATAATATTAGACAAAGATTTTAACTGCATTTTGATCACCTCTAATTCTTGAATCTGTAATTTCCCAAGGTCACAATGTTCTTAATAGACAAAGTAGATACAGGGTAAGCATATATATATATATAGAGAGAGAGAGAGTTTGTAACATATAGTGTATACACACACACAGTTGATCCTTGAACCACAAGGGTTTAAAGTGCCTAGGTCTACTTAAAATACTCAGTACAGTACTACTAAATACTACAGTACTACATGACCCACAGCTGGTTGCATCAGCAGATGTGGAACAGTGGATAAGGAGGAACCACTAAAATGGAGGGCCAACTATAAACTACACATGAACTTGTGACTGGGCAGAAGGTCAGTGCCCCTAACACACTCCACCTCCCCAGCACACTGTTCAAGGGTCAACTGCAGTTTGTTTCTTTTAATCTGGCATTTAATAAACAGCATAATAAAGATGTTTAAAGTCACAAAAGAAGTTGCTTGTACTTATAGATGTTTCTAGGACTCATAAGATACTATATTGCAAAGAATGAATCCAAAGACAATTACTAGAACGATGCTGGCATCTAAATCTTCCCAGCGAACACACACAAATGAGGTTTTAGCCCAAGTTGTCAAATTTCTCTTTTCACTTCCCTCAGCTTCAGAGGGCTAGATCCTGAGCCATACAATAAACTCTGTTCTTTGCAAAATGAAACAAAACATGGCAACATGATTTAAAGAGCTTCCAGTGTTGATCCCCAATGCTGTTGCTATATAAATGTGTAGCAGAATGAATGAATCTGAAACGTTTTTATTTATTAGTATTAGGCCACCCTGGTGATTACCTGATATATACATATGCATATATATATTATAAATGACCTACTCTCCTCCCCTAATATGGAGGAGCACTCTAAATCTAACAATCTTCCAGAGGCTATTATCTTCCTTGGTTCCAAAAGAAGTACCATATCATCTCAAATTTGCATTCTTGAAGCACAAAAGACCTTTCACATCTCTCAGGTCACCCAAGCATTGAACAAATAAAAACAAGATGAAATAGGAATGATTTAAACAAAAGTCATATTTTCAAAATCTCACACTGGAAGGTACTACTAGTAAACAGACTTCTCTGAATATTAACAAATCCTTCACTTTAGATAAAGTGTATTCAAATTATTCTTGGTATTAGTCTAAGATTATAATATTTTATAATTCACTCAAAGTAAGAGCACTCCCATTAACAGAACTTCTTAAAATATGGAGGTCTTTCCTCAATTTTCTATTTTTGCTACATTCACATATCCTACCTTTTGTCATACACACACTCCATCACAAACTTCAAAAACTTCCTGTAGCCAAACTTACACCTAAGTACTGAATTTGGCCTTTCCAGGGCCAAATCAATAGTTATCTAAATTAACTGACTTATACATTTTAACTGTATAACAATGCTGCCTGTCATCCCAAAGTTCAGCTTCAGCAACAGCATCATATTTGTATCACACTGCTTGTAAAATGTTAATGCTATTATAATTTGATATACAAAGTAAAAATAAATCAACAAAGGATTGATATTAATAAAAATTTTATACTTCAAATCTTATACAATTAAGCCAATGATAAATCCACTCATTCATGCAACAAATATTCTTTTAGTTCTTCTGTGTATTAAGTATTTGTTTTAGGGGCAAGGGATAGAACAATGAACATGGAGTTTAAGTTTCAGCACGAGTTAAGTTGAATGTGCTTGGGGTGAGTAGCAAGGAATCACTAGGTAACACCAAAGCAGATATGTTCAGTCTCAACTGGATCCTTAATTCACTTAGCACAATAATTTAAGTGCTAAGGACAACAGAATCAAAGAACATGCTGGAAATAGTCACTGAAGAGTATGCCTACAAGGTAAAGTGTAAAAAGGGACTTAAAACTTTTTGAGTTGAGTACTCCCCACTTCCTAACTTCAAATACAATGTGAAGTCTATTATTTACTTTATATATTTTTAAGAAAACAAAGAAAATTTTAAGCATATTTTTAAGAAAACATTATATGTGAAAACAGAATACCTATAATTTATGATGCATTAGTAGAGTTAAACCCTAACCCTATTTATTATTCTCTCCTATAGTCATTTCATTTTCTTTGTATCAGAGCTATCAGCAAGCCTGCCATTTGAGTCCACGCCAAAAATAAGTCAAAGAACTTGGCAAATTCTAAAGCATGGGCAAGGGTCAGGAATTTCTTTTTCAAAAAGCTAAGTATATGGGGATGAGCCAGAGTAGCAGAGAATGATGGGAGTAGAGGGAGTGGAATAAGACTACAACTTCCTGTTTTTGGAGGAAAGACTGAACAGTACATTAACAACAATTTAATCCACTCCTGCATTTAATCCTGACTATGTCTTAGAAGTTGCTATTCCCAACAAGGTTAAAATCATTTGTGACTTCTAGAGTCTGTGAATAAGCTGGAATGATGATCCAAGAATGGGTAAGGCAGAGTGGCTTAAAAGACAATGATTATCAGTAATAGTTTTGGAACAAATTGGGTAACTGATTTCATCATGAAAAGAAAATTTAAGACATAATACCATGGAAAATATTCTATACACATCACACCATTAAATACACACACACACACACAAAATCTAGAACCAGCATTTTCTTTGCAGATGTCAAAAGGTTTATTAACAAATAATACAGTACAATTTTTCCCCAGGAGGCAGTACCTGTAGAAAGCACTAGTTAAACACAAAACTATCTCTTGGGGTGGTGGCTGTTGTTTTTGAAGAGTTGGGGAAAAGGGCACAGGTAGAGGCGTGGAAAGGAGATACACCAAAATCTTAATTCTGGTGGAATGCTGAGTAACCTTTCTTTGGTATTTCAGTAGCTTCCAAATTTTCAAATATGTAGAACATGTTAACAGTCCAAGAAATACTATTAAACAAAATATTTACTTAAATAACATAGCTAATTCTTCTAAAATAAAGCCTTTTCACTAATAATGGTGAAAGAGAATCACCTCTTTTAAAAACAAGTATCAAGAAAATGTTCACCCAAAAAATAAATGTAGAAAAGTCATCCCATAAAAGAATACCCAGAAAGGTATGTGTTAAAATTTTTAAAAACTTGCTCAAATATACTACTGAAAGGAACAACAAAAAAAAAAGGCATTATCAAACAAGAAGTTTTTTAATAATAAAAATCAACTTACTTGAGAAAACCACTAACAATATAACTTGCCAACTAATTTCCAAAATAAGGCATTTTGCTAAAATACCATCTCAATAAATATATGTTTAGAAACAGCATTTTCCCAAAGAATTATGTCTTCTTTTATGTAGTGGTGTATCAGCAATCCCAAGAAAAACCAGAGCATTAAGAATAAAGATCATCTTAATGATATTCTTGGTATTTATCATAAAATACAGCCGAATGCCTTTAACAGATGATAACAACCTGCTTCTAAAAAACAACACTAAGAACTGCTAGTAAGTATAACATACAAACAGAAAAATCTGTTTTGAAGGAAACAGTTATACTGACTAATAGAAATACATTCTTAAAAGAGTCAACTAAGACTTTTAAATGTATCTTTAAACAGCTTTGTATAATATACCCACAAAGATTCAACAAGAATAAGTGCCTCTATGGCTCTTTTCACTATGCTTTCTGATACTATGCTTTGTTTGCAATTCTTCACCAGAATGTTCCCTGTACAAACATCATCAGCATTAAGATACTTCTGGCTGGATTCCCCAACTCTTTTGCCATAGACAATTAACATCTACTCCAGCAGAGTACCTCAGAAGAATATCCAGGGTAACAGATCAAATATGTCCTAACCCTTCTGTGGGAACCCCTAATCCTCACGTCACAGGTCCAACAAAGCCATCACCCACACTGAGCCTCCCCTCTACCACGGCTGGTATTTGCTGCTTGTGGAATTTTATGGTGAAATAAGAGCATATCACAGTGACAAATGGTAGTGGCAGCCATGCTGCAACTTTCTGTTTAGAAGTTGTCTTCTTGCTTTTAACTGACAAACTTCTTCAAATCTCATCCAGGGACTCTGCAAACAATGGAAAACAAATTAGCGACATTGTGCACCGTACATATTTAAGCAGTAAGAACATCTGTCGTCTGTTCCAGAGCTATCTTTGCCAAATGTCTGTGCCCATTAAGAGGGGCCCATATACTAAGAACTAATGTTGTCCCTTCACCATAGAACAAGAAACTTCTGGGAACCAGATAACCAGACAACCAGTAAATGCAACAAAAGGCAAGTCATTATTTTTTGAGAGGAGAGAGGAAGATATCAGACACCTTCTATAAAAGGCATGAGTAAAACCTAAAGGTTGCTGGAATGACCAAGATATCCATTTATAAAGCATAACTAAAAGGTAAAAATCTACATTTACTTTTTATAATAAAGTAACAGGAAATTTGTTACTGAAAAATACATGGGTCTTCAGAATCATATACTTCCTCTGAAAACCAGCTTTATTATCTATTCTCTTGGACCTGGGATACGGAAATGGTAACCAATTTATCACCCAAACCAGAACACTTTTGAGAATAAAATGGAGGCTTTAATAATACACTTAGACAACAGGCATAATCTATGACTGCTCCAGGCAAAAGAGAAGCATAAGATCGCTAGCCTAAACAAATACTATCTCTGTTATGGAGATGTTATGAGTATCAAGTAAGTATTTAACACAGTGCCTGGCATAAGCCCTATGTCTATACTGGGTTATTTGTATTTAGAAATGACTGCTTATAATAAAGTGGAATGACAACTGTCAAGTATTTTTCCTCCAAACAATTTTACCACCAATGTCCCAGAATGTAACTCTTTGAAAAATTTACTCAAAAAAAACTAAATACATGAACATCACTTTCTCACAACCTACATGTACCAAATACCCTCTCTAGAAATATACTATTTAATACTATACCCAAAATAGGCCAAGAAAACCCCCCCTCATTTTATCCACTGCTTACCCACTGTTAAAGCTCTCAAAATGACAAATACCCCCCCTCATAAACAAGTGGATGCTATAATCCAAAAAGAGAGTTTCATACCATCAGTTATGAAAAATGCTTGCAACCAGGTGCCTTTCAATTTCCTTCCATAGCAGTGTTTCTGCCTCTCCAAGAAGCAGGCTCTCCAGTTCTTCAAAGTTCATTTTTTTACTGTTGAGTGCCAATTATCCAGAATCCACACAGGCATGTTAAATGATGGCTGCCAACATGAAATGCCAGGATTCTACCATCTGCTTCCCCACCTCTGTAGTGGAGTTGTAAGGATCAGAAACAGACCCCCTAATTCACAAACACACACACATTCTTTCAACATAGTTATATTCACTGTCTCCTATGTACCAGACACACTTGTACTCATTCACTCTATCTATCACACACTTGGTCAAGCAGTCAGTACACACATATATGTATACATACTGGGATATGTATTGATATATGTATGTGTATATATCTATATATATGCATATATATAGATATATACACACATGCAACATACACATATGGATAAAACAGAACTATTTTAGATAGATTCAGAACTACCTAAAACAAACAAACAAACAAAACAAATTTGAACTCCTTACATGGGCACAGTTCTGACAGAGAACTTCTATGTCTGTACATGTTTGTTTTAATGTAAATAAAATCGATCACCTGCGCATAACAACTGACATACTGCTCATGCTTAGTATCAGACACACAGAAATATACATTTCTATGAATTCCCATGTTGTGGCCAGAAACAAACTCTCAGAACTCCTGTCAATACAACGGTTTATTTATGTTTCACAGTAAAGAGAAAACAGAGTAACTGCTGCTTTTAGCATTTTCTGCTGACAATTTATATTTCCAAAAGCAAACACACCTGAGATTTGCCCACCCAAACCCACTTATTAATGCCTCTGAAGTGGCTGTATAATTACCAAAGTTCTAAAAGTGCAACTTATTTTTAATTTGAGAAGAATTCAATGGATACCAAAAAGAAAGCAATTTCCCCAACAGCCATTTGACTCTGAGTCTAAAAATAAACATTTAATCATTAGTGTGAGGAACTCACTGGCATCTTCAAAGTACTATAAGTGGACAATTCTGCTGAATTGGAGCATTTGCATTTACAATTAAAACCAGTTTTATAGAACAAAAGCCAGCCTCTGAACAAATGCACATAATAAATGATCACAAGTGACAACCGCAGAGATCTATAACACAATCTCAGTGCAATCTCTAAGTGGAAGGCTCAGTAGAGAAACAGGTATTATTATAGACATTTTTTAAAGTCACAGAGAACAACCAGCTTGGGCGAAACAATAAAAGAGGGGCAAAAATACTCTTCATTTCTAAGCGTGAGCAATCATCACCATGGTGGGACGGGAGGACAGCTCATCAAGTGGGATTTTTCTCTTACACATGTTAAACTGAGAGCACCACTTCAGAGTACAGAGTAACCAGATTTAAATTTCCATATTTCATTCTATGCCATCACAAATATTAACTTTCTATTTAGAAAGATACTCCAAACTTATTATGTAATATGGTATATGGTCATACATACTGAATTATTTGACAGTGAAATCAAATAGTTGATTTGATTTCAACTATAGTTGAAATATTGAGTCATCTCAATAGCAAATTGCTACAAAATATTATACTTACTGCTTCTTTAATTTCACAGGAGAAGACATGTATCTGGAATTCTTCGGAACCATGGGAACTCTCTGTAAATGCAAAGCAATTGCTCTCTGCTGTCCCATCATGGCCACGTGCACAGAACAATACCTTATAAATTGGAAAAGATGCTATCTCCATATTGTTGGATTGGTCTATGATTCTGCAAAACAGTTATGAGAAATGAGATTAAATATTAACTATCAAAGAACAAAGGCAGTTTTACTAGGCCAGTAACATACATTTTCTTAAAATCACAAAACTAAACTGGTACTAATAATCATCCAAGAAAACAAATTATCTTCATATTTTTATTATACACACACACACAAATTCTTTACTTTCTTTTCACAATTACTTCACTTTTGTGTCCTATGATCCAATTCACTTCATCTCAAAGCCAAGGATACACTGCCTGGTAAAATCAACGTCGCCCATCCCTAAATACTAGACTTGTTCTGTTATGGTAAAAGAAACACCCAGAAAAAACAGAACAAACCATCCCTGGAGAGCTCATTTCTATTTAAAGCAACACCTGTAAGTTTATCTAAGTCCCAGGTCATTCACTGTTCAACAAAGACCTCTCTTACCATAAAAAAGGTCAGAGCGGTTCCAAAGATGAACTTAATGAAATGTAAGAAGTAAAAGGAGTTTGTGGAATTTTTCAAATATTTCTCTGACTTTCCCTGTATAAATCCTAAGATTATGGATTGATCCAAAACCTCAAGACTACTTGAGGATATCAAGTGGTGAAACTAAGGGGTACCCATTAGGAATAGAGAGGCAAATCAAAACACTAAGTCTTTGTTAAGGCATGTTTGGCACTGTGATATTTAACAGATAACAGTGAAAGGTATTTTGACACTTATAAACGATACTGTACAAACAGTCCATCTACAAAACCCTTTCCTGAAAAATCAAAGCATTTTTACCAAAATCTTGTAAATTTGTATTGCTACTATTTTGGTACTTAGTGCTTTTCCCACATTTTAAACGTCAGAGAATGAGGCAAATCAGAAAGATTTTGAAAAAGATTTATATCAGCCTTCAGAGAATAGTACAGGCCAACACTTTGGCCACCTGATGCAAAGAACTGACTCATCTGAAGAGACCCTGATGCCGGGAATGATTGAAGGCGGGAGGAGAAGGGGACGACCGAGGATGAGATGGTTGGATGGCATCACTGACGCAATGGACAGGAGTCTGAGTAACCTCCAGGAGTTCGTGATGGACAGGGAAGCCTGGCATACTGCAGTCCATGGGGTCACAAAGAGTCAGACACAACTGAGTGACTGAACTGAACTGAAGACACATTTGACCTAATCTCCTAGACTTGGTTCACTTATGGGTTCATTCAGCAAATATTTACTAAAAACCTGCTATGGACCAAAACTGCTCCAGACAATGAAGCTGCAGCAGGAAGAAATACCAATAACCTGCTTCCACAGAACTTACATTCTAGCGAGGAAGAGAAACAATAAACAAACAAACAAAGATGTAATATCAAGGCAAAGAAAGGTTCTTTGAAGGAAAAAAGGCCCAGTGAAAGCAAAGAAGGATGGTTAAGATATGATCAAAGGAGGTTTATTTTGATAGTTTGACAGTTTCTTACAAAACTAAGCATACTGTATGATCTATCAATTACATTCCTTGGTATTATTCAAATGAGTTAAAACCCTGCACAAAGATGTTTACAGAAGCTTTATCCATAATCACCAAAACTTGGATGCCATCGCAACGTCCTTCCATAGGCCAGTGGATAAATAAATTGTGGTACACCCAGATGATAGCACATTATTCAGCACTAAAAAGAAATGAGCTACCAAGCCACAAAAATTCATGTAAGAAAGTTAAATGTCTACTATTAAGTAAAAGAGGCCAACCTGAAAAGGCTATTTATTACATGATTTCAACTATATAATTTACTGGAAAATGCAAAAGCTATGGTGACAGTAAAAAGATTAGCAGTTGCCAGGGGCTACAGGAAGGGACAGATGAACTGGCAGAAGGCAGGATTTTCAGGACAGTGAACGTACTCTACATGACACTCTAACGCTGGATACATATCATTATTTATTTGTCCAAACTCACAGCATGTACACCACCAAGAGGGAACCCTAATGTAAACTATGGACTTTCTAAAATATGTCGGTGTAGTTTCATCAGCTGTAACAGATGTACCACATGGAAGATGGTGAGGGAAGTGTGTGTTTGGGAAAGGTGGGGGTGCCTATCCGGGATATGGGCAATCTCTGTACCTTCTGCTCAATTTTGCTGTGAACCTAAAATCACTCTCAAAAGTAAACCCTATTAAGAAAAACAGGGAGAAAAAAAAAAGACTTCTTTCAATAAAAGGTTTCTTGAGGTGAAACTGGAGAGAAGCGAAAGAGTCACTGGAAAACCAAGGAAAGCCTGTTTGGGCAAAGTAGAGACCACACAAAAGCCCCACGGGAGGACTCCTGACTGATAGGTCCTGAGGCAGGATTCATGATTACCTGTGAGAAAGGACAAAGAGGCTACTGTGAGAGGAACAGAGCGAATGAATGAAGCACATGTCGTGACAGACGTGAGAGAACAGAGAGGGCAGGGGAGATGATCGGGCCAAAGCAGATCACGAGGGCCAGACATGGTAAGAAAGAACTTCAAAAATAATCACAAGTGTGACTGGAGGCCACTGACAGGCTGAATGTAGGAAAGTAACAGTATCTGATTTACATTTAAAGAAATCCAAGGTTCAACATATAGCTGATTCACTTCGCTGTTCAGCAGAAAACAAACACAACACTGCAAAGCAATTATACTCCAGTAAAAATAATAAATAAAGTGTTAGTTGTTGAGTCGTGTCCACGTCTTCTGCAAGCCCAAGGACTGGAGCCTGTCAGGCTCCTCTGTCCGTGGAACTCTCTAGGCAATAATACTGGAGTGGGCAGCCATTCCTTTCTCCAGGGGATATCTTTCCAACCCAGTGATCAAACGTGGGTCTCCTGCATTGCAGGCAGATTCTTTACTGTCTGAGCCACCAGGGAAACCCAAATAAAATAAATGGGTTGTATTTACATATCCACAGAGCACAACACACCACATATGGTGGCCGTAATTCTCTCCAACTAATAATGTGATGAATTCATTCCAGATACTATGCAAAACAAATAAATACAGCCAGGCCAAAAAAAGAAATTCAAGATTCAGATGACATTACAAATTACTCCCAGCAAAGCATATGAGAAAAAGCTATTTTGCTTCTTTCCAGTCTGATGTGAAGAGCTTAAAATCTAGGGAACAATCATTTTCTGAATCACTGTTAAATGACAAAGGTGAAACACAAATCATAGGTATTTTTAGTTATAGGATATAATTATATAGTTACATAGTTATGTATAGGAATACTATACATTTATAGTATTCCAAGCAAATTTTACAAATGCCCCAAGCAAATAAGGAATACAGTCTAAACCGAAACATGTTCGCCTTGCACAGCTACAGAGTAAAAGTGAATCCAAAGTCAGTCCAAGGTCTCATTCATGATAAAATATTATCACCACTATCCAAAAATAACTTCATACACGTCTAAGGACGGTAAAAAAAGATTAGAGCTTACCTCACAGAACCTTCTGGAACATTTGGCACATACAGAGTAACAGGAAAGGGGTGCTGACTGGAAGATTTCATAGTTGCCATTGCCCGTAAAGCTTCCACTTCATTACGTGGGGAAGAAACCTTCATATATCCTAAATAGGTCAGTTTGTTAAATAAAACACTATCCTCTTCAGGTATTTCACTTGGAGAAGATGGTCTGGGTGTAGAAATTTCTGAGGAAAGAAGAAAAAAGAAACACTCAAAAGTTAACGTAAAATTTCCCAGTATAATTTCATCTATTGCCCAAAAACGAATGAAAACATTGCAAATAAAATTAATCTCCAAAATTTACAAGCAGTTCGTGTAGCTCAATACAAGAAAAACAACCAACCCAATCAAAAAGTGGGCAAAAGACCTAAACAGACATTTCTCCAAAGACGACATACAGATGGCTAATAAACACATGAAAAGATGCTCGACAGAACTCATTATTAGAGAAATGCAAATCAAAACCACAATGAGGTACCATCTCATGCCAGTCAGAATGGCCACCATCAAAAAGTCTGCAAACAATAAATGCTGGAGAGAGTGTGGAGAAAAGGGTGGGAATGGTACAGCCACTATGGAGAACAATGTAGAGATTCCTTAAAGGAAAAAAAACTGGGAATAGAACTGCTATATGACCCAGCAATCCCACTGCTGGGCATACACAGCAAGGAAACCAGAATTGAAAGAGACAGATGTACCCCAATGTTCACTGCAGCACTGTTTACAATAGCTAGGACAAGGAAGTAACACAGATGTCCATCAGCAGACAAATGGATAAGGAAGTTGTGGTACATATACACAATGGGGTATTACTCTGCTATAAAAAAAGAACACATTTGAGCCAGTTCTAATGAGGTGGATGAAACTGGAGCCTATTATACAGAGTGAAATAAGTCAGAAAGAGAAACACAAACACTGTATATTAACACAGATAAATGGAATTTAGAAAGACAGTAATGACCCTACATGCAAGGCAGCAAAAGAGACACAGATGTAAAGAACAGACTTTTGGATTCTGTGGGAGAAGGAGAGGGTGGGATGATTTCAGAGAATAGCATTGAAACATGTACATTACCATACATAAAACAGATGACCAGTGCAAGTTCGATGCATGAAGCAGGGCACTCAAAGCCAGTGCTCTGGGACAACCCAGAGGGATGAGTGGGGAGGGAGACGGAAGGGGTGTTCAGGATGGGGGACACTTGTGCACCAGTGGCTGATTAATGTCAATGTATGGCAAAAAACCATCACAAAATTGTAAAGTAACTGTCCTCCAATTAAAATACACTAACTCAGTTCACTTCAGTTCAGTCACTCAGTCGTGTCCGACTCTTTGTGAACCCGTGAACCGCAGCACGCCAGGCCTCCCTGTCCATCACCAACTCCCGGAGTTTACCCAAACTCATGTTCATTGAGTTGGTGATGCCATTCAATCATCTCGTCCTCTGTTGTCCCCTTCTCCTCCTGCCCTCAATCCTTCCCAGCATCAGGGTCTTTTCCAATGAGTCAGCTCTTCGCATCAGGTGGCCAAAGTACTGGAGTTTCAGCTTCAACATCAGTCCTTCCAATGAACACTCAGGACTGATCTCTATTAGGATGGACACCACAGTTCAAAAGCATCAATTCTTCAGCACTCAGCTTTCTTTATAGTCCAATTCTTACATCCATACATGACTACTGGAAAAACCATAGTCTTGACTAGACGGACCTCTGTTGACAAAGTAATGTCTCTGCTTTTGAATATGCTGTCTAGGTTGGTCATAACTTTCCTTCCAAGGAGTAAGCGCCTTTTAATTTCATGGCTGCAATCACCATCTGCAGTGATTTTGGAGCCCAGAAAAATAAAGTCAGCCACTGTTGCCACTGTTTCCCCATCTATTTCCCATGAAGTGATGGGACCGGATGCCATGATCTTAGTTTTCTGAATGTTGAGCTTTAAGCGAACTTTTTCACTCTCCTCTTTCACTTTCATCAAGAGGCTCTTTAGTTCTTCTTCACTTTCTGCCATAATGGTGGTGTCATCTGCATACCTGAGATTACTGATACTTCTCCTGGCCATCTTGATTCCAGCCTGTGCTTGTTCCAGCCCAGCGTTTCTCATGATGTACTCTGCATAGAAGTTAAATAAGCAGGATGACAATATACAGCCTTGACAGACTCCTTTTCCTATTTGGAACCAGTCTGTTGTTCCATGTCCAGTTGTAACTGTTGCTTCCTGACCTGCATACAGGTTTCTCAAGAGGCAGGTCAGGTGGTCTGGTATTCCCATCTCTTGAAGAATTTTCCACAGTTTAGTGATCCACACAGTCAAAGGCTTTGGCATAGTCAATAAAGCAGAAGTAGATGTTTTTCTGGAACTCTCTTGCTTTTTCAATGATCCAGTGAATGTTTTCAAATTTTAAAAAATTTAGGTCTCTCTGTGTTTTCATTTATTTTAATGTTTATCCTATATCTTATGAGTTCTGGAACTGGCCATTTTGTACTTCAAATGTACAGATCTCTCAAAGTATTATCTTACTTATCCATAACTTCTTTAAAGGAAAAGAAAAAAAGTCCAAACTTTGTATTTTAAAAAGTCAAAAATACAGAGTTCAAATGATATAAAACATTGAGGAGAAAAAGCTATACTAAAAACAGTGTAAACGTGCCAAAAAATAATAAAATAACATTAAATTTATTAAGCAGCCTAATTTCCTAAGCAAAAGTCAACCATGTTAAGATATTCCATCTCACATTAGTACCAACAAAAGTCAAACTCCTTATTTTGTTCCATCCTGGCTTGCTGGCTTCTACAAACTATGTAAGTATCCCAATGAAAATTTTTTTCCTCAAAGTAATTATTTTGATGATTTATCCTATGAATGCTCCCCCAATTCTTTTTCTAAAAAATCACTTTAATTCTAGCAAAGCATGCACGTAGCAAAGTCCCAACTGCATATATCAGGTAGTATAAAGCTTCCCCTCCACACTATCCCCATCCACACCTAAAATTCCCATTCAGCTAGTCTCCAACTCTTCCTGTTACCCATATCCATGCTGTACAAAATTAAGCATGCCTGTCTCACCCAAACTAGATCCTTGTGGCACGCTCTAACTCTCATTAGCAGGATTATACTTACAGGATATTAATATATAATTCACAAAAGCCATTCTCAACCTCCCCACCCCAGTTTTCAAATATTAGACTAAATCATGCACCCGTCACCACTTTTTTTTCTATTGAAAAACTAAAGTCATTCAAAATGAAGTATTTCATCTACCATGTTCTTCAATCACTGAAGCATGTTTCTCCCTACTTTGAATCCGTTCAGAGTACTGCATTTCAAAAGAGACAAAAAACTACAAATACAATATAAAAAGAAAGAAAGAAAGAACTACAAATACACTTTAAGGCTGAATGTTAATGTTATGTGTGTGTGTGTGCAGAATGAATTTTGTTAACTGAGCAAGTACTTATGCAAAAACAATTACGTGCAAGAGCCACTGGTAAAACTATGCTTCAGTGACTGATGAACATGGTAGATCAAGTAGTTCAAATGGTCTACCTTATGTGTAACTGGAGTCCTACAAAAGAGCGAAGGTGCAGGAAAAGCTTTCTAAAGAAATAAATATTTTATAAAATCTGTGTAATGCACACATTCATGAAACTCTGTAGACTCCAAATACAAAAGCAATACACAAATCGATCCAAAAACGACAGATGGCAAAATTAGTAGACAAGACCTTTTAAAATAACTATTATAAATATGGTAGAGGAATTAAAGAAAAACACCTAAAAAAGAAGGAGAAAAACAGAAGACAGAAAAAAAGCACCGAAAGAAATTCTAGAGCCAAAAAATGCAAGAGCTGAAATGAAGTATTCTCTTGGTGAATATAACAACTAATTCTAATTTTCATAAGAAAATAAGAATGTTAAAGAAGTTCCTTATATTATAAAGAACATAATAAGAATGTTAAAGAAAAACGAAACTAGAGGGAAACTGAAGAGCACCAAAAGTCATAAATATGACTTTTTCCTTACTGTTTAACTTCTTTAAAATACAACAGACTGCTGGTTATATCCATTTGGAAATCTTATAAGTTAGTATGTCTAAAATTGAGTTCATTAGACATCTATTCAACTATTCGTATCTTGAATAACTCTTGAATCCATCCTACTTTTCTTTGGCTCCATACTCATTCCCCAAATTACTACAGCAATAACTTTCAGTTCTTCTTCCCTCCAATTCATTACCTACACTGCAGCCACCAAGATTTCCATAAAGATGAAAGAAAGAGAGAGGAAGGAAGGAAAGGAGGGAGAGGGGAAATAAATTAGATATACCGTGCAAACAGATACACCACATAAACACTAATTCTAAGAAAACCAGAATGGGTATATCAGTACCAGAAAAATCAGACTTCAAAACAATGAACAGTAACAGGAGAAAAACAGACATTTCACAATAACAAAAGGGTCAATTTATAAGAAAAATGTAATTTAAAAAGTGGCTATGACACTCATACCAGAGCTTCAAAACACCTGAAGCAAAAACCAGCAGAACTGAAGACCCTCAAATTGAGCCAGTCAAGCCAAAGTAACAAGTCTATTACAGCTTCTATCTATTAACTAAAAACACTGGGCAGAATATAAAAAGTAACTACCTTAGGACTGTTTTTGTTTTGTTTTGTTTTAAAAGCAAATAACAGTAGACAAATTGGATAGAGAAGTCAAAACCTGAAGGATTACCAGTATAGTACTGAATTTCCTTTTATATTTTTTCATCCTTTATATCTCATATTTGATTTAAGGGCAGCCCAAGTTGCAGAACTGTGCAGTGAGCAAGAAAACTACGAGAGAAATCCAATCTGTCTGGCTAAAAAACAGAAAAAGGAGTTCTTGTAAACCGCAGAGTGTTTGGGGAGTTAAAACATTTCTCTCTCTCTCGTCTCTCCCAGTTCCACCACAAGGCCAGCCCCAATGACACAGCTACAGCACTGTGTGTGTGTGTGTGTGTGTGTGTGTCTGTGTGTGTGTGTGTGTCTGTGTGTGTGTGTCTGTGTGTGTGTGTGTCTGTGTGTTGGGGGAAGAGGGGGCACTTGTGGGGGACTGGAGGAGAAAATGGAGCATCTAGAACTCCAGGGAGAAGAAAAGAAACTACTTTTCAGTAGTTAAAACACCCTTAAAACACCCAAGAAAGGGGCAAGACTCTTGTGGTTCAAAAAGAAAAAGAAGGCCTCTGCTATTTTTTTCTTTCTTTTCTCTCACCACTCTATCCTAAAGTTGACTCTCGTCATACAAGACCACATAACAGCACAAAGTAACAAAAACTCTAAGTAAGAAATCCATCTTTCTACTTAGGGGAAGAAGGAAAATGGGCCCCAAGAAGCCAAAGAGTATGGGGGAAACGGTGAGTTGGTTCTGTGTATGAACTAACATAAGTATTGGGGTTAACCACCATGCTATACCTGTGTGGAACAGACCAAAGAAGCATAGCAAAGGTTTTAGAATTGACTGACTTTGGAACCAGAAAGCAAGGCAGAACTTGCAGTCTGGATGCAACCAACCGAACTGCCTGCTAAAATAAAATCAACATTCTTCAGAGGATTTTACCTGGAAATACAATCTCAAATGTAAGAATCAGAAAGTCTGAAAAAAATAAAAAGAAAGTCTGAAAAAAAATTCAATTCCTTAACAGCAACAACGATAACAAAAATCAAACAAAGGTGACCAACTGTCAAGGGAAAAAAGCCATCAAAAGATACCAATCCCCAAAAGATGCAGTTGCTGTAAGCATCAGAAAAAGACTTTAAAACTGGTATTACAACCATGCTCTGTGGCATAAAGGTGAAAGAATTCAGAATGAATAAAAATATTAAAATCTGCAGCTGAGGAACAGAAAATGTAAAAAGGAACAAGGTAAATTTAAAACCAGAAAGACAGAATACCTAAAATTAAAAATTCACTGGATGGGCTCAAAAGAAAGGAGGTAACTGGACTAACAGTCAGTAAACTGGAGCACAGATCAACAGATCTAAACTAAAGAAAGAAAAAAGATTGGGAAACAATGAAGAGTCTTAGGAATTGTAGGAAAATGTAACAGTTTTGTTGTCTTAGAGGAAAAGACTATGCACAAAAGAAACTTCCAAATTTCATAAAAGATGTAAATTTACAGAATCAAAAATCTCAATAAACATCAATAAAGATAAATTCGAAGAAAATCATACCCATATAATCAAACTGCTGGAAAATGAAAATATTAAAAGTAGACAGAGAAAAACAGCATGTTACAAATAAGGGAACAACAAATGATTCAAATGACTGCAGATTTCTCATCAGAAACTATGAAGAGAAGTCAGCAGAACATCTTTACAGTACTCAAAGAAAACAACTATTCAAACAACACTGACTGCTCCACAGAATTCCAGGGGTTAGGTACGTCAATGGAGATAAAGGCCTTACACCCTGCCCAGGGCCCATTTTAAGCAGATGTGTTATAACTATCGGGCTCAGACTTAAAATTGTGTGTAATTTTATTTTGAGGTTCAAGATTTCCAGAACTATTGATGATGACAAACATTTTGTTTGGTATTCACTTTGTGCCACACATTAATACAAAATATTTTCTATGGATGATATGGATGGTATCATTTAAGTTTCTAAATCCGTATGAAATGGTTTCTATTTTATCTCTATTTTACAGATGAGATAACTTACTGTTAGAGAAGTTGAATAACTTGCCCAAGCCACAGACAGAGCCTGGATTCAAACCCAGGTCTGAGCTCCAAATAATGTCTTAAACTCTAAGTGAAATGAAGTTGCTCTGTCGCATCCGACTCTTTGCGACCCCATGGACTGTAGCCTACCAGGCTCCTCCGTCCATGGGATTTTCCAGGCAAGAGTACTGGAGTGGGTTGCCATTTCCTTCTCCAGAGGAATCTCTAAAAAAGGTCTAAAATAGAACAAATTAAAAACAAAATGAAGTAAATTCTGCTCTTAATTATAGAGAGTATCAGCTCTTCAAGGGAAAGAATTGGTCTATCCTCTTTCTATCCCCAGCACTTGTAACAGTCTCTAAAAGTCTAAACACTCAATAATACACCAAACAAATCAATCAGTAAATAAGTGAAATTTTTTAGAGTTAGTGATCCTTTCAGCAACCAAGTAATGGCAAACACACATCTCTGGACATTATTGGATCCTATTCTATCCACAACTAAATGTATCATAACTGCAGCCTCCACATAGACAAAACTCATGACAAGTCGAAATCCTGGATTAAGGAGACAAACGATAAAATATTTTTTAGCAAGCCAATACTTTTAGATCTAGTAAAATCACACACCACTGCAGTAAGTTCATATCCCTGTAAATTTAAATTCAGTTCTATACAAGTCATTCTTCTTCAATTCTATTATCCCTTCCTCAGCAGAAAGATGCAAAGAGTAACAAAGAGCATGAAAGAGAAGACTCATTATGTAACTAAACAGTATTTTAGTACATTGCCATAAATTAGCAAAACTTCCCTGTACAACTGAGTCCAAGTAGCCAGGATATATGATCATCAAATGACAAAAACCAAAAAGTTAACCAGTGAGTTAAACCAACGATGTTTAAACAAAAGCATTTATCTATTCAATTTCATCACTGGCAAACTACATATCTTTAATATTGACTTCAGCCCATTTTAATATAGATACTTTCCAGGTAGTTCCTTACCATTGAAGTTAGGGGTTATTTTAAATTGACCACAAGAATTCTCTTAACAAAAACTGCAACTATGAAGAGGCAGCTGAAAAGTCTTGTCTTAGTTCTTTCAGGCTACTGTATAACAGAATACCACATGGGTGGCTTACAAACAACAGACATTTCTTTCTCACAGCTCTGCAGGCTGGGAAGTCCATGACTGAGGCTCTGGCAGATGGCTGTCTTGTGAGAGCTCACTTTCTAGACAGCATCTCTTCGCTGTGTCCTCACACTGCAGGAGGCACAGCTAGCTTGTAGCACTTTGGCCTACATCTACACTGAGCCTACATAAACATTCAAAAATGGATCATGCGGCCTTAAATCAACTAGGATGCTATCTCTTCTGCAGAGTAACTTAGTAAGGAATCTGAATATAACCAAGACCAGCATGTATCGATTCATCATTCCCTTGACCACAACAAAATGGTTCAGTTGGTCCAATCAGAGCGATAGTCACAACTTTTTGTTCCATGGTTAAAACACCAGAGCCTTTCTCTCAACCACCAGGTATAAACAAATCATTTAGCCTTACTTATCAATTTCTGCTGCTAATTTCTGTCTCCATGACATGGAGAAGATCAAAGCTGAGTAGTTTACAAAGAAATATTACCAGAGCCTAGATCAAACCACACCTCCAGTGTTTAAACCAGTAGGGGTTGGGTTGGGGTGGATCTGCCTTTTCCTGATGTAAAATCATTTTCACTTATAAGGCTGGTATTCCTACTATAAATCCTACTTATTCATGCATTTATCATTTATTATACTGTAATAAACACTTTTACAGTACTATTACACTGATGGAGTTGATATGCTATTTTACTTAGAATTTTCACAAATTATAATTTAAAATAACTGTATTTAAACTGAGTAAGAAGGCATATCATATGAAAGAATGTGTATATTAATTATTCTTTGATACCCAATAATTTATTCATTTGTTAAGCATTTTTTTTTTAATTTATTTATTTTTTTTCCAGTGGGTTTTGTCATACATTGATATGAATCAGCCATGGATTTACATGTATTCCCAATCCCGATCCCCCCTCCCACCTCCCTCTCCACCCGATTCCTCTGGGTCTTCCCAGTGCACCAGGCCGGAGCACTTGTCTCATGCATCCCACCTGGGCTGGTGATCTGTTTCACCATAGATAGTATACATGCTGTTCTTTTGAAATATCCCACCCTCACCTTCTCCCACAGAGTTCAAAAGTCTGTTCTGTATTTCTGTGTCTCTTTTTCTGTTTTGCATATAGGGTTATCGTTATCACCCTTTCTAAATTCCATATATATGTGTTAGTATGCTGTAATGTTCTTTATCTTTCTGGCTTACTTCACTCTGTATAATGGGCTCCAGCTTCATCCATCTCATTAGGACTGGTTCAAATGAATTCTTTTTAATGGCTGAGTAATATTCCATGGTGTATATGTACCACAGCTTCCTTATCCATTCGTCTGCTGATGGGCATCTAGGTTGCTTCCATGTCCTGGCTATTATAAACAGTGCTGCTATGAACATTGGGGTGCACGTGTCTCTTTCAGATCTGGTTTCCTCAGTGTGTATGCCCAGAAGTGGGATTGCTGGGTTTTATTGAAGATCTACTACACACCAAGTCATTGTTCAGTTGCTAAGCCATGTCCAACTCTGTGACCCCATGGACTGCAGGACACCAGGCTCCCCTGTCCATCACCAACTCCCAGAGTTTACTCAAACTCATGTCCATTGAGTCAGTGATGTCATCCAACCATCTCATCCTCTGCCACCCACTTCTCCTTCTGCCTTCAATCTTTCCCAGCATCAGGGTCTTTTCCAACGACTTGGCTCTTCACATCAGGTGGCCAAAGTATTGGAGCTTCAATTTCAGCATCAGTCTTTACAATGAATGCTCAGGGTTAATGTCCTTTCGGATTGACTGGTTTGATCTCTGCATTCCAAGGGACTCTCAAGAGTCTTCTGCAGCACCCCAATTTGAAGCATCAATTCTTCAGAGCTCAAACTTCTATACAGTCCAACTCTCACATTCCTACATGACTACTAGAAAAACCATAGTTTTGACTATACAGATCTTTGTTGTTAAAGTGACGTCTCTACTTTTTAATATGCTGTCTAGTTTTGTCACAGTTTCCTTCCAAGGAGCAAGTGTCTTTTAATTTCATGGTTGAAATTAATGGGTAAACTGAGTACCATAGGTAAAGTGAGTGCCCAGACATAGTACCAGTCCTCAAACAACACAGAGACTGATTTTACATGTAGAGATACAAACAGAAGCTTAAGAACCAAAGTGGGAACTCTCGACCAGAACTGTAAAGCTGGTGGCCTTGATCTTAGAAAATTAAGCTAATAAAATTTTCTAATTTTCATCATCACTTTTTCTCTTACAGTTTCTAAGAGTTCAATACAGTACCTGTATTTGATGGATCCAAAATTAACTGAAGAGATGGCTTATTTCTTTGTCTGGCTGAAATATTTCCAAATGAATGGTCTGAAATCTCACTGGAACTTGGACAATCAACAGCAAGGCTGCTTTGCCCCTTCTCCGAATCTCTCAAAATCTCTTCCATGGCTTTTTCCAGTTGTTCATTACCATTAGAAACTATCTACAGACAAAGGAAAACAATTCCTTAAAATCATAATATGGTCCTAGAGCTTAATAAAAATACTGCATTTTTAGAACATATTTAAATTTAAAAATAGTTACTGAATACCAAGAATTAGTTGTACCTAATTTCATGAGATATGACAGAAAATCCTGAGTTTAAAAAAACAAAAAACAATAGAGGACTATTAGTTTTAGAAAAGGATTCCCCAGAAACACCCAAGTAAGTTTCCAACTATATTTGGTCTAAGATCTTACTTACAGAGATTTTTGGGTTTGTTTTTTTTTTTTACCTTTCAGTAACACATTCTAAAAATCAAGTAATCCTAAATTTATGTGTTTTAAAGAGAAAAATGGATAAGTTTAAATAGACAACATATATTGTTAATATCATTTAAAAGGTCATATTTTATGTTATTGTAACATAAATATGTTTCTGATTTCTTTAAAAATTTTGCTAGAGCGGCCAAGAAGTATCAGTAATTTCCTTATATTTGAGTTGGCTGACCTTTTTCTTAAAAGCAAAGTGAGACACACCAAGCATAAGTAAATAAATGCCTTAAGCACATTTATGTCAAAACAGAGTTAAATGAATTTAAATAGCTATTTAAATATAGATATTTCAATAAATTTAAAGGAATTTATTATTTTAATGAAATTATAAAACTATATATCCTCAAAATAATGTAAAATGAGTACTTAATCATCTAATTTTTACAAAATTAGATGTAAAATTTTTTATTAGATTGATATTTTATTAGATGAACATACTAACATACCTTTGTATCATAATTAATACTAAATACAAGTCATAAATAATATACAGCATTTGGGGCTAATTTCTCTCTCCCTATATCTAGAAGGTGGTTATGCAATTCCCATAGCTGTATACCTGGGTTTATTTGGTTTTGTTGGTCATTTATAAATAAGAAAACAGTTTTCATTTGGTCAAAGACCATACATATATCTGTTTGCAAGAATAAAATATATATATCAAATACATACTTGAATTGGTACACAGCTTCAAAGAAAGACTTTTTTGATAACTCAAACGTTAAGCTGCCTAATAAAAACGGAACATAAAAGTGAAAAATAAAAAGGACCACATCTAAATAAAAACTCAATGACTAAAATTACAAAACATATACTTAAAAAATATTCAGACAAGTGTTAATCACACAGATAAATGCTACAAGCTGACTTAAAGCATAAAAATCATAAAGCAAAGTCTCTCAAGTGAAAGGAATACATGACTACATATTTAAATAAGTAATTTTTAAAACCCAGCAGCAAAAAAAAAAAAAAAAAAACCCAGCATCAGTAAGAGAGACAAAAGTATCCAGATAAATTAAACTGATGTAAGATTTAACCATTAAGTCTAACTTGCCAATTATCCTTTCTCTTCTTTTCTCCCTCCTATTTCTTCTTTCTGAATTCTAAAAGATAAACAACCAAAAATAAAAAACTTTAAAAATAACAAACCTAACAATCAGGTCTCTGGATAAATCAAACATTGATTCTATTCTCAAAGTGAGTACTTGAGAAAAAACTTTGGATTGTATACACTTCCTAAAATAAGTTGCACCTAGTTAAAAAGAATAATTTAAAATAATATCATTTGTAGAAAAGGAAAAAATACCTTCAGTTCTGGTTTTTCATCATCTTTTGTAGAAGTATCACCTCCATGCTGAGGAACCAAAACAAATTCTTCACTGTTGAGTGTAGTCACAGAATCCGATGACCCACTAACCTTCTGTAATGAAGCTCTGACCTCCATTTCAGTTCTGCAAGCTTCTCTGTCCACATCCACCTGGTCAAAACCACTAAGATTAAGGAAAAAAAAAAAAAATAGTAAACAAAAACATGAACTACTGAGTACCTGGATCAATATTTTTGGGGCCTTTAAACATGGTTCAGGCAAAGAATTCTGCTGGCTAGATAATCATCTCAAAACTAGGGAGTCTACCTTCTTGGACTGGGCCACATAAGAGAGATGTACCCTGAGTTTCCAGACTAAAAGAACCATATTGTTCCCTGAAAAACAACACAAACCTGCCCATATCTCAACTAAAAGGATTTACTACTATTAGGCGCACTCTATACTTCTCTGAGAAATACTTTTTGTTCTTTTTAATAAGTATGAAAAAAAAAAGAAAAACAAGTAAGAAATAAACGAGAAGTATGTACAAATTAACACACAAACAAAAATACATTCACTGCTGACTTTATAACCAAATCTAAATGTCTGCATAACTTATCTCCTCACACTAATAAGTATTGTACCTTAAAATATTTTTTCTGTGTCACTGAAGTTGACTGATTAATACAGAATTCAACATTCTAAGCCATGTATCTTTTCCTTTCCAGACACAAAACCACTTATCTATAGGAAGCAGAAAGTGGGGAGTGGGAGGGGAGTGGCAAGGGGAGCAAAGCTTTCACATTGCACTCATGCAGCAGTATTCAAATACCGTGTTCTATATTGATCTCAATACTGTTTTCTATATAGATCTCTAGTAGCTCAGCTGGTAAAGAAACCACCTACAGTATAGGAGACCCCGGTTTGATTCCTGAGTCAGGAAGATCCGCTGGAGAAGGGATAGGCTACCCACTCCAGTATTCTTGGGTTTCCCTGGTGGCTCAGCTGGTAAAGAATCCGCCTGCAATGTGGGAGACCTTGGTTTTATCCCTGGGTTGAGAAGATCCCCTGGAGAAGGGAAAGGCTACCCACTCCAACATTCTGGCCTAGAAAAATCTATGGACTGTAAAGTCCATGGAGTCGCAAAGAGTCGGACACAACTGAGCAACTCACTTTCACTTCACACCACAGAAACTCAACATTCTCTGTCACTTCCAGAAATCCAAATATTCACACAACTAAATTTAACTGAATATGTACACTATGTAAGAGTCACTATACTCCACATTTCGGGTTACATGAATGAATAAGGCAAACAAGATGCCTCCTCTCTCCTGGAGCTTACAGCTAGTGAGGAAACAAGCAGGCAAGTAAGGAAGGAAATCCCAAATCATTCAACAGGCTATGAAGAAAACACAACAGCCTAATATAACAAAGAGGAGCTGTAAGGAGTATACAGACGACTTTAAGGAAGGTAGTATTTGAACTGAAACCAGGAAGATTAAAAAAAAAAAAAAGAACCATATGTTAAACAATCTGCTCAGTGACAAAGGGGGTAATATTACAGAGAGGTAGGACAAGTTCAGTTCAGTATAGTTGCTCAGTCGTACCCAACTCTTTCCAACCCCATGGACTGCAGCACGCCAGCCTTCCCCAACCATCACAAACTCCGGGAGTTTACTCAAACTCATGTCCATCAAATCGGTGATGCCTTCACTCTTTCCCAGCATCAGGGTCTTTCCCAATGAGTCAGCTCTTCACATCAGATGGCCAAAGTATTGGAATTTCAGCTTCAACATCAGTCCTTCCAATGAATATTCAGGACTGATTTCCTTGAGGATTGACTGGTATGATCTCCTTGCAGCCCAAAAACTCTCAAGAGTCTTCTACAACACCACAGTTCAAAAGCATCAATTCTTTGGTGCTCGGCTTTCTTCATAGTCCAACTCTCACATCCATACATGACTACTGGAAAAACCATACCCTTGACTAGATGGACCTCTGTGGACAAAGTAATGTCTCTGCTTTTGAATATGCTGTCTAGGTTGGTCATAACTTTCCTTTCAAAAAGTAAGTGTCTTTTAATTTCAGGTTTCAATCACCATCTGCAGTGATTTTGGAGCCCAGAAAATAAAGTCAGCCACTGTTTCCCCATCTATTTGCCAGGAAGAGATGGGACCGGATGCCATGATCTTAGTTTTCTGAATGTTGAGCTTTAAGCCAACTTTTTCACTCTCCTCTTCACTTTCATCAGGAGGCTCTTTAGTTCTTATTCACTTTCTGCTATAAGGGTGGTATCATCTGCATATCTGAGGTTATTGATATTTCTCCCAGCAATCTTGATTCCAGCTTGTGCTTCTTCCAGCCCAGTGTTTCTCATGATGTACTCTGCATAGAAGTTAAATAAGCACAGTGACAATACACAGCTTTCACGGACTCCTTTTCCTATTTGGAACCAGTCTTTTGTTCCATGTCCAGTTCTAACTGTTCCTTCCTGACCTGCACACAGGCTTCTCAAGAGGCAGGTCAGGTGGTCTGGTATTCCCATCTCTTGAAGAATTTTCCACAGTTTATTGTGATCCACACAGTCAAATGCTGTGGTGTAGTCAATATAGCAGATGTTTTTTCTGGAACTCTCTTGCTTTTTCGATGATCCAGCGGATGTTGGCAATTTGATCTCTGGTCCCTCTGCCTTATCTAAAACCAGCTTGAACATCTGGAAGTTCACAGTCATGTACTGTCAAAGCCTGGCTTGGAGAATTTTGAGTATTACTTTCCTAGCATGTGAGATGAGTGTAACTGTGTGATAGTTTGAACATTCTTTGGGATTGCCTTTCTTTGGGATTGGGATGAAAACTGACCTTTTCCAGTCCTGTGGCCACTGCTGAATTTTCCAAATTTGCTGGCATACTGAGTGAAGCGCTTTCACAGTATCATCTCTTAGGATTTGAAACAGCTCAACTGGAATTCCATCACCTCCACTAGCTTTGTTCGCAAAGATGCTTCTTAAGGTCCACTGGACTTCGCATTCCAAGATGTCTGGCTCTAGGTGAGTGATGACATCATCATGTTTATCTGGGTCATTAAGATCTTTTTTTGTATAGTTCTTTTGTGTATTCTTGCCACATCTTCTTAATATCGTCTGCTTCTGTTAGATCCATACTAGTTCTGTCCTTTATTGTGCCTATCTTTGCATGAAACATTCCCTTGGCACCTCTAATTTTCTTGAAGAGATCTCTAGTCTTTCCCATTCTTTTGTTTTCCTCTATTTATTTGCATTGATTGCTGAGGAAGGCTTTCTTATCTCTCCTTGCTATTCTTTGGAATGCTGCATTCAAATGGGTATATCTTTCCTTTTCTCCTCTGCCTTTCACTTCTCTTCTATTCACAGCTATTTGTAAGGCCTCCTCAGACAACCATTTTGCCTTTTTGCATTTCTTTTTCTTGGGGATGGTCTTGATCCCTGCCTCCTGTACAATGACACGGACCTCTGTCTGTAGTTCTTCAGGCACTCTGTCTATCACATCTAATCCTTTGAATCTATTTCTCACTTCCACTGTATAATCATAAGGGATTTGATTTAGGTCATACCTGAATGGTCTAGTGGTTTTCCCTAATTTCTTCAATTTAAGTCTGAATTTGGCAACGAGTTCATGATCTGAGCCACAGTGTGCTCCCAGTCTTGCTTTTGCTCACTGTATAGAGCTTCTCCATCTATGGCTGCAAAGAATAAAATCATTCTGATTTTGGTATTGACCTTCAGGTGATGTCCATGTGTAGAGTCTTCTCTTGTGTTGTTGGAAGAGGGTGTTTGCTATGACTAGTGCATTCTCTTGGCATAACTCTATTAGCCTTTGACATGCTTCATTTTGTACTCCAAAGCCAAATTTGCCTGTTAATCCAGGCATCTCTTGACTTCATAATTTGCATTCCAGTCCCCTATAATAAAAAGAACGTCTTTGGGGGGGTTAGTTCTAGAAGGTCTTGTAGGTCTTCATAGAACCATTCAACTTCAGCTTCTTCAACATTACTGGTCAGGGCACAGACTTGGATTACCATGATATTGAACGGTTTTTGCCTTAGAAACGAACAGAGATCATTCTGTTGCTTTTGAGACTGCATTCAAGTACTGCATTTCGGACTCTTTTGTTGACTATGATGGCTACTCCATTTCTTCTAAGAGATTCTTGCCCACAGTAGTAGATAAAATGTTCATCTGAGTTAAATTCACCCATTCCAGTCCATTTTAGTTCACTGATTCCTAAAATGTCGATGTTCATTCTTGCCATCTCCTGTTTGACCACTTCCAATTTGCCTTGATTCATGGACCTAACACTCCAGGTTCCTATGCAATACTACTCTTTATAGCGTCGGACTTTACTTCCATTACCCGTCACATCACAACTGGGTGTTGTTTTTGCTTTGGCTCCGTCTCTTCATTCTTTCTGGAGTTATTTCTCCACTTTTCTCCAGTAGCATATTGGACACTACCGACCTGAGATGTTCATCTTTCAATGTCCTGTCTTCTTGCCTTTTCATACTGTTCATGGGGTTCTCAAGGCAAGAATATTGAAGTGGTTTGCCGTTCCCTTCTCCAGTGGACCACATTTTGTTTTGTTTTGTTTTTTCCATTTATTTTTATTAGTTGGAAGCTAATTACTTGACAATATTGTAGTGGTTTTTGCCATACATTGACATGAATCAGCCATGGATTTACTGGACCATGTTTTGTGAGAACCCTCCAAGATAACCCGTCCATCTTGGGTGGCCCTACATGGCATGGCTCATAGTTTCACTGAGCTATTCAAGGCTGTGGTCCCTGTGATTAGTTTGGTTAGTTTTCTGTGACTGTGGTTTCTATTCTGTCTGCCTTCTGATGGATAAGGATAAGAGGCTTATGGAAGCTTCCTGATGGGAGAGACAGATTGAGGGGGAAACTGGGTCCTGTTCTGATGGGCCATGCTCAGTAAATCTTTAATCAAATTCTGCTGACGGGCAGTGCTGTGTTCCCTCCCCGTCGTTTGACCTGAGGCCGAACGACGGTGGAGGTAGTGAAGGTAACGGCGGCCTCCTCTGAAAGGTCCCACACAGGCACTGCTGCACTCAGTGCCTCCGACCCTGCAGCAGGCCACCGGCGACCCGCGCCTCTGCTGGAGACTCCTGGACACTCACGGGCGAGTCTAGCTCAGTCTCTGTGGGGTCACTGCTCCTCTCTCCTGGGTCCTGGTGCACACAAGGTTTGTTTGAGCCCTCTCAGCAGACAAGTAGACCAGTGCTGAAGAATGTAGGACATTGTAACCATGGTAAGTCTGACCCATGCCAAAAATTCCCCCAGAAAAGTTCTTTTTCTCTTTCCAATTAGGTTATTTTGTTCACTTCCTCATAAAAAAAAAAGGTTGCAGTATCTCATTTTGCCATTAGGTGACACTAACACCATTACTCTCAGCAAAAAAGGAGAAAAAAAAATTACTTTCCGCTTCAAGTCACAATTGAAAGAATTACTTCCTAACATTACTGAAAAATCAAAGTTTCCAATAATATCAAAACAAAGAATAATTACTGCCATCTCCAAGGCCTAGCTCTCATCTATTTCTGCTACGCATGTAAACATACTTCTTTTTTAAAAACCTTCAAGCACATTCATCTGTCCTCTAAAGGCATATTATGTGTGTGTGCTAAGTCGCTTTAGTTGTGTCCAACTCTTTGCAACCCTATAGACTGTAACCCACTAGGTTCCCTCTGTCCATGGGATTCTCCAGACAAGAACACTTAAGTAGGCTGCCATTTCCAGGTTATCTTCCTGACCCAGGGATCGAACCCATGTCTCTTATGTTTCCTGCATTGGCAGGCAGGGACTTTAACACTAGCACCACCTGGGAAGCCCTTGCATATTATATGTTTCTGAAAATGCAGTATGTACTAGCAGCCAAGTTTTTAACCTTCCGGCTGCCCCATGAAAGCTTTATTGTCAAGACATTACACACTTCAGGTGTTCTTTCTATGGCCAATCCTTCTCCAAAACCTTTTCAGTTGCCACTCTTCTACTTGACATTTAAATGTTGGAAATTCCCCAAATTCTGAGCTTTTTTCTCTGATTCTTTGCCACTCACTCTTATTGCCAAAGATTTAAATAGCATCTATATATTTTGAAAGTCTCCCAAATTTCTATCCCAACCCAAATGTCTCCTCTAAATTCCTGATTTTGAATCCGACTCTTTGATATTTTCATGTGGAATTCTATCAGTATCTTAAAGTGTGACCCAAGTGGAATTCCTAATGTCTCCTCCAAAATTGTTTCTTATTCAGATTTCCCATTTCTGAAGAACACCACCTTCTACTAAGTTGCACAAACAAAACATCTGGTTATGATCCTTGATTCATCTCTGCTTCTTTTTTTTTTTTTTTTCCATCTCTGCTTCTTTATTCCTCTCATTACCAAGTCATGTCAATCTCACTTTCAAAATAAACCCCACATCTATTTCTCCACATCAGTTTTACAAACCTAATCCAAGCCATGATCTCACCTATTATAACAGTCTCCTAACCCATCTCCTCCTTCCAGTCTTCTCCTCCCTAATCTACTAACTGAGCAGCCAAAGAAATCTTTTGGAAAGCTAAGTTGGATTACATTAAAGCTCCAGACTAAAATCTTTTCACTAAAATTCAAATAAAATCCAAACTCCCGGCCATGACTTAAACACCTGACACACCCTTGCATCTGTCACTTTTTCATTACAGCTCTTTAGTCATATAAAGTTCTTTCCCACTTTAGGTCTTAGCACTTATCACCTGCCTTCATATGGCTGACTCCTACAGGGACACCTGCCATTCACAGACTCAACAAATATTTAATGAGTCCCTACTACATGACAGAAATTGTAATGGGAACTAGAGACTAAATAGATAGTGAGATGAATGTAGGGCCAATTTTCTTAGACCTAACATTCTTACTGATGTGTTAAATAATACAGAAGAAAGTAAATTAGGATCATATATTGGAATAAGCACTGGAAAAGATGCTGAGAAGGTAGGAGGCAATATGGATCCAATCGACATTTGGATTTAATAATGATGAGCAAATCACGGAAGGAACTAGAGAGAAAGAACTTCATGTAGAAGAAACAGCAAATACTGGGTTGGACAAGAAGTTTGTTCGGATTTTTCCACATGATATTTCGAACAATCTTCTTGGCCAATCCAATCAAAAACCACGATGTAAGAGAAGGCTGGTTCAGTTTCCAGTGGGGTCACTGCTCCTTTCTCCTGGGTCCTGGTGAGCACAAGGTTTTGTCTGTGCCCTCTGGGAGTCTGTGTCCCCCAGACTCAACTGGACTCATCTCACAGGAGTAGTAGCAAAGTAATGCCGCAAATTCTCCAAGCTAGGCTTCAACAGTACATGGACCAAGAACTTCCAGATGTTCAAACTGGATTTAGAAAAGGCATAGGAACCAGAGATCAAATTGCCAACATCTGTTAGATCATAGAAAAAGCAAGAAAGTTCCAGAAAAACATCTACTTCTGCTTTACTGACTACATCAAAGTGTAGTGGATTGTAGTGTGTGGATTACAACAAACTGTGGGAAATTCTTCAAAAGATGGGAATACCAGATCACCTGACCTGACTCTTGAGAAATCTGTATGCAGGTCAAAAAGCAACAGTTAGAATTGGACATGGAACAATAGACTGGTTCCAAACTGCGAAAGGAGTACGTCAAGGCTGTATATTGTCAACCTGCTTATTTAACTTATATGCAGAGTACATCATGAGAAACGCTGGGCTGGATGAAACACAAGCTGGAATCAAGACTGCAGGGAGAAATATCAATAACCTCAGATATGCAGATGACACCACCCTTATGGAAAAAGCAAAGAGGAACTAAAGAGCCTCTTGATTAAGGTGAAAGAGGACAGTGAAAAAGCTGGCTTAAAACTCAACATTCAGAAAACTAAGATCATGGCATCTGGTCCCATCATTTCATGGCAAATAGATGGGGAAACAACGGAAAGAGTGAGAGACTTGATTTTCTTGGGCTCGAAAATCACTGCAGATGGTGACTGTAGCCATGAAATGTTTATAAAAGACACTTGCTCCTTGGGAGAAAAGCTATGACAAACCTAGACAGCATATTAAAAAGCAGAGGCATTACTTTGCCAACAAAGGTCCATCTAGTCAAAGCTATGGTTTTTCTAGTAGTCACGTATGATGTAAGAGTTGGACCATAAAGAAGGCTGATCAGTGAAAAATTGATGCCTTTGAACTGTGGTGCTGGAGAAGACTTTTGAGAGTCCTTGGACTTCAAGGAGATCAAATCGGTCAATCCTAAAGGAAATCAACCCTGAATATTCATTGGAAGGACTGATGCTGAAGCTGAAGCTCCACTACTTTGGCCACCTGATGTGAAGAACAGACTCACTGGGAAAGACCCTGATGCTGGGAAAGATTGAAAGCAGGAGGAGAAGGGGATGACATAGGATGGGATGGCTGGATGGCATCACCGACTCAACGGACATGAGTTTGAGCAAGCTCTGGGAGTTGGTGATGGACAGGGAAGCCTGGGCATGCTGCAGTGTATGGGGTCACAAAGAGTCAGAGACGACTAAACGACTGAACTGAACTGAGAGAGAGAGAAGTTGCTCACTCATATCTGATCCCATGGACTATAGCCTACCAGGCTCCTCCATCCATGGGATTTTTCAGTACTGGAGTGGGTTGTCACTTAAGAGAAGGCTTACTGAAAAACAGAAAGGAGGCCATGATAGCTTCAAAATAATGAGTATAGGTAAGAAGACATTTGTCCCTCAGTATCCATGGAGAATTGATTCTTGGACCCACCACAGACACCAGAATCCACAGATGCTCAAGTATCATAATTGACATTACATATCCTCGATTTGTCATCTGCTTCAACCAATCAGATTGTGTAGTATTGTAGTATTTATTGAAAAAAATCTATGTATGTGCAGACTCAGACAGTTCAAACCCATGTTGTTCAAAGGTCAACTATATTTCATATGAAATGAAATATAGATAGAAAGGCAGAGAGCCTGAGGTCACCCCTGACACTCAATTCAGTTCAGTTCAGTCGCTCAGTCGTGTCCAACTCTTTGCAACCCCATGAACCACAGCACGCCAGGCCTCCTGTCTATCACCAACTCCCGGAGTCCACCCAAACTCACGTCCATTGAGTTGGTGGTGCCATCCATCCACCTCATCCTCTGTCATCCACTTCTCCTCCCACCCTCAATCTTTCCCAGCATCAGGGTCTTTTCAAATGAGTCAGCTCTTTGCATCAGGTGGCCAAAGTATTGGAGTTTCAGCTTCAACATCAGTCCTTCCAATGAACACCCAGGATTGATCTCCTTTAAGATGGACTGGTTGGATCTCCTTGCAGTCCAAGGGACTCTCAGGAGTCTTCTCCAACACCACAGTTCAAAAGCATCAATCTTCTGCACTCAGCTTTCTTTATAGTCCAACTCTCACATCCATACATGACTACTGGAAAAACCATAGCCTTGACTAGACGGACCTTGGTGGACAAAGTAATGTCCCTGCTTTTGAATATGCTGTCTAGGTTGGTCATAACTTTCCTTCCAAGGAGTAAGCATCTTTTAATTTCACAGCTGCAATCATCATCTGCAGTGATTTTGGAGCCCAGAAAAATAAAATCAGCCACTGTTTCCACTATTTGCCCACCTATTTGCCATGAAGTGATGGGACCGGATGCCATGATCTTAGTTTTCTGAATGTTGAGCTTTAAGTCAACTTTTTCACTCTCCTCTTCACTTTCATCAAGAGGCTCTTTAGTTCCTCTTTGCTTTTTCCATAAGGGTGGTGTCATCTGCATATATGAGGTTATTGATATTTCTCCCTGCAGTCTTGATTCCAGTTTGTGCTTCCTCCAGCCCAGCATTTCTCATGATGTACTCTACATAGAAGTTAAATAAGCAGGGTAACAATATACAGCCTTGATGTACTCCTTTTCCTATTTGGAACCAGTCTGTTGTTCCATGTCCAGTTCTAACTGTTGTTTCCTGACCTCCATACAGGTTTATCAAGAGGCAGGTCAGGTGGTCTGGTATTCCCATCTCTTTAATAATTTTCCACAGTTTATTGTGATCCACAAAGTCAAAGGCTTTGGCATAATCAATAAAGCAGAAATAGATGTTTTTCTGGAACTCTTGCTTTTTTGATGATCCAGCAGATGTTGGCAATTTGATCTCTGGTTCTTCTGCCTTATCTAAAACCAGCTTGAACATCTGGAAGTTCTTGGTTCACGTATTGCTGCAGCCTCACTTGGAGAATTTTGAGCATTACTTTGCTAGCGTGTGAGATGAGTGCAATTGTGTGGCAGTTTGAGCATTCTTTGGCATTGCCTTTCTTTGGGATCGGAATGAAAACTGACCTTTTCCAGTCCTGTGGCCACTGTTGAGTTTTCCAAATTTGCTGGCATATTGAGTGCAGCACTTTCACAGCATCCTCTTTTAGGATTTGAAATAGCTCAACTGGAATTCCATCACCTCCACTAGCTTTGTTCGTAGTGATGCTTCCTAAGGCCCACCTGACTTCCCATTCCAGGATGTCTGGCTCTAGGTGAGTGATCACACCATCGTGATTATCTGGGTCGTGAAGATCTTTTTTGTACAGTTCTTCTGTGTATTCGTACCACCTCTTCTTGATATCTTCTGCTTCTGTTAGGTCCATACAAATTCTGTTCTTTATTGTGCCCATCTTTGCATGAAATATTCCCTTGCTATATCTAATTTTCTTGACAAGATCTCTAGTCTTTCCCATTCTTTTGTTTTCCTCTATTTCTTTGCATTGATCACTGAGAAATGCTCCATTTAAATCTCCTTGCTATTCTTTGGAACTCTGCATTCAAATGGGTATTACCTTTCCTTTTCTCCTTTGCTTTTCGCTTCTCTTCTTTTCACAGATACTTGTAAGGCCTCCTCAGACAACCATTTTGCCTTTTTGCATTTCTTTTTCTTGGGGATGGTCTTGATCCCTGTATCCTGTACAATGTCAGGAACCTCCGTCCATAGTTCATCAGGCACTCTATCAGATCTAGTCCCTTAAATCTATTTCTCACTTCCACTGTACAACCATAAGGGATTTGATTTAGGTCATACCTGAATGGTCTAGTGGTTGACAGTTAAACTAACAGTTAATTCTGAATTAGCATGTAACTCAATACTAATGTGCATTGTGGTAGCTTATTCAAATGAGATGTCCATTTTTAATAGAGGTTTTCTTTATCCCAAGAGAATGTCAGATATTCTGCCATGCTAACAAGGAAACTAATAGTTTACCATACGTAATTTTGTGACCTCTTCCAAAGACACCCTGCACCTCTCATTCTACTCAAAATTAAGACAGCTTTTAATACAATCATAACAACCCTGCCTTGAAGAGCCTTAAAGATACTCTTAGAAGTTTGCTGAGTACTACTACTATCTTAATAGTGAAGGTATTACTAGTACCTTCACTACTAAAGCAGGGTGAAGGAGGAAAATTAAAAAATGGCTTAAAGCTCATTATTAAAACAACTAAGATCATGGCATCCAGTCCCATCACTTCATGGCAAATAGAAAGGGAAAAAGTGGAAGCAGTGACAGATTTCCTCTTCTGAAGACTCTAAAATGGCAGATGGCGACTGCAGGCATGAAATTAGAAGATGACTGCTTCATGGCAGGAAAGCTATGACAAACCTAGACAGGGTGTTAAAAGACATCACTTTGCCGAAAAAGGCCTGTAGAGTCAAGGCTATGGTCTTTCCAGTAGTCATGTACATATGTGAAAGCTGGACCATAAAGAAGGCAGAATGCCAAAGAACTGATACTTTCAAACTGTGGTGACTCTTGAGAGTCCCTTGGAGTGCAAGGAGATCAAACCAGTCAATCTTAAGGGAACTCAATGCTGAAGATACACTGGAAGGACTGATGCTGAAGCTGAAGCTCCAATACTTTGGCCACCTGATGCAAACAGCCAATTTATTGGAAAAGACCCTGATTCTGGAAAAGACTGAAGGCAGAAGAAGAGGGTGACAGAGGATGAGATGGTTGGATGGCGTCACTGGTTCAATGGACATGAACTTGGGCAAACTCCAAGAGAGGGTGCAGGACAGGGAAGCCTGGCATGCTACAGTCCACAAGGTTGCAAAGAGTCAGACACAACTTGGTGACTGAACAACAACTAATACCTTACAGGACTGAAGACGGCTTTGAACCTCAATATAGAGACAACATGCTTATCAAATTTACACACAAACACAATGAAAGTCAATATTTTAAAGTGCAAAGAATGAAAAGTCAATACTTAAAATATTTCCACCGGCAAGCAATAAGATTTAAAGAGGGAAAGTATAGTCTTTTCAATAAAAAGTGTTGGGAAAATTAGATATCAACATGCAAAAGAATGATGTGGACGCCAACCTCATACCATACACAAAACTCAATTCAAAATGGATTATAGACCTAAATATAAGAACTAAAACTATAAAACTCTTAGCATAAAACAAAGGAGTAAATCGTCATGTCCTTGGATTAAAGATGGTTTCTGATACGACAGTAAAAGCACAAGTGGCTAAAGCAAAAAGAGTTCAACAGTTAAAAGAAAAACAGTTAGATACATTGAAATTTAAAATGCACTGAAAATGACACCATGAAAAAGTAAAATCCACAGGATGAGAATATATTTACAATAGTTGATTATCCAGATTAAATGAGGAACTCTTACAAGTTAATAATAAAAAGACAAATAATTAAACTTCTGTTACCAGCTAAAGAGCGTGAACATTATCACTTTCTTCCCTATAAGAAGAAAAGGTTGGACAAACCGAAAAGCAATAGTTTTCTTGGATCCATCAGAGAACTGAGGTCACAGGACAAACTGCCATTTCAAATCTGGGGCAAGAGAAAGACAGCAACTAAGAGCTGCTGGGGCCATAAACTGGGAGGAACACTTAAATGTTAATTGTGACAAGCTTCTGGAAGCTAAGTATGGGATTTGAGTGTGGGAGCGGACAGTGGGTTGCGAAAGGGTGGGTTCAAGTTTTTTCATATTTAGTTGGTACTTAATAATAAGTAATAATAAAGAAATTTCTAATGTTCAAAAAAGAAGAAAATGCTGAAATAACTACATTGATTTTAGACAAGGCCGACTTCAGAACTAGAAGGATTATCAGAAATAACGAGGGGTATTATAAAATAATAAGAGGGTCAATTCTCTGAGAAAATATAACAATCTGAATTGAGTATGCATCAACTTGAGGTAAAAACTGGCAGAACTTGAAAGGAGAAACAGAAAAATCCACTATTATAGTTGGAAATTTCAACACCTCTATCTGAAACTGACAGATCAAGCAGACAGAAAATTAATCAAGACATACATGACCTAAATAGCACTATTAGTCAGCCTGATCCAATTGATGTTTATAAAATACTAATCTAACAAGAGAAGAATGTACATTTCTTACATTACAGAGAACATTCACCAAGGGAGACCATATTCTGGACCATAAAACACTCCTTGGTAAATTTTTAAAAATTAAAACTATACAAATATTATCAAAGTCATAATAGAATTAAACTAGAAATCAAGAACAGATAGCCCGGAAATTCCCAAATATTTGGAAATTAAATAACATACGCCTAAGTAACCATGAGTCAAAGACGAAACAAGGAAAGATTTTAAATACTTTTAACTAAAGAAAAACGAAAATATAACACATTAAAAGTTGTGGGATATAGTGAAAGCAGTACTTAGAAATTTGTTGCACTGAATGCATACATCTATGAAAGACAAAACATCTAAAATCTAAAAAAACATCTAAAAACTTACACTTCCTTAGAAACCTTAGTAAACTAAAAAAAAAAAAAAAGAGGGAGAGCATATAAAAAATAATAAACAGAAATCAATGAAATTGAAATAGAAAAGCAATACAGAAACATTTAAAAATAAAAAAATGGTTCTTTAAAAAGATAAATAATATAGATAAAATTGATAAAAGGTCTAGCCAGGCTAAACAAGAAAAAGAGAATACACAAACTAGCAATATCAAAAATGAAAGAAGGTCATCACTACCAATCCCCTGGATATCAACAGGATAATAAACAAATATTACAAACAATTCTATGCCCACAAATTTGGTAACTTAGATGAAATGGACCAGTTCCTTGAAAGATATAAAAGTACCAAACTTCACACCAGGAAAAATAGAAAACCTGAACAGCTCTATATCTTTAAATAAATTTAACCAAAAATAATTAATAAGCTTCCAAAAGAGAAAGCACTGGACATAGATGGCTTCACTGGCAATTCCAAAGATTTAAGGAAGAAACAATATCAATTCTCCATAATCTCTTACAGAAAATAGGAGAGGAAATACCTTCTTACTTATTCTATGAGGCCAGAATTGACCTAATATTAAAAACTAACACCAGAGTACAAGACAAGAAAACTATAGGTAAAATATTATAAAATCATACTCAACAATGTTTAAAAAGAATTATACCTTAGGTATGCAAGACTGGCTCAAAAATTATCAATGTATTCAAACATCAATAAGCAAAAGTAAAATCACTATCATGTCAATTGATGCAACATCCATTCATTATAAAAACTCTCAGTGAACCTGCGATTGATGGAACTGCCTCAACTTGATAAAGAGTATCTGCAAAAAAAAAAAAGAAAACACCACCCCTACAGCTAACACCATACTTAACTGTGAGAGACAGAAGAGACTGGACACTTTCCTTTAAGACTGGGAACCATGTAATGATATCCCCTCTCTCTCACCTCTGATTAACATTAAGAAATAAAACTGTCTTTATTCACAAATTACATAACATCATAAGAAATAAAAGCTATGAAGATTAAAAAGGAAGAAATAAAACTGTCTTTATTCACAGATTACAGAATTATCTATGCAGAAAATCCCAAAAATCTATCCAAATTGAATGAGTACAGAAAAGTCACAGGATACAAGAGCAATATACAAAAGTCAATCTCTTCCCTACATACAAACAATAAAGAATTTGAATTTTTCATTTTTTAAAAAGCAATACCATTTACAGTAACACCAAACAAATGAAATAATTATGTAAAAAACCTATAAAAATACCTGTAGGATCTGTTCATAAGTAGAAACCTACAAAACACTAATGAAAGAAATTAAGGACAATCTAAAAGATGAAAAGATACTCAATGTTCATAGATCAGAAAACTCAGTATTGCTAAGATGTTGATTCTTTCCTATTTAAATACTTAGATTCAAAAAATAACTTGTTAACACTGAATAAACATATTTAGCACTCACCTGTCGACACAAGGACAGGGGACCAGGACAGGGGACCGTATCTATTTTTATTTTATTCACCAACACATCCCCAGCACAGTACCTATACATACTATGGACTCAAAATATCTGTTTAACAAACAAGTCAATTATTTTGGATATAGCAGGCTGGACTCATGCATCAGATAGGAAGTTGTAATGAATGGATTCTAAGGTCACTTTAAATCTTAAGATTCTCATTCTACATAAAGTGCAGAATTCCATTTCAACAAGTCAATTCAAAATATAACCTACTAAGTCTACTATTATGCAGCAGAATAAACACTAAGCAAAATGTTACTTTTTCTTTATATATGGTTATTTGCTATCACATCAAATCAAAAGAAATAGCAGCTGGAAATTTTTCAGTCTTTTAAATAACATGGACCTTCACTGTTCTATGAACTCAAGACTAATACATCCATTTCAACTCAGCATGTAAAACAGAGCAATGCACAAAAGCAAAGCTGCCTTTAAAATGTATTTTGTTGAAAGTCTGGCCTATTATAACCCCAAAATTATAATGCAAAACCTGACAAAGGATTTCTATATCTCTTCAGGCACAGAAGAAGAAAAAAAAAAAAAAACACCAACACTGGAACTATAGTCTAGGCATAAACATTTTTATTTTCATTTTTAGGGCATTTTAATGGTATATGAGAACAAGAAAACCAAGCAGTGCTACAGAAAGTTTAATGTTTCTTCTATCCATCTTCTTCTCCTCTGCTCTAAGCCCAAATATGTTCTATAAACTGACTGACTTAAACCACTTAAACACGCATTTCCCCCAAACCTATGGTAATTCTGAGCTTCCCAGGTGGCACTAGTGGTAAAGAACCTGCCTGCCAATGTGGGAGATAGAAGAGACACAAGTTCGATCCCTGGGCTGGGAAGATGCCCTGGAAGAGGAACCCATGCCAGTCTTCTTGCCTGGAGAGTCCCACGGACGGAGGACTCTGGTGGGCTCCAGTCAACGTGGTCACAAAGACTTGGACACAACTGAGCATCAGAGCACAGAGTAATTCCAGAAATTCTATCAAGTGAAATAGCTTTTCTTACTTTAATACCATATGCTGCTGCTGCTGCTGCTAAGTCACATCAGTTGTGTCCAACTCTGTGTGACCCCACAGACCATATAATTTTGTCAAATGAGCAATATATCTATATTAACACCTCACTTGGAGACCTAAAACTACAATTTTCACATGTACAAGAAACAGTACATCATTCAGCAAAGCCTAACTGGAAGCTATCTTCTTCCCAAAATAACCAAACACATTCAGAACTACAAAATCGTGGTGTGGTACACATGGCCCAATTTCTTTCTGTGCCAAATGTGGTTGTTAGCCTACTTCTTCTTGCTTTAAGATTGAGGGCTTGTACCTATTCATTTTCAAGTGATGCTTGAACTAAAATAGGAAACTGAAAATATGAGTGTGAGTCAAAACTGGTAAGCTGGGAGATAACCAGACATGAAAATCAGAATGACTATAGTAGATCCATTATAACAGTGGAAACAGGAAATATTCTTAACTTACAGAAAGAAAACAGACATGAATAATTTAAAACATCATTTACCAACCATAATTCCTCTGTGCTTTGAAGAATTAAGTTAGTCCTAGAAAAAACCACCATGACCTCTGTTTACTAACCAGTCCATCTGCTATTCTAGTTATCCAGGCAAGGGCCACACCAATAGTGTATGTATGTGTGTCCCTGCCTCTGATTCAAGGACAGAAGGACCTTATTAATTCACATTACTGTAGAGGATACCTATTTCTATTTGTCCAGCAATACTCTCCAAATCTTTTTTTCTGAAAACAAGCTTTCCCTCTACTCAAATCACATGGATTTTATAGAAACCTCAACCTTGTGGCCAAACAGATATAAAGGTGAACACTGAATCCAAACTAGACCAGTTAACCCATATCCCTTCCTATAAATGGAGAAGGAAATGGCACCCACTCCAGTAATCTTGCCTGGAAAATCCCATGGACAGAGGAACCTAGTGGGCTACAGTGCATGAGGTCGCAGAGAATCAGACACAACTGAGAGACTTAACACTTCGTATAAATTCTTTTTGAATAAGCATGCTTAAATTGTGATTCTGTCACATGGTGTCTAATAAAGTACTAACATAATTATATGCTAGCAATAAGATGTACAAGATATATTTTAATAGGCTGAAGATGGCCATATGGTTTCATATAGTAATATTTGTGGGAAAAGAAATATAGGTGAAGAAGAGAATCTGAAAAGCTGACAATAATTCCCAGATAAATGGTACAGTGAGAGAAATGAAAGAAAGGAAAAAAGTAGATAAAACACCTATTTGAAATAATTGCAGGAAAGAAAGATAATACAAGTACTTATAGTCAAAGCATGATTTAAAAGGCAATAGAAGAATGTTCTGTAACCAAAATAGGAAGCCATCAAAATAAGACAAAGAGGAATTTTAAATGGTTGGCACATTACGATTACTGCTATATATTTAATATTCCTATGTCATAAAAACAGACTGCAATAGAGGAAAAAAATTTTAACCTAAGAATTTATATTAGGGAGGTGAGATGTGTGGAGTGATTGAAGTAGATCAGATTACTGTTACCAACTTTTTACTTCCTCCCTGTTACAGAACTGTGCATTTATGCCCCTTGCCGTGTTGATTTTTCAACATCCTCAATTGGAGTAAGTGAAGCAAAATACTTCCCTGCCCAAGTAAGTTTGGGCTTAGCCATGTAATTTGCTTTGGTCAATGAATATCAATAAACAAAACCTGAACAGAGACTTTCAGGTACTTGAGTTTTTTGACTTGGTTTCCTGAATTTCTGTCATTTATCATAAGGAGAATATGTACCAGGAAACTAGTGAACCCAAAACGCAACGTGAAAAGACCTGAATCCAATCTACAGCCTGAAGAGTCTCCCTCACAGACTTACAGAACATGCATTAAAAGCTAAATGTCATAAGCCAAACACTCCAGCATTGTTACACAGCATTACCAGAGTAATAGCTAATTCATAAACCTACTATATTTAAATTCCTTCAGCATTATACTATCTTCAAATAAAAATCAGCTAAAGCTATCATTTGCAACTAATAAGTTAATTTCCAAGATGAGATTGGTATACTTCTTAAACTATTGCCTAAAAAAATCTAGTGGTCTCTATAATTTTCATTTATATTCCACTGAATTAAAATGCACATCAATAATCTATCCTTCTAATACTAACATTCAATCTTAAGTATACTCAGTTGCATAAAGCTTTGACCCATGCATTATACTGCAGTTTAGAAAAGCCTACTCAGCAATATCTCCTAGGCAATAATACAAATGAAAAATATCCTGAAAACAAATACAATAAAAAATTCTAATGAAGACTGACTTTAACTCTAGATTTTCCTCTTGGTTTTTCCACCACAACTATATATGCAATCTATTCAAGAATAAAGTTGATGAAGTTATATGCACTATACAGTCACTTTTTGCCTGGAAAAACAAGGATTGTCAGCTAAGCAATTCGGTCAGTATTCCAGAAACTTGGCTTAAGACCAATAGCCAGCTTTATGCCCAGAAGGTACAGGCATATGGTCAAGAGGAAAAAATTCATCACATGACAGACTACACTAGGGAGTCCACCTAACTATAGTCCTCTTCCTCCGCTGGTCTAATAAAACCATCTAATACTTCGTATGTTCTATGCTGCTGCACAAAAGTACAAAACAGTCAACAACCTTGAGTTCCTTCTGGCCCACTGTGTTCATGGGAAAGGCATCTATCTCATTTCTGTGAACATGATGGTTTATCTGAAAAATAAGAGGTTTGACTAACTGACCTCGCTCTAAAAAATGTACACATCATTTATTTTCCAAATATATCTGTAGATGAAGACGAAACAGAATACAGATGAAAAGGTTGAGGCACAGAGAAATTAAGTAACTTCTCTAAAAAGTTACAGAGTCAGAAGTAGAATTTAGAAATCCTCTGTTAAGAAATCTATTTACTAGCAAACTATCTTTCCAAGAGTTGGAAACTATTTCACTACTGTAACCCAAAGTTGGGTCCAGCTGCTCGTCACACAAAAGTCAATGAAGAGGTGAGGCTGGAGGAAAGAAAAGTCTGCTTTATCTTGGATGGCAGCAAATGAGAAGGGGGCGGGGGACTCTGTCCAAAGACTGACTCCCCCCTTCACTGACAATCAGTAGGTTAGAGCTTTTATAGGCTGAGGGAGGGGGCTACATCCAGAAACAGCACAGTCAGTTCTGACACGCGTCTTGAAATTGGTCTTCAGTGGACTGACCAGCATCATCTTGATTGTTTTAAGTACGGATAATCTTCAGTTCCAGTGTTGGTTTGTTTCCATTTCTTGAAGCCAGTTCTCGAAATTGCGGCAGTTTATGTCATGGCTGCAGTCTGGTCATCACGTAGTTAACTTCTTCCACCTGGTGGGGGTTTCAGTATCTACAAGACAGCTCCTAGGATATGGCTCAGGCTATTATCTATAGCCCTAAGGAGACTAAAGAGAAGAGAACTAAAGGAACTAGAGAAGAAACTAAAGGTCCTTAACTATGCTTAGTGATTATTATTATTTGGTCTCCTTTGTTTGCTTTCCTTTTTTTCTGCATGTTCTCACTTCTTTGCTTAAACTTACTCTTTGGCTAAACTCATTCTCTGGCTAAGGACAAAAGGCAAGCAGAGAGCATGGGGGGACAAGGCACATAGGGCCCTGCTCTGTTTGACTATTGCAAACATTTTCATCTAATTATCTCTTCTGCCTTCACATAATATACCCTAGAAAGTATGCCAAATCCCCCAGTTTGGCATAACTAAGCAGAATTTGGTAACAATAAGCAGAATTGAGAGAGGAAAGTAGTGAACTAAAATTTACTGTGTATTTCCTATATAACTGGCACTAAGTTAACACAAGATGTGGTCATTACCAATTTATTACTTCTAGCATGGAGAGATTCAAAGCAGCAACCAAAGCTTCATGAACTGGACAACCAGACATGGTTTCTGAAGCTAAGAAGAATAAGGGTTTCCCTGTTGCTCTCTTCAACTATTTGATCCGTACAAGCTCAGCAGTCAGGGAAGACTCAGTAATTGTCCAAGAAGACATTGCCCAAGCATCAACACAAATCAGGAAATTAAGTCAAAAGATTTTTTTTTTGTCCCTATTAGAGCCTATAAGCAAAGACCTGACTTCTGTCTGGGAAGCACAGGTCCTCCGGGGTATACTAGAACGTTAGTATTTCTAAGATGACTGACTTAACACCTTCCTGCTCATGAGAAGAAATTTAAATATACAGTGCACAAAAGCTTCTTGGCATATAGTGTGAATGTATGTTTGTATGTGTGTATGTATTTGTGCCTGCCTAGTTCTACAGAATTACTGATCCACATAAAAGAGCTAAAATTCATGAAAATCCCTCAGATTAACTAGGTTTCAAGAAAAGCCATTTTTCCTTGATTTTAGACTTTCTAACAAAGGAATAATATATAATACTACTTCCTAATTTTTTCAGTAAAATGACTCAGCAGGATGCTTATGGGGAAAGTTAAGAAATGTGAAAAAAAAGTTTTGAAATACTAAAAAAAGGACATCCAAATTCTATTGCACAAAAACAAAAAACCAAGAATAATCTGAAGAAGTTAATATTTTCTAAATATTAAATTTCATAAGAAAACAGTTTCTATGAAATTATATAATGTCATGTATCTACAAAAGCAAAGGGGAAGAGGGTCTTACTGAGTTGAAACTATTAACTAAAAACAGTTTTCACTGTTCAATGGAAAAAGAAGTCAAAATAAAAATTGTTCTAGTACTAGTTTCTACTTTACAAGTTTTCACTCTCACAAGGCAAACAAAACCCAATGATACTTTATATCATTAGAAGAGTAAATTATTCAATGGCTTCATAACCATTTCTACTGAATATCCTACATGAAGGATATTTTTCAAATGTTTTCTGATATTTTAAACAGGAAAAATGCGACAAAATACAAACCACCAGAAACCCAATATTTGATGGCTTCTCACCGCCCTAAATCCACATGTCCATCTTGGTATTTGTCATGCCTTTGAATCCTGGGTTACAAGCCACAACAGACTTGCTGCCATACTGTGGGTAAAGAATGGAGTGTTACAGCCTCATGGTCTTCAATGCCATTCACACAGAATCCAGTTAATTTTTTAAGAACTTTTTGCTGTTGTTGCTAATGCTGAACATGTATTTTGACAGGCATACCAAATATCTAAGAGACATTCCAAACTCAACACATTCAAAAATCATACTTCCGAACTTTCCCCCACCAACCTTACCAAGTCATCCCACACTACTCTCCTATAGACTTTCTCATCTTGACTGATGGCAACTCCATCCTTCTAGTTACTCCAGCCAATATTAGAGTCATGTTACTCCTTTCTTTTTCTCTCCTTGACCAATCAACCTCTTTCTCCCTCACTCCCTCCCTCTGACTTTACAGCTATACTGTCAGCAAATTCCCTTGGTTCTCCCTTTAAATCACATCCAGAAATCATCCATTTCTCATTACTTCCCCTGCCACTATCCAGTTGTACCATCATCTATTACCTAGATTATTCTAAAAGCCTCCTAACTAATTTCCCTGTTTCTTTACTTGCTCCTCTACGGTCTATTTTCAAAAGCAACCAGAATGATACCTTTAATGTAGTTTTTACCTGTCCTCTGAACCCTCCAATCACTCCTCCATTTCACTCATATACAAGCCAAATAAGTTTCAATGCCATTACATGCCTGTATACAAACTTACACCTCCTCATTACTTTCCTCACCTCATCTTACTTTACCTTTGTGACTTACTCCCTACAATTCTCTGCCTGGTTGCCTCAACTCCACCTAAATGAGCTCCTTACTTTCTCCTGACTGAGCGACTGAGCTGACTTTCTCTCAAACTCCTGACACACATACTCTGATTGTTTCAAAACAGAACACTCTTCCCCCAGATGTCTGCCTGACTGACACTTTTAGTCCCCTGTTCACGTGCTGCGCTGTGCTCTGTCGCTCAGTCCTGTCTGACTCTGTGACCCCACGGACTGCAGCCCATCAGGCTCCTTTGTCCATGGGGATTCTCCAGGCAAGAAGACTGGAGTGGGTTGCCATGCCCTTCTCCAGGGGATCTTACCAACCCAGGAGTTGAACCGGGGTCTCCTGCATTGCAGGTGGATTCTTTTTTTTTTTTTTCATAGAAACTCCCTTTAGTAAATGTCTGGTGGTTTGTACCATCCAGAAAATACAATCTTAACAATTCTCTGTGGAAAATTCACCTGTTTACTTTTTTACTTTTTGATTTTTAAATTTTTTTATTTTTAATTGCAGTAGATTTACAATATTACACTAGTTTCAGGTGTAGAGCACAGTGATTCAGTATTTTACAGATTATACTCCACCAAATGTTATTATACAATAATGGCTATAATTCTTTATCTGATACAATATAAACTTGTTGCTGTTTTATAAGTAAGTTTTTAATCTCTAAAAATATGGAATGCTTCACAAATTTGCATGAGGCCATGCTAATGGCCTTTCTAATGGACCCTTGCGCAGGGGCCATGCTAATCTTCTATGTATCGTTCCAATTTTAGTATATGTGCTGCCGAAGCAAGCACTGCAGGTGGATTCTTTACCAGCTGAGCTACCACGGAAGCCCTATTCATAACTTTAATAACAGTCCTCCACCTATTTCCCCATCACTAACTTCCAATACCCCTTTATCCTACTCTACTTACTCTTTTCCCAGAATACTTATTTTCTTACATACAATCAATTTCACTTTAGTATTATATTTACTGCTACACTAGAATGTATTTATAGCATCTTCAAAGGTAAGGATCTTTCTTTTATTCACTGATGTAACCCAAGCACCTAGAAGAATGTCTGGCTTGTAGCAGACAGCTAAATATTTGCTGAATAAATGAATGTCCAAGATGAATAAACACAAAGTTCCTAAAACCCAGAGAGCCCTGTAATGCCTTCCAGCCTGATCAGGACTTCATCTCTAAAGGGACATTTTAAGAGCACTGCTGATCTCTTTCATTGGGTAACTAACCAGCACACATTCTTGACATTATATAGTACTTCCAAGGGTTCAGGATTTAATGAAATAACCAGAAGACAGAGTAAATTAAAATGTTAGAGACCTCCTCACTGAATTTCCCATTTATGCAACAAAAATGACAACACTTACTAGAGAGTCAGTCATATTAAAAAGCTACTGTTGATATTTTTGAGAGTGTGAATATGGTGGAATCATCCTGAGGGAGTCTTTAGCAATGCATAGAGAAATATTTACTAATTAAATGATATGATAACTGAGATTTATTTCATATAATCTGGGGTAAGCACAGAGGAAACTAGAGTGTGATCATTTTAACATCGCTAAATTGGTAAAAGGTCATAGGAACACTTACATCATTTGCCCTAATTTTGCGTATGTTTGGAAATTGTCAGAAAAAAGGCAAAGTAAGAATAACATGGAAAGTACGTTTTAAAAAAACAAAAACACAAAAACAACAGCCTATATCTCCTTTTGCATCTAACACATTAGTGGCACCAAAATAATACATAAAATAAATGATGAAAGACTAAAGTATATGTCAAAACTAAACAATAGTTTCTATAAACTACCATAATGACAAGCAGACTAAAACAAAAATTAATGGCTAAAGTTAGGCCCGCCTTCAAAAGAAAAATGAGATTCAAAGTGATGGTCACAGTGACTTCGGATGTGTATGGATGATTTGGACAGAATAGGAACACAATGAAAAGTCTTCATATTTTTCCCAGATAAAAGGCAGTGCACTATATTCCAAAAAGGTCATTTATATAAATGCAAACTATAATTATCAAGGACAAGAGAACATGGTTGAAATTTTATGTACCAAATAATACTGCAGCATAATTACTAGAAATAGAAGTATCGGTTCAGTGATTCAGACTCCACAATCCCACTGCACTAAGCGCAGGTTCAATCCCTGGTCAGGGAACTAAGATTCTGCATGCCGCAAGGCATGGTCAAAAAAAAAGAAAAAGACATATAAGGACCAACTTGACTACAAAACAAATATAGCAGGAAACAAAAATACTATCTCAATCCCAGAAAGAGCAAGTAAACAAAAAAATGTTAATCTTAGAACTATTAACATAATATAAACTAGATATAATAAAATTTGCATTCTTCAAAACCTACCTTATAACACTGGCAGCAGTTTCAACAATCTCCTCAGCTGATTAAATCTACTCTAGTAAAATATTTGCCTAATATCAAGATGAGAGCTACCCATCGTGCTCATGTACAGATAAATGTTTATCAGCTTTTAATTCACATTCAAGTAACTGGAAATAAAGATCTAATGGATTAAGTACAAAAAGGTATAAAACTTTCCCATCAGGAATAGAAATAGTTATTCATGACAGCTTACTCTGCTAATTTTCCAAAGAGTAAGATGTGCTATATGTGTTTCACATTCTAGGAATACCAGACTGCTAGCTACCACCTACATAAGAACATATATAAAAACATCAAGTACCTAAGACTGTCTAACACATGGTAAACACCAAATATGTACTAAATTAACAAAATTAAAAATCACTAAGCACTTGGACCAACAAACACATCAGAGCTACCATCACAGATTGTTTAAAATGTAAAAATGAGAATACTACATATCAAAATCTTGCTGGTTTTGTTCCACAACACCTTTACAGTAATATTGCATAAACGGCCACAATCTGCAAGTGTCAACTGAAAAATTATTAAAACTAGTAAAAGATTTCCAAAAAAATAACAGCTCTTAGGACACTAAGTATACAAAACAGTGCTCACTGTTGTTATTTTGATATTTCTCTATTTTCACACATTTCACAATTTTGACACTATTAGCCTACCTTTCTTATGCTAAATGCAGTAATTTATATCCACAAGGCAAAGATTATTTCCTGTTCTTCTCTGGTGACAAGATCTGCCCCAGAGGAAGAAGGTCGGGTCCCCTCTGCAGCAGTGCTCATCGAGTACACCACCCCCAACACACACCACTACGGACAGGTGTGTGGTCCCCTCCAAAGACCCCCTGGCCAGTCAGGTGTTAAGAAAGTGAGTGGGCCTCCATCCCAACCCAGGGACCCTGAGTCTCTGGAAAGAATTCCAACTAGCAACAGGATTTTCCTAAGCCTGTTATCTAGGTATTTCATACTTTCTTAGCTAAGTATAAATAGAATATATTCACCACCAACCCCCCCCCACACACACACATAAATCAATCATGCTCCTATTAGACATTTAATTTTTAAATATTTTCGGACATATATTCTCTGTGAAGATACCAGATAATCAGTATTGCTTGCATTATTAAGCAAGACTGTTAGGCATAAAAAATATTAATTCAATAGCTTTCTTATAGGCCAGCTGTATCTCATTTGTTGTTCAGTCGCTCAGTTGTGTCGGACTCTTTGTGACCCCATGCACTGCAGCACACCAGGCTTCCCTGTCTTTCACCATCTGCTGTTTGCTAAAACTCATGTCCATTGAACCGGTGATGCCATCCAACCATCTCATCTGTCGTCCCCTTCTCTTCCTGCCTTCAATCACTCTATGCCAAAAAGGAGGTGGGGAGGAACCCATTCATAAGCGTCAATAAAATAAATGCCCAAGATAAACTTCTTACATATACAGGTCTACAATAAATACTAGTAAACTCTACTGAACACTCAAAAAAAAAAGCCAACAAATAGAAACAATGTTCCAGGAGAGTAGAATTCAGAAAATAGACCATTAGGTAACTAAGGACAGAGTGTAAAGACTCCAATTCTCTCCAAGTTGATTTACCAGTTTGATCAAATTACATCAAAATTTTAAGAAGAAGTTCTGATGAAACTTAACAAAATAATCTACATCAAAATTTTAGAAAGAAGCTCTTGTGAAACTTAACAAAACAAGCTTTGGGATGGTGGGTAAGTGCCTGTGCTCTAAAGCCAGAGACTGCCTGGGTTTGAATTCTGGTTCCTCAGCTTAATGTGATCTCAAACAAAGTACTAAACCTTTCTGCATCTCAGTTTTTGTATCTCTCAAGTCATGATGTAACACCAGCATCACTGGGTTGTCATGAGTACTGAACGTGCCAATCAGCTCAGTTCAGTTGCTCAGTCGTGTCCGACTCTTTGCAAGCTCATGGACTGCTGCACGACAGGCTTCCCTGTCCATCACCAGCTCCCGGAGCGTGCTCTAACTCATGTCCATTGAGTCAGTGATGCCATCCAACCATCTCATCCTCTGTCGTCCCCTTCTCCTCCTGCCTTCAATCTTTCCCAGCATCAGGGTCATGTGACATTAAAAATTGGATTAAAGATTTACCGAGCATGGCCCCAATCAGAACAAGACCCAGTTTCCCCCACAGTCAGTCTCTCCCACCAGGAAGCTTCCATAAGCCTCTTATTCTTATTCATCAGAGGGCAGACCAAATGAAAACCACAATCACAGAAAACTAATCAAACTGATCACATGGACCACAGCCTTGTGAACTCAATAAAACTATGAGCCAAGCCATGTAGGACCACCCAAGACAGACGGGTCATGGTGGAGGGTTCTGACAAAATGTGGTCCACTGGAGAAGGGAATGGCAAACCACTTCAGTGTTTTTGCCTTGAGAACCCCATGAACAGCATGAAAAGGCAAAAAGACATATAATAGGCTAGACAAATAAAGTAGATAAAGCTAAATTCTATACCTATTGATCTCTTTCTATTTGTACGAAAAGTTTAAATGCATATGTTCATTGTCTAGGGGAAGTAAATGTGCTAGAAAATTATAAAGCCCTGTACAAATCTTACTGAAATTGTTCAGATGGAAAGAGAGGTATAGCTTCTCTAGGAAGAAAACTGATCATCTCTAGCTGGTCTATGAAAACTAATGCTTTTATTAAAACTTAACTACTCACGCAGGAGGAAGCAGTGAATAATTAAGTAATGAAACAAATGTTCCATGGTCAAAAAAAAAAAAAAAATCATTCAGCCTTGTGGCAAAGTCATCAAAATGACATTGTTTTCATCTTCTCTGAAACAGAATAAAAATGAAAGTAATACAGAAAGAAATATTTGAGGACTTCTTGAAACTGGTAAAAAATTTCCCTCAAGAAGATTCAGCTGTTAGAATATAATGATGTACAAGCTGGGTCTCAAAGAGGCAGAGGAACCAGAGATCAAACTGCCAACATTCACTGATCACAGAGAAGACAAAGGAGTTTCAGAAAAACATTTACTTCTGCTTCACTGACTACGCTAAAATCTTTGACTGTGTGCATCACAACAAACTGTGGAAAATTCTTAAAGAAACGGGAATACCAGACCAATTTACCTGTCTCCTGAGAAATCTGTATGCAGGTCAAGAAGTAACAGAACCAGACATGGAACAAGTAACTGTTTCAAAATTGTAAAAGGAGTATGACAAGGCTATATATTGTCAATCTGCTTATTTAATTTATATGTAGAGTACATCATGTAAAATGCCAGGCTGGATGAATCACAGGCTGGATTCAAGACTGCCAGGAAAAATATCAACAACTTCAGACATGCAGATGATACCACTCTAACAGCAGAAACTGAAAAGGAATTAAAGAACCTCTCAATGAGGGTGAAAAAGCAAAGTGAAAAAGCTGGCTTAAAACTCAACATCTAAAAAAAAAAAGATCATGGCATCCAGTCCCATCACTTCATGGCAAATAGAAGAGGGAAAAGTGGAAGCAGGACAGATTTTCTTTTCTTCAAAATCACTGCGGACAGTGACTGCAGCCATGAAATTAAAAGACACTTGCTCCCTGGATAGAAATTATGACAAACCTAGACAGCATATTAAAAACCAAAGACACCACTTTACTGACAAAGGTCCATCTAGTCAAAGCTATGGTTTTTCCAGTAGTCATGTATGGATGTGAGAGTTGGAACAAAAAGAAGACCGAACACTGAAGAATTGATGCTTTTGAATTTCTGGTGCTGGAGAAGACTTGAGAGGCTCCTGGACAGCAAGGAGATCAAACCAGTCAATTCTAAAGGAAATCAACCCTGAATATTCATTGGAAGGATTGTTGCTGAAGCTGAAGCTCCAATATTTGGCCATCTGATGCAAAGAGCCAACTCATTAGAAAAGACTCTAATGCGGGGAAAGACTGAAGGCAATAAGAGAAGGAGACAGCAGAGGGTGAAATGGTTAAATAGCATCATCGCCTCAATGGACATGAATTTGAGCAAGCTGTGGGAGATAATGGAGGACAGGAGAGCTTGGCGTACTACACTCCACGGGGCCTCAAGGGGTCGGACATGACTTAGCAACTGAACAACAACAGTAACTATGTGAAAAAACCAGATGATCAACCACTCTGAACTGAAACAAAACACAAAGAACTTAACAGAGATAAACTGAAAGACAAAACAAGTTTTTCTTAAGGTGGAAAAGAAAATCGTAAGTAAATTCATCAAACTATGGGAAAAGATGTCTTTCTTTAAAATGTTTACTCTACACGGAAACAGATAATGGTGCACAATCTTGTGAATATACTAAAAACCACCTAACTGTACACTTTAAAATGGTAAATTACATCTCAAAAACAAAAATTTAGTGTCAAATTGACATCTATATGCAAAACCTCCCAAAATAAGGAAAACATACATAGATGACTGTTATTCATCAGAAATTTTGTGTTTTGCAAGAATCTACTATTAAGCCGTAGATTTCTATATGCTCCAAGATTTATCTTCTCAAAAATGGGGGGAAAGGGCATAAGTATATATTTAGTCTCCCTAAGAAGCCACAAGATTTGAATATCTGAACGGACATGTAAAATCCTTTGTTAATATTCTCCATAAACAGTCTCAATGCGTGAGAACCTTGTGAGAGTCTGCTACAGTTTCAGTTTAGAGTAGTTGATCACTGTTTGTTTGTTTTTTCCACATTAGTCACTGACTTTCAGTAAATTAATAGCTGGATCCTCTCTTGTGGGAAAAATGTTCATACCTTTGCAGACCTAAGCTGGGAGCTGGGCTGCCTGATCCCACTGACAGCTACAGTTCTGTTCATACAACAAAAAATGTGACAATAAAGAAAAGATACCTGCCACTTCTGATTAGGAATTCTGTGTTCTGAGCAAGACAAGTTCTAGGTTGTCCACTCCAAACAGGTAACTGTCACTTCTCTAAAGCCTCCAAAGCCCAGAAACAACCCCACATAAGCAGGATTTCTCTCTTGCAGGACACACAGGGCAAAAGGCGTCTAGGGGAAGTCAGAATAGCATTTCTTTATCCTGAGCCCAAAGTGGTGTTGCTTTTACCTCTGTTCTACAAAAACAAGTAACAGAAATTCCCACAAGTAAAATCTAATATACACAATTTGTATTTCATTCCAAAATATTATAAATAAATAAATACTAAACTGTTAATATAAAATTGTATTGTTATAGAAAAGGCGTAATTGACTTCATTATAGACTAAGTACTCAACTCAGAAAGCCATCAGTATCAGGGAAAAATCTATCCAGCTGGCTCACATTGCCAACCCAAGAAAATACTACTGACCTGAATTATAGGCATCATGCCTATGATAATTACCATTCACTGAGTATCTGTGTATTTATAATACTTCCAAAAACTCTACAAGGTACCTATTAGTCTCGCTTTATAGATATGAAAACAGGAAAAGAATAGTTATTAAGTAATTTGCCCAAGGACACAGAGTTAGTATACAGTTGAGGCAAAACTCAAAACCAACTTAACCAGACCCCAAAGATTCTTTTTCCACGATGAAATGAGGCCTCTCAAAAAATATATATACAGTAATAACATCTAACATTTACTGAGTGCTTATTTTGTCCTATGCACTTTACACTCCATTTCATGCAACCCCAAAAACATGAGATAGAACTAACATTAATCTATTTTTATAAATGAAGAAACAACAGGATGCTAAATGACACTCCAGGTCACAAAACTAGTACGACAGTTCGAACAGAGAGACCACATCCTTAACCACTACACACACACACACACATTTGCTGCCAATCATTAAGCTCATTACTTAGGAGGCACTGTGTTACATACTTTTCTTTTTCCTTTCTCACAAGAACCTCCAAGAACAACTAAACAAACTCTAGATTTCTAAAAGTTCAGCAACTATTATTCCTCAACTAAAACAGTCTTTTACTTCACCATTTCAATGAATTTTAAGATGGCATGTTTAACGGAAAAAGTAACTTAAATCTAGAAGACAAATTTAGAAAGTCTTCAATACATTAATGATATCTTTACTATGTTGCCACAATTTTATCAATTGTGCAATCTCCCCTCATCCTCAACTATGAACACATTCTAAACCTTCATGATTAACTCTACTTTTCCTTTAATTAACATAATAGTTAGAAACAGATAGTTATTTGTAGCATTTTTGTCATTCTGTCGCTCGGTTCTGTCCAACTCTTTGTGACCCCATGAACTACAGCACGCTAGGCTTCCCTGTCCTTCACTATCTCCCAGAGTTTGCTCAAACTCATGTTTATTGAGTCGGTGACGCCATCCACCATCTCATCCTCTGCCGTCCCTTTCTCCTCCTTCCTTCAATCTTTCCCAGCATCAGGGTTTTTTCCAATGAGTATTTGTTCACATCAGATCGCCAAAGTACTGGAGTTTCAGCATCAGTCCTTCCAACAAATACTCAGGACTGATTTCCTTTAGGATTGACTGCTTTGATCTCCTTGCAGTCCAAGGATTCTCAAGAGTCTTCTCCAACACCTCAGTTCAAAAGCATCAATTCTTCGGCACTCAGCTCTCTTTATGGTCCAACTCTCACATTGTACATGACTACTGGAAAAACCATAGCTTTGATTATACGGACCTTTCTTGGCAAAGTGATATCTCAGCTTTTTAAAAAATGGCTAGGTTTGTCATAGCTCTTCTTCCAAAGAGCAAGCATCTTTTAATTTCATGGCTGCAGTCACCATCCACAGTGATTTTGGAGCCCAAAAAAACAAAGTCTGTCACTGTTTCCACATCTATTTGCCATGAAGTGATGGGATCGGATGCCACGATCTTGGTTTTTTTAATGCCGAGTTTTAAACCAGCTTTTTCACCCTCCTCTTTCACTTTCATCAAGAGGCTCTTTAGTTCTTCTTCGCTTTCTGCTTTAAGAATGGTGTCATCTGCACATCTGAGGTTATTGATATTTCTCCCAGTAATCTTGATTCCAGTTTGTGCTTCATTCAGCCTGGCATTTTGCATGCTGTACTTTGCATATAAGCTAAATAACAGGGTGACAATCTACAGCCTTGACATACTCCTTTCCCAATTTGGAACCAGTCCGTTGTTTCATGTCCAGTTCTAACTGTTGCCTCTTGGCCTGCATACAGGTTCCTCAGGAGACAGGTAAGGGGTCTGATATTCCCATCTTTTCAAAAATTTTCCATAGTTTGTTGTGATCCACCCAGTCAAAGGCTTCAGCATAGTCAATGAAGCAGAAGTAGATATTTTTCTGGAATTTTCTTGCTTTTTCTATGATCCAAGAGATGTTGGCAACTGGATCTCTGGTTCCCCTGCCTTTTCTAAATCCAGCTTGAACATCTGGAAGTTCTCAGTTCACGTACTGTTGAAGCCTAGCTTAAAGGATTTTGAGTATGACCTTGCTAGCACATGAAATGAGTACAATTGTGTGGTAGTCTGAACATTCTTTTGCACTACCCTTCTTTGGAATTGGAATGAAAACTGACATTTTCCTGTTCTGCGGTCACTGCTGGGTTTTCCAAATTTGCTGGCATACTGAGTGCAGAATTGTAACAACATCATCTTTTAGTATTTTAAAATAGTTCAGCTGGATTGATTATTAGCACTTACTACTTGAGTATTTTTCAGTTGCTTTGCCAGGAGTTAATTAATTAGTTAACTGGGATTAAAAAGGAATTAAGTAACTCATCCAGGAACAACACAACCAGTAAGCAATGAAAATGAGATGGAAACTCAATTCTCCTCCAAAGTACCACTCTCAAATTATTTCATGCCTTAAAATCTAGGGAATTTATTACCAGAGATGTATCTAGATGAAGAAAGAGGGGGAAGGGCAGAGCAATCTTATATTCGGGAGTAGGAAAAATCTTGGAAATAAGAAACTAGTCATTCCACATCTGAATGATTTAAGAAACACTTAAATGTTAGAGAAAGAAATGGCAACCCACTCCAGTACTCTTGCTTGTAAAAGTCCATGGACAGAGGAGCCTGGCGGGCTGCAGTCCATGGGGTTACATGACTGAGCATGTGTGCATGAGGGTGGAGGGAGATGGGCTGGTAGCAATAAAGTGGTAGAACTAAAAAAAAAAAAAAAAGAAGAAACACTTAAATGATTAATTGGTTAACAACAAAAAAAGTACAAGAACATGGAAACCAGATAAAAATTTAAAATTTCTGAAAATGGTCATGTCTTTCCAAATTTGAAAAAAAATGGAACAAACACAATATGTCACAATTTCTGAAAATGATCCCCCCCCCAAAGTGGAAGAAAAATCATTAAATACTTGCCTAAAGGTAACAAAGAATTATTTTTAATGTGCATGACATAGATTCACTAATTCAAGCATTTATTGGAAGTCCACTATATACTTGGCACTCTAAGCTGGAGGATGAATCAAACCTGTGGGCTCTATTAGGCCCTGATACCTGCAACAACACAGAAGATCCTTGCAGCTTCTCCACCGCCACATATGCTTTGGGGATTATTTGAGCTCTTTAAAATTAAAAAAAAAAAAAAATCTCAGCACTTCCAAATAATTCTCCCTACTCTCCAAAAATACTATTTAGACTCTTGGAGCAAACCATTTATCCAACCCACGTATTGAACTTGACACAAAATCAAAATGAGACTATTTTGAAACATAAGAATTAGATGGATAGCACTAAGCTCCGTGTAACAGGTTCACAAGTGGAAGCATTCATCTACAGCAGGGGTCCCCAAACTCTGGGTTCTAATGCCTGATGATCTGAGGTGGAGGTAATAATAATAGAAATAAAGTGCACAATAAATGTAATGCACTCATATCATCCTGAAACGATCCCGCACACACCCAATCCTTGGAAAAATTAACTTCCACAAAACCGGACCCTGGTGCCCAAAAGGTTGAGGACTGCTGAGAGAGAAATTTAAACAGCTCCACTTAATACTGGCTCTTTCAGCTGCAAGTCACAAAGCATGCAGCTTCTCTGTAAACTTAAACAAAACAAAAACCAGTCTTACCTGAATTCAAATAAGGCTTTCACAACTTCAATCATTAGGATAACAATTTTCAACTCTATATAATTTTTACAAACATAAGATGAAACCAAAGATATAAAAGAAAGTTCCAGTTAGTTATACTGAGCTAAATTTCAATACCAAAACCAATTCCACCAGGAAGTTATAAAACACTTTAAAGAAGTGAGTATAGTGATCTAATTGGTTCCCAAAGTCTGACTACTGTTACATTTTAAATCACCATCAACACTCCATATATAAAAAAACACTCCATCTAAAAGCATGGAGCAAGTACAAATAAACACAGTGTTCACCCTAATTCTATCAATTAATAAGTTAGAAGTGGGCACAGATCCTCCAACATGACAGTCTCACTTACTTATTAGTTAAGTTGGGAAGATAAACTCTGCTTGCCCCACAGCATTTTTATTTTACTACATTGTTAGGAGATTTGAGTTCAGTTTAACCAAAGGTGTTTTCTTTTCATCTACTTAATTCAGTCACAGATGAGATAACAGAGAAATGAACAAGTATTTCTACCATAAAAAAATATATCATAGGTTATAAACACAAAATAAAAATTGACTATTCCTACAAGGGTATGAATAGGCCCAGACAGTGAATACATAGTCATAAACACAGTAATGCTACTTTATTCAGGCAATCCCCTCTTGATTCCCAAAGTTTACATTTGGGAATCTAATAATTGCAAGCCAATACTCAAAGTGAGAAGTCAAAGGTCCCCCCTCCTCTTAAATTCTCCAGCTTATCTTTTTAACACACAGCTAAACATTATTTGTTAATACTTTTTCCCTAAAGGTAAAAAAACGAGGCAGGGATTCTCTCCTGCTTCTGAACAAAGGAATTCAGATAAAAACTCATATATCTGATATCAAAATTACCACCTCTAAACCAATTTCTACAAATGGGAAGCTGTTTCCAAGAAAAATCAACAAAGAAACCAGAGTAGTTAACTTGACATCTGAACTTCACTTCCTTTTTTTCCCCCAAATAACAGCGAATAACTTTCCTCCCACTAGTCAAAGCCCATCTCAGGACCCCTCAGGGCCTGTCCCTGACTTTATTTTTTATTTATATGTGTTGTTTAAGTAACTTGTACCTGATATGCTAAATATCACCAGCTTTTTTATAAGAGTACTAAGCATACAAATTCAGTAACACCTGATATGACAAACCAGAAGATGAAAGCTTAAAAAATGGAAGGATAGGGTCTTTTACAACTTGTCATAGTCTTGTCAAAATACATCAAAATACATTAAACTTCTGTAAGCGAAGAACATATTTCAGTGTGTTCTTTCAAGAGAATGAGGAAAATAAACAGCTGGAGAAACACAGAAATAAAACTCACATTTGACATATCCAGAAATTAAACTCAAAACACTACATCTGAAGTAAATCCTAATCTATTATGTTTTAGATATAGCTACCTAGTAATCACATATTGCACTTTGGGAGAAAAAAATTCTCAGGCTCCTCCTTGCTTCACAAAAGTACAACAGTATTCCAAACTCCATGTCACACAGAGACGAACTCACACACGTACAAAGTTCATGCATGCCCTAACAGTAAGGAGTGGGCAGGGAGCAAGGCTGCCTCGGCAGAGAGGACATCCAAGAGCATCGCAGGAGACCAAGGTGGCTTCTATGAACATTACACCCTCATCGAACTGCAGTTAAAGGCATTTTCCCACAGACTAAATACTAACTTCTGGTGCCTATCTAGTCACTTTCTGGTTTCTAATCAGTAACAATTAAAAATCCCCTGGTGGACTAGTCTTTTGCTGTGGTGTTGGGGGATCGCTTTAGGCCTGAAGCCGTAAGCGTCCCAGTGATTTTAGCAGGATGAGCTCAATCGGCACCGGGTATGATCTGTCAGCTTCTACATTCTCTCCGGATGGAAAAGAGTTTTTCAAGTTGAATATGCTATGAAGGCTGTGGAAAATAGTAGTACAGCTACTGGAATCAGATGTAAAGACGGCGTTGTCTTTGGGGTAGAAAAATTAGTCCTGTCTAAACTTTATGAAGAAGGTTCCAACAAACGACTTTTTAATGTTGATCGACACGTTGGAATGGCAGTAGCAGGTTTGTTGGCAGATGCTCGTTCTTTAGCAGACATTGCAAGAGAAGAGGCTTCCAACTTTAGATCTAACTTTGGATATAACATTCCACTAAAACATCTTGCAGACAGAGTGGCCATGTATGTACACGCATATACACTCTACAGTGCTGTTAGACCTTTTGGCTGCAGTTTCATGTTAGGGTCTTACAGTGTGAATGACGGTGCACAACTCTACATGATTGACCCATCGGGTGTTTCATATGGTTATTGGGGCTGTGCCATTGGCAAAGCCAGGCAGGCTGCAAAGACAGAAATTGAAAAGCTTCAGATGAAAGAAATGACCTGCCGTGATGTTGTTAAAGAAGTTGCAAAAATAATTTATATAGTCCACGATGAAGTTAAGGATAAAGCTTTTGAACTAGAGCTCAGCTGGGTTGGTGAAATAACTAATGGAAGACATGAAATAGTTCCTAAAGATATAAGGGAAGAGGCAGAGAAATATGCCAAGGAATCTTTGAAGGAAGAAGATGAATCAGATGATGATAACATGTAACATTTACTTGTATATTAAATTTCTAATACAGTCCCATGTAACTATTTAGCCCTTTGGATTATTACATACCAATTTTCATTAAATTTTTGTCTTATAACGAAAAAAAAAAAAAATCCCCTGGTGGAACAGCTGTCCTTCCAATTCAAATCCAATATAAAGTAGTTTCTACCTTTCAAATAAGAAAAATTTAAGATTAGCATACTTCCAATGCAGAGTAACCACTGGGGGGAGGGGGGCGGGGAAGGTAGGGAGGAGGATGGGAGGGAAGCAGGGAAAAGTTTAATAAAGGCAATTAGGAAAACTCAGGAAAGTCCATGTCTTAAACGGTTTTCTTCATATATATTTTTAAAACCAAACCAGTAAACAGTAATTAGTCTGAGAAAAGCTTCTGACTTATTTAGCCAAAGAAAACATAATTTAGTACCAGGAATCCCAGCCCTTGTTACAATTTCTAACATCATACAGACTGTATACAACTATGTTTTAACCTTATCTCATTCCATAGATACAGGGACTCTTTAACCTGTTGCTTGCTTGTATGAGTGCTCAGTCATGTCTGACTCTTTGCGACCCCATGGACTGTAGGCCACAGGCCTCCTGTGTCCATAGGACTATCCCGTCAGAGTGAGTTGCCATTTCCACTTCCAGGAGATCTTCCCGACCTAGGGATCAAATGCCCTATCTCCTGACTGGTAGGCAGATTCTGTACCACTGAGCCACCTGGGAAGCCCATTTACCCTGTTATACATACCCTGGAATCAAGATTAACGGGAGAAATATCAATAACCTCAGATATGCAGATGACACCACCCTTATGGCAGAAAGTGAAGAGGAACTAAAAAGCCTCTTGATGAAAGTGAAGTGAAAAAGTTGGCTCAAAGCTCAACATTCAGAAAACTAAGATCACTAAGATCACGGCATCAGCACAAAAATAACTGTAACCTTTGCTTTGATGAAATGAGTAAGCCAAAGAAGCAATATTAATTTGAAGGCATGCATATCTATTAACAGCACAATTTAGAATGTAACAAGTATCACATACTGTGTGTTTAAGGTGGTAGTTGTAATTTTTAAAGATTTAAACATTCAGGGTCTAATCTGTTGAAAATAAATAACAGTTACCATATTATTACTATTATTTACTAAATGCTTACTATGAACCAAACAGTATTGGGCATTTTAGTTATCTTTTTGTTGTTTATGTTCACAACAGTCACTGAACTAACTGCATTCCCACCTTATAAATGAAGAAATACATTCAAATGATTAAGCAATTTGTTCTAGTTAATACAGCTAATTAAACACAGAGACCAGATTCAGAGCAACCAAATCAATCTCACTTTATAGCAGTCTGTCTCCTGCAAGGATGGCCCATAGGTTGGGTGCCTGGTGTTGGTCTGGGAAGTGACCAAATTTAAAAAACGCCTGCCTAGTTCCCTGACCAAACTTTCCATCTGAATGAACAGTGGCTGTGGCAGGTGTCATGATTCACTGCACTGGGGAGCAGGGGAACTATTCTTCTGTTCTCTTACTTCTGTGTGAGGGCTTTCACTTCTTGCAATGAAGAATGCAATACTAGAATCCTTACTACATTTCACAATTCATCTTTACTAGTACTAAAGCTCAACAATTTCTCCCCACATTTGGGATTCCCTGATGGTTCAGATGGTAAAGAGTCCATCTGCAACACAGGAGATGCAGGTTCGATCCTGGGTTGGGAAGAACCCCTGGAGAAGGAAATGGCAACCCACTCCAGTATCCTGGGAAACCCCATGGACAGAGGAACCTGGCAGGCTACAGTCCATGAGGTCGCACAGAATCGGACACAACTGAGCAACTAACCCTTTCACTTCATTTGGCTCCTCGTTTCTGTTCTCAATGAATTAAGAGCCTAGGAATGTGGAGAAGTTACTTCAACAGACCTTCCTGAAACTCCAACTGACATGTGCAGCATAGTAAGAAATACAGGAGGTTAGAAATCAAGCAGCTGTCATTAATGAAACACACTAACATCAAGAGAACCACAGGGAGGGATATTATCATCAACAAAATAAACCAGTAACATAATTCCTTTTGATATTGAATGACAAAGTTTCATAGATAATCTATTTTTGAATATGTACTTAATTTATGAAACCTTTAGACCATTTGATCTAATACCCTGACCACTCTGGGAAAAAACAGTCACCACCACCCGCTTTGCTGTTGCTATGAAACTGAACTTCTATCTTCTAATCCCAAACTTTATAGTCTGGCCCATCTTTCCCTTATTAATAAACTTGCCTTCCTAGACTTTTGCTAACTCTCATGAGCCAAATCTGACCCTTTCCTTGTGTACAATGAATGCTCTTGACTCAGCTTTTCTCTGTTATTCTAGGAACACCCTTGGTTATACCCCCAAACATCTTGTAGCAATGTTCTCTATTCACTGGCTGATAAAGACCTGCAGGACAGTAAGTAAAATGATCATGGCATACCAAGCAATTCTAAGAACAGAGTAAAAGAAAGGAGAAAGAAAGCAACAGGAATGTGGGAGGGAAACGAGGAAGAAGAATGCAATGTTCCATGATCTGACTGACAATCTGTTTTTCTCAGTCAGCATACATATACCCTCAGGCACAAACTGAGGCGTGCTGGGGATATACTAAGACAATGAAGGTGTCTCACACATGGTATTAGTCCTATTCATTCACCCCAGTCTTCCAAAATTAATAGACCCACAGGATTTTTTTTTCTCTTCTGAGAGTGAAATATTACTACATTTATATAATCAGTATGCAATAGAAGGCAACAGTCACATGACTTAATATAAAATAGAGAATTTAAGAAATTTCCAAGTTGCTCTGAGGTATATTCAAAGAGCAGTCTTACTCTCCTCTGTCGGTGAGGTTCTTTTCAAGTAGTTTAAGGAGCCCTATTTTATACAAATTTGAGAGGGTAAAATCCCAACAGTTTGAACTTCCTGACTAACAATCTTTCCAGAAAGAGTAGATCACTCCCTCTACAGTGTTTATACAACATTTTACATTACTTTATATTCTTACTTAAGCATTTATCAATCACATAATAACTTATGTGTCTACCTCATCAATTACAACTAACTCCTCCTGGACCGCAACCATATGTCTATTCATCTTTTATTTAGAGCTCCTAGGAAAATGTCAAGAGCACAGCACACCACCTGACAATATCACATTTGTTGGGGTAAACTTACATATTTCAAAGACCAAATGATTTCTCTCTAGCAAGATCATGTCAACACAGAATCTTTTAATGTGTTAATCACATTAGACGACCCATACAAATACCTAACCCAAATCTACTTTACCACTATAATGGGATTTGAAATATTAATCCACTTACCCATAGTCAAGAAACTACATTCCATAGACTTAATAGAAAAACAAAAGCTGAACACTTACTGCACACAGTTCTCTTATATAAAGTATACCCTTTCAAATCAGAAAATTTCTGGTCCTGCAAAAACAAAAAAACTATGATTAAAAACCTTTATAAATGATGACTGGCATTCTGTTCATCCCAGCACACCCTATAAAGGACAAAAGATCTTAAGATACAACAAATCAGAATTGCAGTGTGTTTGTTTAGCTTTAATTGCCCATGCTCTACTTACTTCTAGTGCTATCCTTTAAACCTATTTGGTTCTCCAGAGGGCAAGTATAACTACATTATGTAGAGTTTCAAAGAAAACTTTAATTACTTCAGTGGGAAAAAAGGCTACAATGCCTATGATCTCCCTAGGTTTTCAAAGATGATCAGAATTCTCAAGACAGTGTCAATGAAAAATGAATGAATAACTAATTTCAAAAGGATAAGCAACATTTTCTCCCATGTTTTAAAAAGGGTTCTATTTAATTTAGTAGAAAATTTGCATATTCTAATATTATCATCTGAAAATTTTAATGTCATACCTTTTATTAAACATGATGCATACCTGAATGTACACATTTCCATTTAAAAATATACTACAGGCTACCAATATGGTAACTAAGTAGCATTTTATTAATGCCCCTACAGTACTGACAAAAACACAATTAATAAATATTTGATTAATTAAGTCAACAAATATTTAAGCTTCTTCTTATATCTATACACTGTTCTAAGCACAGGCTTTGACAAGTCTAACACATAAAACCCTTGCCTTTATGTAGCCTTTAGTTTTGTGAAAAGGCAGAAATTCAACAAATAAACCCACAGATCTATACTCATCAAATGCTGCAAGTAGAATGAAGGAAAATAATCAGGTGATATTAGTGGTGGTGGGGGTTGGGGGGTAATCCCGCTTTAGACTGGAACACTAAGGACTAAGGATGCCTCTCTAAAAACAGGACACTTGAGATTAAGATTCCACATTCAAAGATTTGAGGAAAAGATCATTTCAGGTTATGGGAACAGCATGTGGGAAAGTTCTAAGGCAAGTTTCAGAAACTGAAGAGTCAGCAAAACTTGATCACAGAAAACCAGAGGAAGAGTAGATTTCTTAAATCTGGTAAGGGACAAGATTGCATACAGCTCTGTACCACATTTAAGGATTTAAGGTTTTACTCTAGGCGCACTAAAAAAATCTAAAATGAAGCATTATAGGTGAGGTGTACGCAAGAAAGACCAATATACAGAATGCCAGAAGGCCCTGGCCCTACATCAAAAGCTTGGTAAATAAAGGTACACAAAGATTTCAACTTAACATGTTAAAAGGTGTATTTGTGTTATGTTCGCATGATTCCCTATTTTGAACAACTTTTTCAAATAATCCATCATCTACCAGACATGATCACACTCCTCCCTTTCCCTTTACACATTCACATTAGCAAAGATACAGCTGAGCAACAAAGTGGTCAACTACAAAGGAAAACAGAAGTACATGGATATGCAAAAAGATCACAAATAACAAATGTTGGTGAGGATGTGGAGAAAAGAGAACCCTTCTACACTGTTGGTGGGAAAGTAAATTGGTACAGCCACTGTGGAAAAGAATATAGAGGTTCCTCAAAAAAACTAAAAATAGAACTACCATATGACCCAGAAATTCCACTCCTGGGTATGTATCCGGAAAAAAGCAAACCACTAATCAGAAAATGTTATAGAAGGGTTTCTATAACATTTCTCCAATGTTCATAGAAGCATTATTTACAATTGCCAAGATACAGAAACAATCTAAGTGTCCAGCAATAGGTGAATGGATAAAGGAGAGGTGGTATACACAATACAGAAACAATCTAAGTGTCCAGCAATAGGTGAATGGATAAAGGAGAGGTGGTATACACAATGGAGTAATAGCCACAAAGAGAACGAAATGCTGCCATTTGCAGCAACATGGATGGACTTGGGGAGCATTACGCTAAGTGAAATAAGTCAGAGAAAGACAAACACTGTATGGTATCACAAGTGGAATCCAAAGAATAAAACAAACTAGTGAATAAACAACAACAACAAAAAAAAACACCACCCAGACACATAGATATAGAGAACAAACTAATGGTTACCAATAGTGGAAGGGAAGAAGGGAAAGGCAAGAAAAGTGTAGTCGATTAAGAAGTATAAACTATAATACTATGTATAAAATAAATAAGGTCATGGATATATTGCACAGCATGGGGAATATAGCCGTCATTTTATAGTAATTATAAATGGAGTAGAACCTTTAAAAATAGTGAAACTATACCATACACCTGAAACATATAATTTACCTAATACTGTATATCAACTGTACCTCAAGGGAAAAAAAGCACATGGAAATGTAATGACAAACTGGGAAACCAGCCCCTGCATAACTAAACTCAGGAGTTCTTCTGAAGTGAGGGTGGAACAGAAGCAGAAGATACAGACATTCTGAAACTGCTTAAATTCTAACCATATGAATCCATCACTTTTATATCAAAACATCAACTATCGTCATTACATCTCTCACTAGGAAGCAGCTTAAACTGATGTAACGTCTTGCCAAAACATCACCAAGTCTTTCAGAAATTTTTTCCTCTTAATTTTAATGACAATGAAAAAGTATTAGCCATTATTTTGAGAGATTATCCTCACATCTTCATCTATCTGAAACTCAACTATGTAGAAATTTCCTTGAGAGTTTCTACCTGCAATAGTCATTATATGATAAACAGTTTTCATTATTAAATGAAACATTTTTCATCTCTACCAAAACAAGTTTGAGCTTTATTGCCCCCTTAAACATCCAGAGTCAGCATTTAATTCTACTGAATTTTTTTTTAATTTTAAAATAAAGGTACACTGTTTTCCACCTGCAAAAATCTGTCCTAGATAAATATCCATTAATACAAGAAAATACAATGGCAAGAACACTAGATTTGCTTTCAGTGAAGGTGGTGGTGTAGTCTCTAAGTCGTGTCCGACTCTTGTGACCCCATGGACTGTAGCCCACCAAGCTCCTCTGTCCATGGGGATTCTCAAGGAAAGAATACTGGAGTGGGTTGCCATTTCCTTCTCCCGGGAATCTTTCCGACCCAGGGACCAAAACTCATCTCCTATACTGCAGGCGGACTCTTTATCACTGAGCCACCAGGGAAGCAAGGGAGACCCAGATTGTATCCAACAGTAAGGAAACAGTTCCATAAGTTATATAGTATCATGCTGCCAAATAAGTGTCACAGAAAGATATCCAAAATACACTCTCTATTGCAAGCTCATTTCTTTTATTTTTAAATGTGTGTATTTAGTAAACAATGAATGAGGAGATTTCACTTTTTACTTGTACTCTTAAATATGTTACAATGATTACATACTACCCAGGATTTAGGAGAGTGAAAAAGTTGGCTTAAAACTCAACATTCAGAAAACTAAGATCATGGCATCTGGTCCCATCACTTCATGGGAAATAGATGGGGAAACAGTGGAAACAGAGTCAGACTTTATTTTGGGGGGCTCCAAAATCACTGCAGATGGTGATTGCAGCCATGAAATTAATTAAAAGACACTTATTCCTTGGAAGGAAGGTTATGACCAACCTAGATAGCATATTAAAAAGCAGAGACGTTACTTTGCCAACAAAGGTCCATGTAGTCAAGGCTATGGTTTTTCCAGTGGTCACATATGGATGTGAGAGTTGGACTGTGAAGAAAGCTGAGCGCCGAAGATTTGATGCTTTTGAACTGTGGTGTTGGAGAAGACTCTTGAGAGTCCCTTGGACTGCAATGAGATCCAACCAGTCCATCCTAAAGGAGATCAGTCCTGGGTGTTCATTGGAAGGACTGATGCTGAAGCTGAAACTCCCAATACTTTGGCCACCTCATGCGAAGAGCTGACCCATTGGAAAAGACCCTGATGCTGGGAGGGATTGGGGGCAAGAGGAGAAGGGGACGACAGAGGATGAGATGGCTGGATGGCATCACCGACTCGATGGGCATGAGTTTGGGTAAACTCCGGGAGTTGGTGATGGACAGGGAGGCCTTGCATGCTGCGATTCATGAGGTCGCAAAGAGTCGGACACGATTGAGCAAGTGAACTGAACCCAGGATTTTAAAATAAAGGTGGAAATTTTCAGGAAATAATTATTTGAATGTACAATTTTACATCTTTTAAAAATCATTTCAATAAGTAAAACCTAAAACAAATAAAATTCTAATTACCCTTCAAGTACTTTAAGTGCTATAGTTCTCAAAGCAAGCTGCGTACAATTTTCTGCCTCTCAGCTGGGTATTTTCTTAATGAACAGTGGCTAGCCAGTAGGCTCTGCACTTAAAGCTAAAAGACTGTAAGGCAACTCCAGGTCTCCTTACAAGTCCCAGATCAGTAACAGGCGGATGGCCCAGAGCACTGACACATCCCTCCTGATGCCTCTTATTTCTACAATCACGTTTCAGTGGAGCCCATCATGAATCCTAAGCAGTCAAGAATCACTGCCTCACACAGAAAATGTCAACATGAGCAGGCTATGGTTGCCACCATAACTCCACCCCAACCTTGAGTGACCTGTGGGATCAACTTCCACACCACTAAGGCTAAGCATCTTCTTAAATAAGCTGGGAATTCTTAGCATACAACTGCCAAGATGAAAAACAAAATACCCTGACTACCACAAACTGAAGAAGTAAACAAAGAGCAGTAGATCTTACTCAGGGTATTGGATCTACAAATAAATCCTGAGGAGGGTACAAGATATTAACACTGCAGGGCTTCATAAAACTACTCTACTACAAGAGACTCTAGATCAGAACAGCTGCCAGGAGACTTCAGATTTTAAAATATTTTTAAGATGGAACACCACCTGAGGCCTATCTGCTCAGCCTCAATCTACTATTAACTGTGAACAGTACTTAGCATCTGGAAAGACGAGAGGAAGTTAAGGGGAAGAGGTGTTACATGCAGGGGAACTTTATTTTTAACTAGATATACTTGTGTATTTATTAAACACTTTACCAAGAGAATATGCTCATATGGTAGCAACGTGATTTTTAAAATTCAATTAAGACTGAAAATATAAATATTCCTAAAAATCATACACAAGTTAGTTGAATAAGTTGAACAGAAGTTTTCTAGAGGGAATGTGGTAAAGAGCAATGACTGATAACAATTATATGAAATGATGGGATAATAAATACTATGTATTAACATAGGTCAAGCCTTACTCCAAGCCCTTTTTATATTATATATATCAATTTATTTAACCATCACACATTATAACCTTTCTTATACCAAAAAGGAACCTGAGGCACAAGAGCTTATTTTAACTTTCACAAAAACACAGTGATTAAATGATGGAAACAGGATTTTAACAGTCTGATTCTAAGGGATTTCACTAAGACACAATGTCTCTTACATTAACTGTAAGAGGAAGACAAGAAAAAAGAAAGGCGTGAAAATAATAGCATAATAGGAAAATGAACAACTTGATTTTAAAAATGGGGTAAAATAGATTATCTCAAAGAACGTAACAGATAGCAAATAAATATATAAAAAGATGCTCCATATCTAAGTCATCAGGGAAATGCAAACTGAAACAATAAGATATCACCATACACCTATTAGAAGGACTGAAATCCAGAATACTGACAACACCAACTGCCGACAAGAACATGGTAACAGAAATTCAGTCCTTTCTGGCAGGAATGTGAAATGATATGGTCATTCCAGAAGACAATTTGGTGGTTTCTCACAAAACTAGCCATATGATCCAGTGATCACACTCCTTGTTATTTACTCAAAGGAGCCAAAAAGTTGTGTCCACACAAAACCTGCACATGTATATTTGCAATAGCTTTATTTATATTTACAGAAATGCAGAAATAACCAAGATTCCTACAGTAGGTGAATTCATAAATAAATAATCCAAACAATGGACTATTAGTAAGTGCTAAAAAGAGACAGCATATTGAATACCAGAGACATCACGCTTTCGACAAAGGTCCATCTAGTCAAAGCTATGATTTTTCTTTTTTTTTTTTTAAAGCTATGATTTTTCCAGCAGACATATATGGATATGAGAGTTGGACCATAAAGAAGGTTGAGTGCCAAAGAATTGATGCTTTCGAACTGTGGTGTTGGAGAAGACTCTTGAGAGTCCCTTGGACTGCACGGAGATCCAACAAGTCCATCCTAAAGGTAATTAGTTCTGAATCACTCATTGGAAGGACTGATGCTAAAGCTGAAACTCACCTGATGTGATGAATGGACTCACTGGAAAAAACCCTGATGCTGAGAAAGACTGAGGCAGGAGGAGGAGGAGGAGAAGGAGACGACAGAGGATGAGATGGCTGGATGACATCACCAACTCAATGGACATGAGTTTGAGTAAACTCTGGGAGTTGGCGATGTACAGGGAGGCCTGGCGTGCTGCAGTCCATGGGGTCACAAAGAGTTGGACACGACTGAGTGACTGAACTGAACTGACTGATATACTGGAAGGACTGATGCTGAAGCTAAAGCTCTAATACTCTGGCCTGATGCTAAGACTTGACTCATTGGAAAAGACCTCGATGCTGGGAAAGACTGAGGGCAGGAGGAGAAGGGGTCAACAGAGGATGAGATGGTTGGATGGCATCATCGACTCAACAGACCTAAGTTTGAGCAAACTCTGGGAGACGGTGAAGGTCAGGGAAACCTGGTATGCTGCAGTCCATTCAGACATGATTGAGTAACTGAACAACAACAATCAAGACATGAAAACACATGGAAGTACTTCAAATTCATAATACTAAGTGAAAGAAGCCAATGTGAAAAGAATACTTACTATAAGATTCCAACTATGCAACGTTCTAGAAAATACAAAATTACTGGTGGCAGAAGAAAAATGAGTGGTGGTCAGGTGGGATGGAAGGATGAAAAAGCAGAACATGGAGGATTTTTAGGGCAGTAAAACTATTCTGTATGATACTATAGTGGGGGATACATGTTGTTATACATCCACACTCATAAATTGTACAAAACTAAAAGTGGATTCCAATGTACACTACAGACTTTGGGAATGATTACGTATCAACGTAAGTTCATCAATGGTAACAAATGTACCACTTTGATGTCTGATGCTAACAGTGAAGTAGGCTCTGCATGGAGGGTAGGGCAGGAGGGGTCTATGGAAACTGTACTTTCTGCTCAAATTTGCTATGAACCTAAAACTTCTCTGAAAAATCATCTATTCAAATATTTTAAAGAAAGAGAAATAATAGTATCATGAGGTTAAAAGAAAAATAATAAAGCAGGCTGCCTGTGTAACTTGAGTCATGCTGTCATTTTTTTCCCAAGCTTTACTTACATTTCAAATGAATAGATAATCATGGCCCTTTCTGGCCAAGCATCTTTAGGAGTTTGAAATTTCTGAGAATGCCAGGTTGTGAGTAAGGATGTTAGCTGCTCCAGGATCAGCATGTTCAAACTCACCAACTGAGTATTTCTAATAAAGTTTTCCACACATCTGTGGTATTCTTACTGTCCTACCAAATTTTAATTCCTATGACATAGTTTTCTCCCTCACTTGACATTGTGGACAGCTCCTATGCATTCCTTTATAAGAATTTCCATTCAAAGAGATTCTATTCTTTTTTAACACCTTTCCCTTTGGCATTTTACAGGCTGTAAGACTGAGGAAAGGCCCAAATCAAAAGAAAAAAAGAGAGAGAGAGAACAAAGGATATATACCATCTTTATATTAAGCCAAGTTCCAACAGTACCTCTACTTACATTCCAAGGGCCTGAACTTAGTTATATGACCATGCCAGCTTTCAAAAAGGGCTGGGAGATGTAGTCGTTATTATCAACGAACATGAGCCCAGCTTAAGAAGATATTACTTCTGAAGAGTGCTCGCTCCGGCAGCACATATACTAAAATTGGAAAGATACAGAGAAGATTGGACTCTATGGGGGAAGGCGAAGGTGGGATGATCTGAGAGAATAGCATGTATATTATCAAGTGTGAAACAGATCGCCAGTCCAGGTTGGATGCATGAGACAAGTGCTCAGGGCTGGTGCACTGGGAAGACCCAGAGGGATGGGATGGGGAGGGACATGGGAGGGGGGTTCAGGATGGGGAACACATGTAAATCCATGGCTGATTCATGTCAATGTATGGCAAAAACCATTACAATATTGTAAAGTAATTAGCCTCCAACTAATAAAAATAAATGGAAAAAAAAAAAGAAGATATTACTTCAGAAGAAAGGACAGAGAGCTGTTGAGGAAAAATTAGCAGGCTCTGCCATACTCATCCTTACACCCTCACCGCAATGGCTGACATATTCAATAAATATTTTGAAATTAAAATTTCTAATAAGTTAAACTGAAAAAAAATCAAATATTTACAGATTCTCCTGTACAAGTTTAAATTCCTCAGTTTCAATATTCCTTCAGAAGCTAGTACCATCCTCATTATATAAACTTATTTTTTAATATTTAAGAGGCAATTTAGTGTGCTCCATAAAAAAATAGGCCTTGGAATCCAGTTTGTCTGAGTTTAAATCCCAATTCTGCAATTTACTGATGCTGTGACCTCAGGTGAGTAGCATAATTTCTCTGTGCCTCAGGTTTCTCATATGCAAAATGATAATAATAATACCAACTTTCTCAGGCTATTTGCATGTATGAATACACATATTAAACTTAGATCAGTAATTGACACATAGAAAGCACCCAATAAACGGCAAGCCACTGTTACTCCCCAGCATTACGAGCCAACTAATTGTACCACGGTCTTTCATTATCCGCCAGAGTTTATCAGATCCCAGTACATGAAGATCATTTTTTTTTTTAATAAAAAATTTTATTGGAGAAAAATAGAACCACCACGTACACAGGGAAAAGAGCACAAAAATTCAACTGATACAGAACTGCAAGTCACAACTACCCAATGTTGTTTGCGATTACTTTTCAATTTCTTAAATGGCTTCCCTCAGTTTTTTAAATAGCCTTGCCAATTTTCAGCTGAAATAGAATCAAGTTTTCAAAAAATTAAGAGCCTCAGCGAAGGGACCAGCTTTTAAGATAACAAAGGTGACACCAAGAGTCTCCTAATGGGACCAATTCTACCGAAAAATTCCTGAAGCACATAACTACTGAATCTGGTAGAACAGTAGCTCAGAGACCATCAGGAATTAGTTAGAACACTGACTCAGACGGTCCAGTATGCAGAGAGGGCAAGCAAAAAAGCTGCATTTCCCTGTCAGATGAGTTCACGTAAGAAAACCAAGGAGGTGCTAAGAAAATACAGGCAATGGCTGCCCAAAATAATTAAGAAGGCATTCTAAATACCACATATTATTAGACAACAGTGTGTAAAGTGATGCAATTAGAAAACAGGCAACTTAAAAAAAATATGGTCACAGGTCTTTGAGAACTCAAGAAAACAATCAGTAGCAAACACAAGAGCTAAAAGTCTCAGCTGAGGGGTGAAAGTGAAAGTGAAAGTGAAGTTGATCAGTCGTATCGGACTCTTTGCAACCCTGTGGACTGTAGCCCACCAGGCTCCTCCGTCCACGGGATTCTCCAGGCAAGAATACTTGAGTGGGCTGCCATTTCCTTCTCCCAAGATCATTTTTATTTTTGTTCTACCTTTTGAAATCAAGGCAACTGTTTTAATCTTTTGTTCCTAAGACATTTAATTTTCCATAACTTTGCTTATATTATTTGGCCCCAACAATAATGCCTTTCTCTTTCCTCCTGTTTATCTAATGCCTACAAGCCTCATCTCAAATCTCACCTCCTCCACAAAATCTTCACTGTTTATCTAATTCTGGTTAAATGGTATGCAGAAGAGACCTTCAAACACCTGCACTCTCAGCTCCTCACTCCTTGCCCCAAGACGAGTGGTGGTTAAAAGTAAAGGAAAATGGCCAGACTCTCTTCAAATATTTCAACCCAAACAACATACCACCGTGGAGTGAATGTAGTAGCAGATATGAGAATCTGTCATCTACTAAGGCAGACATTAAAGGAATTTGCAAAATGTAAAAACCATGCTTTCTCACTAAACTGTTTTTAGAAATAGTTACTTTCCAATAAAATGTATGTCATTTATGTCAACATGCAATGGATTTCTTACCATCACTGTTAATGAACAAAAAAGCATTCTAAATTATCAGCTTTGCTTCCTAACAGAATAAACACCCCCGTATACACAGTCAACATCTTACGTCTGGTCATGCTATCCCCTTTACCCAAAGCCCCCTTCTGTCTCACCTGGCCATGCCTAGACACCTCCGTGCCTTCAAAACTCAGCTCAAACAGGACCCTTTCATCATCTCCTGCCCCTCCTACTGCAAACACTTTCTTGCTACTTGAACTGCCAATGCACTTTATCTGAACCCCTCTCAAGATTAACATCTCTATGTGATTTATCTTCCTCGAGGGCAGATTACTATTCATCTTGTTTCTCCAGCTCAGGCTCACAGTGGGCATAAAATGAATGCTTTTGCAATGAATACTTCTAAAACTTAACAACCGGTGACAAACTATATTTCAAAGAACAAGAAACAAGGAAATAAAGACAAATATAAAATCACTTTTACAAACCAAGAATGGATAGGCAAACATAACTACAGATTTTTTTTTTTTAATAACTACAGATTTAAAGAGGATCTAAGATGATACTGGGTCCAACTTTTGACCTAAATTATCCCCTCAAAGTGTTTCTCCCAGTAAGATTTCTTAGTTATTAAGGAGAAAAAGAAATTATAGCTACCTGAGCAGAAATGGAATTTATTAAAATATATCTTCAGAAAAGCAAGGAACTGGACTTGTAAAAGGCCACACAGCCGAGGCTATGCCTGAAAGCAAGCCTCAGCCTTTCCAGTGACGACACCGCTGCCGCTGGCACAGATGTGAGAGCTCTGTGATGTGAGCACCGCCCACATTACCGACAGTCTAGACACTGGGTGGATGCCACACTTGGCATCAGTGCCCCTGCTGCTTCTTAAACTAAACAAGATAGTGGCTACTGCTACCAACCCTCACTGGAATCATTTTTTCCCAGGGTCATCTTTATATTACAAGCTTCTAGTCCAAAACTGGACATAGGTATTTGACTGACAGAACCCAGGTAGGTATCCATGACCTAGACAAGAAGGTGACTGGGAGTAAAGCACCTAACATTTTCAGCTTCTCTAGTAAAAAGACGCTCTGCCTCATAAATTGGGGAAATTTGCCAAATACAGGCAAGGGGTTCAAATGCTGGAGAGCGAAAAATGAGAAATATTCACTATCCGTAACTAAACCCTTAATGATGGCATTCAAGCAACCACACTACCCTAAACTGCAACGATCAAAACCATATGATACTTACAGTGCTGAACCACAGATAACTTCTTAGTGATAAGGAAAAAAATAAGCTTTATAACAGAACAATTCGATTCTGTTACCACTTTACCCAGTGATCAATCTCAGCATCACCAAGAGTAGGACAATGAGACATGTGCCTCCAGACACAACCATTATGACCCACACAGCACAAACTATAAATACCGGTGCCCAAAATGTTTTAGTTTAAATAAACCTTCTTCAGATCTAGCTTTCAGCTTATAGGAAACAGGAAACAGTGAAATATGTCAGACAAATTCAAAACATGGAATATCTTACAGGACAGTTGGCTAGATGTCTGTATTGTCAAGAGAAGAAAAGGGGTAAAGTGGGGAGATGTATGTAGGTTAAAGTGTACGTAAGAAATTTACAACTAAATGCAATTGCATAGTCCTTGATTAAATCCTGCTTTGAACAAGCCAGCAGTATAAAAGACATTGTTTAGGACTGAATTGTGCCCCCGACTCCCACCACAAAAAAATAATACATATCTTGAAGTTCTAACCCCCAGTACCTCAGAATGTGACTATATTTGGAGTTAGGGCCTTTAAAAAGCTAAGGTAAAAGGAGGCCATTAGGGTGGGTCCTAATCTGATCTGACTGGTGCCCTTATAAGAAGGAAATTCAGACATACAGAAACACCAAGGATGCACTCAGAGAGGAAAGACCACGTGAGGACACACAGAGAAGGCAGCCACCTGCAAGCCAAGGAGAGATCCTCAGAAGAAATACACTGATTTTGGATTTATAATCTCCAAACTGTCAGAAAATAAATTATGTCGTTTAAGCACCTGGTACGTGGTATTTGGTTATGGCAGCTCTAGCAAACTAACACAAACATTTTGGGTATAACTGGCAAAATTTTAATTCAGGCTGGGTTTCTGATGATATTAAGAAATTGCTAATTTAGTTAGGTGTGATAATGTGATTATAGTTATATGAGAAAATGTTCTTACTTTTGAGAGATACATTTAAGTAATTAGGGATAAAAATAAACCAATTTCTGTAATTTGCAGTACTACACCCAAAAAAAGAGATTAAGCAAAAATGAGAAACATAAGAATTGTTCAATTTAGATTTCTATGTGGATTTTAAGTAAACTGTTTTCTTTCTCATAAATTTCAAATTTTCCATAATGAAAAGTTAAAAGAAAACATACCTATATGATACTGATTGTGAAAGCTAGACTGTAAAGAAGGCAGAATGCCAAAGAATTGATGCCTTCAAACTGTGGTGCTGGAGAAGACTCCTAAAAGTCCCTTGAACAGCAAGGAAATCAAACCAGTCAATCTTAAAGGAGATCAACCCCAAATACTCACTGGAAGGACTGATGCTGAAGTGCTAGTATTTTGGTCATCTGATGCGAACAGACGACTCATTGGAAAAATCCCTGATGCTGGGAAAGATCGCGGGCAGAAGGAGAAGAAGATGTCAGAGGATGGGATGGCTGGATACATCAACAATGCAATGAACATGAGCTTGGGCAAACTCCGGGAGATGGTAAGGGACAGGGAGGCCTGGAGAGCTGCAATCCATGGGGTCACAAAGAGTCGGACACGACTGGGTGACTGAACAACAACATGATACTGACTGGAAGAGGACAAACTGATCAAACAATAGAAGAGAGATCCCGGAAATAAATGCCCACAACTAAAGACTCAAACGAGGAACAAAAGTAATAGGAAAACTGTATTCATCTCACAAATACTTATCAAGTGTATACTATATGTCAAGTACTGTGCACACAGAGGTGAACAAAAGAGACACGGTCCTACCCTTAAGGGGCTTATAATCTAACAGAGGAAAGTGAATACAGTAAGCACAGACGGAAGAAAAACTAATAAAAATGTAAGATTTTCGAAACAATCACTTTTTTTTTAAAGGGAGCTCCTCAGGGTTCTATTCCAGGTCTCTTCAACTCTGCCTACTTAATCTCAATTAGTACATTTCAAACCCAGACATCTTTCTCACATTTTATACCACTTGTCAAGCTGCCTACAGACATCTACAATGTCAAACCTTGAACTCATATTTTTTTCCCCCAAAACACTGCTCCTCCTTTAATCCCTCTTGGTAAACCTGCCCAAGAATTATGACTCCTTCTCTTGCACTCCTAAATCAAACATACCACAAAGTCCCAATGATTTTGTCTCATAAAAACTTCTTAAACCTGTTCACTCCTTTCAAGCTTCACTACTCCCATCCTAGTTCAGCTACCTGGATTACTGTAACAATTTTCTAAATTGTCTTCCATACTCTAGCCTACTTCTCTCCAAATCAACTCTACACACCCAGTCCAAAATAATCTCTCTAGAACAAAATCTAATGTGTGTCTCAGATGGCAAAGAATCCACCCACAATGCAGGAGTCCTGGGTTCAATCCCTGGGTTGGGAAAATCCCCTGGGGAGAGCACGGCAACCCACTTCAGTATTCTGGCCTGGAGAATCCCCATGGGCATGGTGGGCTACATTCCACGGGGTCACAAAGAGTCGGACATGACTGAGCAACTAAGCACAGCGCAGCATTCTTAGAATAAAGCCCACATCTTAAATGATCCGTAAGAGCCACCATCACCTGGCCCCTGCCTACCCTTACAGCCTCACGTGTCACCATGTGCTCTCCCGGTTCCTTCAAATACACTGCTGTCCACTTCCTTTTTTCACTCTTCAGATTTGCTATGTTCTTCCCTGCTTCTGGACCTTCATATCTGCTCTCAATCTCCAGGACTCCCACATCATCTTCCCTGGTTAACTCCTACTCCTTCTGATGGTAGAATCTCTCCTCTGGCTAAGGTGCCCCTTCTCTGAGCTACCCCTGCAGCTCAAATGGCCTATCACGGTACTTATCACAGAGCACAGTAATTGCCTAACTCCTCCCTAAACTATAAATTCTATGATGGCAGGGTATCTGTTATTAGTACCTAGTATATCAAAGCCCTTGATTGGATACATTAACTGTATCAACAATAATCACTAAATTGATTTTCATTTTCATGACTTATCTTCAGTTGGACCCCAAAATTGCATCTTTTTCAATCCAAAAAGTCCTGACATGTTATTCTGTGGAAGATTACTTAAGATTTAGAAAACTGTCAGAACTTCTTACAAGTGCATTTTATTTTCACTTCAAATATGAAACTTAAAAAAAGTTCCAGTTTTCAAAGCAGAGTAGTTACAATCCTATTTCAACTTCCCTCCTATTCTCATTTCCTTGACCTCTCAAACATTATATCAATAAGTCTCCTATCTTCCCAGATATATGGGAAGCACCTTCCCAGATATACGTAGAAAGATGTTTCACTGCAGAAATGCCTCTTTTTTTTTTTTTCTTCACCACAGCTACTGGCTTGCAGAACCTCAGTTCCTCAACCAGGGATCAAACCCAGGCCGCTGGCAGTGAAAATATGGAGTCCTAACCACTGGATCATCAGGGGAATCCAGAAATGCTGTTATTTCTAAAACTAAAAAAATGTTAACTCAACAAATCACCCTTCTGTGTGTGTGTGTGTTAGTTGCTTAGTTATGTCCGACTCTTTGCAACCCCATAGACCGCAGCCCACCAGGCCCCTCCGTCCATGGGATTCTCTAGGCAAGAACACTGGAGTGGGTTACCATTTCCTCCTCCAAAAGAAACTATAGAAAGAAAGAAAGTGAAGTCGCTCAGTCATGTCTGACTCTTTGGGACCCCATGGACTGTAGCCTACCAGGCTCCTCCATCCATGGAATTTTCCAGGCAAGAGTACTGGAGTGGGTTGCCATTTCCTTCTCCAATCACCCTTCTATCTAAGGTAAAAAAGCAGTATCCAGTATCATGTTTTTGTTAAGTAACATGAGTTTTTAATTACTCTTGCCAAACACTGAAGCATATTTCCTCCAAGCATCACTCAAAAAAGTTCTGAAAAAAAAATTAGACCATAAAAGTAATTTTCCTAGCTAAATAATTCTAGTTTTTAACTAAATTAAAAACAATTGTTGGAATTATTTAGGAGGCAGAGTGTCCCAACATTTCTCAACAACGGTCAACTATAACCAAAATGTGTTACACTTAGGGTTGTCAGATAAAACATAAGGCATTCAGTTTAATGTTGAATCTCAGAAAAATAATTTTATTGTATTTGGAATGTACATCCCAAATAGTGTATGTGTTTTTATTTGTTAAATCTGGCAACCCTAGTTATACTAACAAAATTATCATTGCTAGCAAAATCTGATTTTACTTATGCTTTTTTCATTATAAAAGTTACACAAATTTAGGGGGAAAAAAAAGATCCATAATACTATTGAGCTAATATAGTTGGCATTTTAGTGCATTCCTGATATTTTTCTTATAATTTTAAATGGTTACATTCACTCTTCCTTAAAATGAGTCTAATTATTTTTATGCTACCCAATGGTTCTTGCAATAAGTGTACCATAAAGTCTCCTATTGTTGAAAATTTAAGTTGCTTCCAATAAGCCACTACTAAAATGTTGCTCTGAACAGTCTCCTGCAAACACCTGTTTCTTATCTTTTCCTTTTTTCTTCTGCAGTTATTTCTTCAGGATATTCTCAGAAGGAAAGCCACTGATCAGATTTATAAAACAATTATGAACAGTCTAAAAATTCTAGATACATCCTACCAAACTGCGATCCAGTAGCACTATCTGAATACGCCTGCTTTACCAATATCTAACCAGCATTACATACAACTGTTTTTGAAAAAATCTGAAATAAGTATAAAGTAGTATTCCATTTTGTTTTAGTCAGCATTTCTTGGATTAATGAGAAGATCACACATTCTTCCAACAGCTGCTTACAGGTTGCATATCCTCTAATATCAACTGTCTGTTCATTTCCTTTACCCATTTCAAAAATGTTTTTGTTCAATATAATAATAAAATATTCCCAAATGAAGACTAAAATAGCCCACTGTCTAAAATTCTAGTCACGTGCACCAAACGAAAAACTAGTGTACATCTACAATTCCAACTGCCTTCCAGAAATTACTACAAAAGTTACTTTTATGTAAACTTTCATTTATACGTATATTATCTCAAAGTTCATTTCATAGAAATCATAACTCTCATAATCAAAATTAACTAAAAAGAGATGACTAAACTTCCCTGATATTTAGAGTAAATAACCAGAAAGATCAGTTCAACTTAATACTTGGATATGCCACAGAACCTAATTTGATCATCAAAACAGAAATCATGTTGCAGATCTAATCTCTTTAATAATCTAGATACACCAAAAAACTGAGTCTGCAGTCAGAGTTAACTCTCCAATGCTGTCAGTAATCTTACAAATATAAATATGCATTACTGGTTTCAAGAGAAGAGTAAGAAAATAATTAAGTAGCTAAGCCCAACTTCATCAACACCATTATTGCAGGACTCAAAGCTCACAACAAGCTAACAGCACAGAGTTTAGAAATAAATCTAATTCAATCTTTTTCCTCTCCCATCCCCCACCCATTTTGCAACAAAAGAAAACAAGGTATAATGAAGTAAAATGAACTTTCAAGACAGTCATAAAGCTACTTAGGGGAAAGAATGTCTGCTTTATTCTACAGTAACAAAACTTTATTGAGTGAATTATTTGAAGCTCTAGAGATAACAGAAGTGATAAAAACCAGTTAAGTTCTTGCACTCAAAGCTTGCATACAAGCTACTGGAGAATGGAAGAAAGGAAGGAGGGAGTGAAGAAAGGGAGGCAGGGGTAGAAAGGAAGGAAGGAAGTTTCTATGACAGGGATAAGTATTCTGCATGAAAATACAGAGGGCAACGTGGCAGAGCAAGCCAAGAGCATCAGGAACCACTTCAGATTAGGTGGTTTGGGAAAGACTCAGAAATAAATTTTTTTAAGCAGAGATCTGAATGACAGGAAGTCAACAACAGGAAAATCAAAGGAGAGAGCAATCTGATTAGATTCTTTTATATCCAAATGTTAGTCAAGGTACAGCAGGAGGTAACAGGGAGGGTGGCACTGCTTCTTTTGATCAAAATGTGCACCATTTTGCAGTAAAGATACTACATTTATACTAGATTTAATAATAAATACAGCACTAACTTGATGATCTGTTGCAAATGATGCACAAACTAAGATAAAATACTGCCATAGGAAAATATCTAAATCATGATGATTTAACTTAATCTGCTTTGAAAGACAGAGAATAATTAATCAACTCTTCAATGATCACATTTGAAGGTGACAAATAATTTTTTAAATTCTTAGAAGATATTAGTGAAGGAATCAGTACAAGATAATGTTAATATAGATTCACAAATAAGATGGAAAAATTAACATTAGTCAGAAACTTCAGTTTCCAACTTTTCTAATCCATGGTTTGACACTTGCATAACAACAGCCTATGACTTTTTTTTCCAGCAAAACTATCTTAAATGACCCTAGGGATATTGGGCTCAGAAAATAAGATGTTTTAGTTAATAATTCTGCTTTTTTAAAAGTTAGTTTTTTTTAAAAAAAATTAGTTATTTTTAATACATGTATGTATCACTTTCCCGACTGCAATCAATTTCCTGAAATACATGGTTTTACTTCTTCACATTCCTCCACAACACTTAACATGATGCCTTGCAAACAACAGAGATGTAATGAGATAACAGATCCCAACAGGAGTACCGGTCATATGTATCTCAACAACTTGTGGCACTAAGGGGGTAAAGGATACGTGGGGGGAGGTGGGGACACTTCATTTCTAGAAATGTCTTAACACACTATCACAGAGGAACAACTCTACAGTCCATAAGCCTTGAATAAGTTGTGCTCAGCTCACTGAAAAGTCATTCTGTAATCAAGTAAGTAGTTTAGTATTGTAAGCATTTTAATAGCTGAAAAATAAACAAAACTTTTAAATTTTAAGTAAATTAAAAACCACCCAACCAGTTGATGAGGATTTAAGCCAGACTACAGATGCTATGTTACATCCAATCCAATCAGGTTTCACCCATCCTCCTTCACATAAAGCTACAGGCCCTTTCCATCCATCTCCCATCTGAGGTCAAGGGTGCTGGTGCAAAATCTCTGTTATCATTCCCCCAGTGATCCAGTTCTCCTTCACCCTATTTCTTGGTTTGCTGCTGTCAAACAAAGTTACTAATAAAGAAGGAATACTGAGGATTCTGGCTTGAAAAGAGAGCTAAGAATACCTACAATCTACAGAGCACCTTCTATACACCAGGCACCTATTTCTAAAATTTCAGAGTCATGAGGTATTATTACTACTTCATTATACAGATATATAAACCCAGAAGTAAGGTTACTTACCCAGGGTCACACAGCTAGTAAGTTTGTCAGACACAGGGTTCTTTCCTTCCAAGAAAGAGATCAATAACAAAGCCAAGATGATGGCAGTAAGAGGCATAGCTACCAAGACAAGTGAACAAGGTCAGAAAGCAGCAAATTCAGAAAAAGGAACTCTACAATCTTTTCCACTTATTTTATTTTTTTAAATTCAGAAGCATCTTTTTTATTTATTTTAAATTGGAAGAAAACTGTTTTACAATGTTGTGTTGGTTTCTGCCATACAACAATACAAATGAGCCATAATTATATACATATATATCACCTCCCTCCTGAGCTTCCTCCTCTTCCCCTACCCCCATCCTCCAGGTCACCACAGACAGAACACCAGGCCCACCTACTTTAAACCCATTGCCATCACAACAATTACATGCTTGACAAGGCCTGGAGAAAGTTTTTCAGGCTGATAATGAAATTTGGAGACTACATGATTTCCTGATATCTAGCTCGAAGACTGTATTTTTATATACTAGTTATTATTCATTTTAAGAAATTTTCATTTAATAATATTAATGATAGATCCAAATGAGCTCTAACACAGTGTACAAAACTACTTTAAAAGTACTAATGTAGTAACACCTTTAAACGCATTTAAAAGTAAATGCCAGACACAATAGGAAAAAAAAAGGAGGAAGAAACATTTATGAGAACTAAACAATGTGCCAGAAACTGTGTTATTTCTCCTCTACATTCATTAACATATTCAAGATAAATAACTCTATGGAGTACGATTATCCCCACTTTACAGATAATTTCCCCAATGTCACACACAGCCAAGATTCAAATCGAGAGGAGACCAATTCCAGAGCCCTAAACCAAATAGCTTTTGTTCTCAAAAAGCCTATACTGTAGTCTAAAGTAGAAACAGACAAGCTACAATGCAATGCTATTAGTGTCACAACAGGGAGGAAATAAGATGCTCCAAAAACACAGATAAGAGATATCTAACAGATTTCTAACAGTCTACAATCTCAGTGAAGGCTTTCAAGATGATAGCATCTAGGCTGAGAGAGACAACTATAAATCATCCAGAACAGAAAGACAACCTGGTCCATACTCTCAAAAGGACTTGATATCCAAATGGTCAAGAATCCTAACTTTGATACTTTATATAAGCAAATACCTGGAGAAGGAAATGGCAACCTACTCCAGTACTGTTGCCTGGAGAATCCCTTGGAAGAGGAGACTGGTGGACTGGTGGACTCCTTGGAAGAGGAGTCCACGGGGTCGCAGGAGAGTCAGACAGGACTTAGCAACTGAACAATATAAGCAAGTAGTTTCTAGCCAATGTCACATAGCAAAGACTGTGCTGAACTATGTCTGAAAGTGAAAGAAAGAGAAGTCTCTCAGTCACGTCCAACCCTTTGTGACCCTGTGGACTATAGCCCGGCAGGCTCCTCCATCCATGGAATTTTCCAGGCAAGAATACTGGAGTGAGTTGCCACGCCCTCCTGCAGGGGATGTTCCCAACCCAGGGATCAAACTTGGGTCTCCTGCATTGAAGGCAGACTCTTTACTGACTGAACTATGTCTAATATTCCATAAAATATGCAGTCTACGTGTCATATGGGCTTCCCCGGTGGCTCAGTAGTAAAGAATACACCTGCAATTCAGGAGTGAAAGTGAAAGTCGCTCAGTCATGTCCGACTCTTTGCAACCCCATGGACTATACAGTCCATGAAATTCTCTAGGCCAGAATACTGGAGTGGGTAGCCTTTCCCTTCTGCAGGGGATCTTCCCAACCCAGGAATAGAACCGGGGTCTCCTGCATTGCAGGCGGATTCTTTACTAACTGAGCTACGTGGGTTCAATGTGTGGGCTGGGAAGATCCCCTGGAGAAGGGAATGGCAATCTACTCTTGCCTGGTCTAGAATCCCATGCACAGAGGAGCCGGGACAGAGGGGTTGCAAAAAGGGTCAGACATGACTGAGCAACTAGACAACAACAGATGTGTCATATGTAAGAAGAAAACTAAATCTAAGGTTATTCAAAGCCCTTTGGAAATCAATCACTCAAGATAAACAATTTGATAACTAACATAAGAGTTTACCCTCTGGTTTTCACTCTATTTCATATTTTAAAATCTTTCTAAGATAAAACTTTAATGCCTTCATAAACGCAGACCATATATTTAACCTTTTCTTGTAAGGGAGAACATGACAAACTTTTATTATTATTCTATATATACTACTAGAAATACAACAGATACCCAAAGCTAAATAAGTGTGCAAGGCTGTTTTCCTTTACTATCTATGGTTTTTAGAGTTGGGTTGTGTGTGTGTATAGTTTTTCCTATTTCTTCCTTGCTATCAATGTCAGCAATCTCACTGTTATTATCAGTATGTATATTTATGACACCATTTCAATTCTATATTATTCTTTTTAATCTGCTACTTTAGAAACCACAGCATCATATATAAAATAAAAGTAAGTTCTCAGTGAGAGCTTTATTTTTAAGTAATTACTTATAAAAAATTACATCCATTTGGGGGTTTCTACATGTTTCAGGAAGATGAGGAGCTACTGGGTCTACCCAAGTAAAGAGTTACAACTTCAAATTTTCATACCTCTAAGATGCCTCTCTCACCTTCTTTAAACTCAACTCAGACCAGGTTACAGAAGCTTTCTTGTAAGACACATCCTACACTGCCCCCATCCTGGCTACACTCCACTGTACTTGTATGTTTCTCCAATATGACTGTCATTTCCTTAACCATCTCTTATCTGTTCCTCAAGCACTGAATCCATTCCTTGCCTTACAAACGCCTGCTGAATAAAACAGTGTCAGAGAATGAAACCAATTGTATAAAGAGCCATAAAACTGTAACACCCCATACAATAAAAACGACCTTTCATACTCATAATGTTAACTTTCGCGTGGAAATACACACTTATGAAATCTAAATTTGAGGGAAAATCACAAGAAAAGTATTAAGTGCAAGCAAGCAACAATATACTATTAAGCTGTTTTATCCACTGCACCCTCAAAAAAATCTGTTTATCTTGTGGGGAAGAAAGCAAAATGCATAAATGTATTCTCCCCAGGCAACCATAATACATTTTTCCACCCTCAGTGCAAAAAAAATAAAATAAAATAAACTGACATTTAAAGAAGAGTGACTGTTAATTATCCAAGCTAAAATAAAAACATTTGGGGGGTATATCTAGCTATTTTGAGGTACAAGAATAAAATAAAAGTCACCCATTACCAACACTCATAGATCTTGCTGTTGGAAGCATCTCTGAGGTCACCTAATGTTTTTTAATATTCCTCCTCATTCAGAAAGAATTCAGGTTGCTAGAAATGATCCAATCCACCTTCTACTCAATACATCCCTATATTTCTGGCTCCACTTGCCTTTCACTCACTGATCCTCTGGACCCACACAAAACATGTCTTCTGCTGTTCAGATAGCAGCCTATCAAAATCTGTTTACTCGATTTATTTTATGGTTCGACTTATTTTAGTGATTAAAAGTAATATATGTGCTTTTCTATTTCAAAGATTTCTTTGGCTTCTCAAAAAAATTCCCAGTAAAATTAAAACACCAGGCACGTTGATAGGTTTCCTGTTGTAAATCTTACCTTTTTAGGTTCTCATAATTACCCTATGAAACACGAAAGGCAAGTATCATCAACCCCATTTAAAGAAATCATCAATAGAGAGTAGCAGTTGAGAGTTGCTATAAGGTAATTTAGGAGCGAAAGAGACTTGCCTCTCATGAGCTGTGTAATCATAAGTTACGACCTTCTCTGTTTCTTCATCTGCAAACTGGACACTGTAATAGTTCCTACCTCAGGTAGTTATTGTGAAGATTAACTAGATAATGCACATAATCTTATGGAATAACTAACCCATTCAACACTTAATAATGTTAGTTTTTGTTATTATTATTACACAAAGAGGAAAAACTGTGGCAAATCACTTATGCTCTCAGAATTTCATTGCAGCACTATATCAAGAATAGAGCTCTTAGGCTCTACCTACCTTCTCAACCACAAAACCAAAAAATATTTTCAGTAATTTGTGGCTTAAAGCTGATGCTTCTTTTCATTCACTTTGACCAACCATAATTTATAAAATCTACTACCATGCTCTCTTCCAAATGAAATTTTCACAAGTATAAAAATTACTAAAGTTCTCTATCTAGAAAAATAAATTCTCAATGGCACATAATAATAAAGTTCCGCCATGACTAGCATGTAAACATAATGAAACTTAAAAGCAAAATGAGAAGCATCACATTAACTGCTAAATGAACTAGTTTCTATGAACTACTATTATTGGATTATCCTTGAAAACTTTTATCTGTTATCTTCAAATGGTAGAGACTGCTATTTTATTGTTTGTGAAATCAAGTGCAACAGGAGAAACCTGTTTCACCTATCGAAACTACTGACAGTGCCAACAAGAAATATAAAATGCATGTCAGAATTTTAAAAAAATTAAAACACCCCACTGTTCATAGCAGCACTATTTACAAAAGCCAAGTCATGGAAGCAACCTAAGTACCCACAGTCAGAGGAATGGATAAAGAAGATGTGGTGTATATATATACAATGGACTATTACTCAGCCATAAAAAAGAATGAAATAATGCCATTTGCAGCAACATGGATGGACCTAGAGATTATTGTACTAAGTGAAATATTCCAGAGAAAGACAAATATCATATGGTATCAAACATTCTATGTGGAATCTAAAAAGTGATACAAATGAACTTACTTACAGAACAGAAACAGACTCACAGGCACAGAAAACTTATGGTTACCAAGGGGGAAAAAGATGGTGGGAGGAATAAATTGAGTGTTTGGTATTAACATATACACACTACTATACATAAAATAAACAACTAGAACTTAGCATATAGTAGAGGGAATTATAGTCAATATCTCATAATAACCTATAATTGAAAATAATCAAAAATTATATATATATTTATATGTGTCTATTCAGTTCAGTTGCTCAGTCATGTCCAACTCTTTGCGACCCCATGAACCGCAGCATGCCAGGCCTCCCTGTCCATCACCAACTCCCGGAGTTTCCCAAACCCATGTCCATTGAGTTGGTAATGCCATCCAACCATCTCATCCTGTCGTCCCCTTCTCCTTCTGCCCCCAATCTTTCCCAGCATCAGGGTCTTTTCAAATGAGGTGGTATTTTCACATCAGGTGGCCAAAGTATTGGAGTTTCAGCTTCAGCATCATTCCTTCCAATGAACACCCAGGACTGATCTCCTTTAGGATGGACTGGTTTGATCTCCTTGCAGTTCAAGGGACCCTCAGAAGTCTTCTCCAACACCACAGTTCAAAAGCATCAATTCTTCGGTGCTAGCTTTCTTTGTAGTCCAACTCTCACATCCACACATGACTACCAGAAAAACCATACCCTCGACTAGACAGACCTTTGTGGACAAAGTAATGTCTCTGCTTTTGAATATGCTGTCTAGGTTGGTCATAACTTTCCTTCCAAGGAGTAAGTGTCTTTTAATTTCACAGCTGCAATCACCATCTGCAGTGATTTTGGAGCCCAGAAAAATAAAATCAGCCACTGTTTCCATGTTTCCCCATCTATTTGCCATGAAGTGATGGGACCGGATGCCATGATCCTAGTTTTCTGAATGTTGAGCTTTAAGCCAACTTTTTCACTCTCCTCTTCACTTTCATCAAGAGGCTCTTTAGTTCTTCTTCACTTTCTGCCATAAGGGTGGTGTCATCTGCATATCTGAGGTTATTGATATTTCTCCCGGCAATCTTGATTCCAGCTTGTGCTTCCTCCAGCCCAGCGTTTCTCATGATGTACTCTGCATAGAAGTTAAATAAGCAGGGTAACAACATATAGCCTTGATGTACTCCTTTTCCTATTTGGAACCAGTCTGTTGTTCCATGTCCAGTTCTAACTGTTGTTTCCTGACCTGCATACAGGTTTCTCAAGGGGCAGGTCAGGTGGTCTGGTATGCCCATCTCTTGAAGAGTTTTCCACAGTTTATTGTGATCCACACAGTCACCGGCTTTGGCATAGTCAACAAAGCAGAAATAGATGTTCTTCTGAAACTCTCTTGCTTTTTCGATGATCCAGCAGATGTTGGCAATTTGATCTCTGGTTCCTCTGCCTTTTCTAAAACCAGCTTGAACATCTAGAAGTTCACAGTTCACGTATTGCTGAAGCCTGCTGTGGAGAATTTTAAGCATCACTTTACTAGCGTGTGAGATGAGTGCAATTGTGCGGTAGTTTGAGCATTCTTTGGCATTACCTTTCTCTGGGATTGGAATGAAAACTGACCTTTTCCAGTCCTGTGGCCACTGCTGGGTTTTCCAAATTTGCTGACGTATTGAGTGCAGCACTTTCACAGCATCATCTTTTAGGATTTGAAATAGCTCAACTGGAATTTCATCACCTCCACTAGTTTTGTTCATAGTGATGCTTCCTAAGGCCCACTTGACTTCCCATTCCAGGATGTCTGGCTCTAGGTGAGATCATCTGGGTCATGAAGATCTCTTTTGTGTGTGTGTGTGTGTGTGTATATATATATATTTATATATAATTTAATCACTTTGCTGTACACCTGAAACCAGCACTTTTTAAATCAACTATTCTTCAATTTAAAAATTAAATAAAACAAATACGTAATTAGAGGCCTAGACTCATTACTGAAAGATTAAGCTGCGTAACTCATGCAGAGGAGGAGATGGTTAGATAGCATCACCAATTCAAAGGACATGAATCTGGGCAAACTGTGAGAGATAGTGAAGGACATGGGAGCCTGGCATGCTGTAGTCATGGGGTCACGAAGAGTTGGATATGACTTAGCAACTGAACAACAATCAATCTTATACACAAAAATTTTTATAGGTTCACTAGTACTAGCAAACAGGTGGTCCAAAGACTTGAATAATAACATCTAACTTCATTTTTCCCATTAACTTTACCAAGAAGCTTGGGTTAGTGTTAAAAGTAGATTCTAGAATATTGAGAGAAAAAAATATATGCAGGAAAGAGGACATTAACTAAATTACAATTTAGTACCAACTTGATAAGCAACATCTTTGCATAGAAAGACTAGGACAAAGTCTTTAACATTAGTCCAAACCTGACCACTAACAGTAGGGCAAAATATGAGACTGAGATTTTAAATGAAAGAATACAGCCCAGGAGAGAAGATCTCTGTGGAAATAAAATAATAAATGATTAAGGTCTGATGGCTATTAGCTGCTGAGACAAAAAAATTACTATAAAACAACCTAAGAAACCATATCATCTGCCGGTATATGTATAGTCTCCCTTCAGAGGCTAACTTCTCACTAAACAAAGATATAATTTATCCCAAGTGTCTTATCAAGATAAATTTACTAAAGAGAAACTATTGAAGGAAATACCTAATAACCACTCTAACAAACATTTGCACTTATACAATGCTCTTAGAAATGGGGCTCAAAAATGACAAAGTACATCTTGAAGCACAGAATAAACACTCAACATTGTTTATCAAAAACTAGCATTACATTTCTCTTAAACCTTCAAAACTGAAAAACCACAAGTTTGTATTTTCTCTAAAAATAGTGCTTGTTATTTGCATCCCCTCTGGTGGAAGTTTGATTTTTAAGGTCCTGTAATTTTGCCTGGCTTCTCTGGTGGCTCAATGGTAAAGAATCTGCCTGCCAATGCAGGAAACATGGGTTCGATCCCTGGGTCAGGAAGATTCCCCTAGAGGAGGAAATGGCAACCCACTCAAGTATTCTTGCCTGGGAAAGCCCATGGACAGAAAAGCCTAGTAAGGTATACAGTCCACGGGGTCACAAACTGAGTGTCTGCGCGTGCACACATACCAGTTTTCCTACTGCTGATGATGAGGGCAGAATACAGGTGCACAGCAAACACAGGGGAAGGGTGAAATTCAGAACTCCTTCACTGGCACGTGAATGAGTTCTATGCCGGACTTTTAAAATGTGTTACTTTCCTGGAAATGTGGCATACAAAGGAAAAAAAAGAAAACCCACTGGGTGTGCATGGCTCTTATATTTGTGACTTAAGAGACAGTCTTCAAAGAGCCAAATCACTTACTTTCAGTCATTTACCAGGTAGACTGTATTCTCACCAAAAATTCCAACAATTGGTGGGTAGCATGTGTGTTATACATACACATCCATGTGTATGTGTTTAGGAAAATGTTTGCACAGTTTAAATTAAGGACACCGTGTACCACATACACACAAAAAAACTGATGGTAGAAAATTTTAATAAACTCAATTTGTAAAACTTAACATCTAAAAAAAAAAAACCTACCTCTGTGCTGACATGATTAGCTGCACCATTCAAGTGGTGTGAGGTATCTGAAGCATGCCGCCTCTAAACTCTTATCATGCTATTTGGGATGTGCTATCTTGTGAAACAGTTCATGTGAAACTGCTAAAACCTACAGTAACAGGACAATATACATATCAGAACTTTAAATGAGGAAAACAGTATGGCAAAGACATTCATTCATATTTATTTTGGAGCTAAATCTCAACCCCAAAATTCCTTGTCAATCATCCAGAAGTAGCCCAACTTTTTACCAAGTTTTGTGTTTTTTTTTTTTACTATAGCAACTTCATTACCAAGATTACCAAAATTTTCCACACACTTCCAGCAGTCTGTATGTGTTACCTGGGCAACATTCTAAAAGGGCTTTTACTTTATAGAATTGGTAGGTCAAAGAGAAGTAAAGCTTCTTCAAATTGACTGTGCATCATTTTAATTAGAAGCAGTGAGTATGAAATCTTCAACAGACAGAAAATCTTGAGAATCAGTTTCATTAACAGATACACATGCTGTCATTTGTCTTCATTTCCAGCCATCTAAAGCCCCTATGGAACAAAGCAAGCTCCATCCAGGACTTCAAAACATCTCCAGTCATACAGGTTGTCAAAGACATAAATGCTGAAATCAAAGGAACTACTTGAGTAAAGATCTAGCAAGCCTTCACAACTGGCTGTGGTATGAATACCCTGCTTTGCTGTCCTAAATCCTGAAAACTAGTCAGCTCAGCTGTGGATCTGTATCAGCTGCCTTTCTGCCTAAGCCAAACCTGCCTCCAAATTAAGACCTAGTCATTTAGAAAGCACATTTTAGGAGGTGCTTTAAAAAGACTTTCAAAACTGCTTCCTGTTATGCTACAGCCAATCTGATGCTGTCTATTTGGCAAAACAAAAAAATAACGCTACCTCCTTACAAAGAAAATGTTTTCCCTTTCTTTCCAACAGTTTTAGGATTGGTTTACTCAACTTTGCTTCTCTTACACTAATAACTTTTCCCTCAGCTTTTACTCTAAGGATACTTAAGTGCTCTCTGGGTCATAGTCAAGTCGGGAGCAAAGCATACAGAGCTTACTGAACGTTAAGAAGCAAGTACCAAATGACTGCAGAGACAAAAGTGAAAGACAAGCTGGAAAACAGAAAGGAAAACTGGCATTCAAGGCTCTTCACCATTTGGTACTGACTCTTTCTTGCCTAGCTCTTTCCCTCTATACCTTTGATCACCCTGGCCCAGAAAGACCTTTCTCTATTTACTATGTATCCTATTTCCACATGTCCAAATCCTACCCATTCTTCAAAGCATGGTTTAAATGTCACCTCCTCTCATATCCTTACAACTAAAGGTAGTCTCTCCCTCCTCTCTCTAACTTATACCTCCTTATCTTTATCTCTTTACTACATATTACTTTCTGCTTTACATTATCTTCATTTCCATATTTAATCTCCCACACAAGCATAAAGCCTCAGGGTCAAGGTTCATGCCTTATTCATCTCTGTTCAAACTGCTTAACACGTCTTACACATATTAAGCTCTCTGAGTTCCAGGGGTTAGAAAGAGAGAGAAATCCACTACATATAACTCCAGACTAGGAGTCCACAGACCCCACTTTGTAATGACTAGCTATATGACCTTGAACTTCAATTTTTTAGTGTATTCATCCACAAAGTCAAGAAGGTCAACTAAGCCAGTTTTTAACCATAGACAGTTATCCATTATCAGGCTGTAAAATCAATTTTGCCATCAAAACCCAGCATTATCTTTTTAATAAAATGAAATAAAATAGAGAATATCAAAGTATGTTGTAGGCAGTGAAGTGGTACACTATGAATGTTTAACTGGCTATCCAAAGGAGAGAGAAAAGCTCTGAACTGTAACATCTGTTGATGTCCCTGGTGTAAATACTCCCACCAAAGCCAATTTCAAGCTACACATGCACCTGGGTGGAAAGAGAGGCATAACTACTCTTACAAGTCAACTGATAAGCCAGCTCCAGCAAAGGCCTGAAACGACAAGTATTATTTCACCAAAATTTTCTTTCAACTTTGTGTGTGTGTGTGTGTGTGTGTGTGCATGTTGAATCGGTATAAAATATATTTCTTACTGTGAGTCACAGTCAAAACCGTTCATAAATGTTCAGCTAAACAATCTCCTAGTCCTCTTCCATAAGTACTACATAATGCAATAAACTGCACTCTGAGTTACACATGTAATCTCCTCAACACCAAAATTTATATGTCTCTTCAAAAATGAGTAAGAAAGATGCCTACTGGTATCACCAGAAGGCAAATTACAGGAAGTGAAAATTTGGCTTAGGAAGTATTAGCAAAAGACCAAGGTTCTCAGCCTTTGTTCAGTTACAACCTAGAGCTACAACATCCTCCTACTAGTTGCAACGGCTCATTTAGCAAAGGGTTAGGGGAGACAGGAGGAAAGGAAAAGGACATCTATATGAAAAAAGGTATGAAAAAAGGTCCATGTAATTGTGAATATGTGCCCTTCACCCACCCAACTAAGAACCTTGTTGTTTTTGTTCAGTCGCTCGGCCCTGTCCAACTCTGCAACCCATGGACTGTAGCCTGCCAGGCCCCTCAGTCCATGGGGTTTCCCAGGCAAAAATATTGGAATGGGTAGCCATTTCCTTCTCCAGGGGATCTTCTCGACCCAGGGATTTAACCCGCATTTCCTGCATTGCAGGCAGATTCTTTACTACTGAGCCACCAGGGAAGCCCTTGCTTAGAACCTGGGTACAAAGAAAACCAGAGCTATAAAAAGGGGAATTTCCATCCCTGATGTTTCCCTGTCAAATTTTCCAGCACAAATCTGGATCCCTCAATAGACTTCCATTACTGAGAATCCCCTACTACTAAAATTAAGGTTTTGCCACGGACTAGAGACATGTAGTACTTGTTGAATTTAGAATAGGCAAGGGGAAAAATAGCACAGCAAACAGTTGTTAGACTTGATATTCTGGGAAAATCAGGCTTTTATTGAAAAACATACTTTCTTATTTTCTTCTTACTTAAGCTTACTAAACTGGGTGAGAAAGCAAGTTTATTGAATATATTTTTGGCTGTACTATGTCTATCACAACAACACAGTCTGTAACCAGATTTTTCCTGAGTGTTTATAAAGAATTGTGTTTCCTATTTTTAAGGTTATTTAGAAAACTAGGAGGCTCAGAATTTCAAGTAGGCTAATAATGGTAGCTCAAATCTAACTCCAAATCAACTGAATATATGCACAGAAGTTTCCCAGGAAAATCCCAAAAATTACACCAAAAAATACAAAAGATGAAAAAAAGAAGTCAGCATGAACACAAACCAGCAATACTCAATTGTAGTATCCTATCTGTTGCATGAGTACAATATGGAAAGTAAGTGAAGTATGAAAAAGAGAACGTTGAGATACAAGTTCTGCTTAATTCCATTAACTATTCCTTAATAGGGTCTGCTGGTAGGTACTTCTACCCAATTTCAAATATTGACCATCAAGTGAAAATTATTCAGTTCAGTTCAGTCGCTCAGTCATGTCCGATTCTTTGAAAAGCCAAGAGTCAAGTCAAGCAATGTCTTTCTTCATGGTCACAATATTAAACCTTGCCTTAAAAACTGAGTGTTTTACCATACTCAGGCTCTAGTCAGTATTTTCTTTGCCTCCGCTATCTGTGCTGTCAAATGCTCATAAGACCATCTCTATAGGTGGCTGTACCAGAGGCTGGAATAGCCTGGGGCTGCTGGTCATGCTCAGATCCACTGGCTGACCTATGTATAGAAAGTAAGCGCTATACCTGGGCTTAGGCTCAGCAGTGAAGATCCACCTGCAATGCAGGAAACATGGGTTCGATCCCTGGGTCAGGGAGATTCCCTAAAGGAGGAAATGGCAACCCACTCCAGTATTCTTGCCTGGGAAATCCCATGGACAGAGGAGTCTGGAGGGCTATAGTCCATAGGATGGCAAAGAGCAGGACACAACTGAGCAACTGAAAATACACAAACACACATACAAGAGCTATACACATGTAACAACTCATTAAAACTTGTGAGACATAGCAAAAAGAAAACTCTGTGCCTGGCAATCCCACAGCCTACAGTATCTCCATCCTCCAAACATCCTCTATTCAGCCACTAAGACCCCACACCACTTCAAGACAACAGCAGGCTAGAATTCAGAACAATTTCTACACCCTCAAAACAAGAAAGTTTTGCTACTTAGCTACTACTCTCTTCAAAGCTAATCTCTCAAAGCCTTGTTAGCTCCCACTCATAGTATTTTAACTTGGCACAAGAGAATTCCTTCTTTTGATTACTCCAAAAGAATGAATAAAAGGACTTTGAGCTTCCATGCTGTACCATCCAAGTTCAAATAAATATACACTAACTGAATGTGCTCAACTTTGGGTTAAGGCAGAGAAAATTTTAAGTTTTTAGAAATCACAAATTTAGAACTGGTGAGCTGATAAAACATAAAAACTGTTTCACATACCCAATAAAATTCTGTTACTCAAGTTTTATAACACCATAATAACCACTAAGGTGAAAAGAAAATTATCTGAATTATGAAACAATTAGCAAGGGCACAAAAATTCACAGAACACTGCAACTATAATATTTAAAAATTACCATCAAATAACTCAGGCCAAAAAAAAATGTCACACATTTACACCTTTTATGCCTGTTGGTATATTCACTATATCCCAGTAGTTTGTTTTCAGCTTCCTACTTTGTTTCCAGCTTCCTAGAATATAATGTAGGCTATGTAATACATTCACATATAAAGACTGCCCAGATACATCACTTCTCCCCAGATGACCTGTCAATACAAATTATCAGGGCACATTTTGACCTCATTTAAGACTCCAGTCTCAGTCTCAACTAACTCCCCAGCCAAACAAGCATTTAATACAATTTGAAGATAATGTATATCTTAAATTCACCTGGTCTTTCTCCTTTGTAGTTTCATTGTCAGTTTCACATGGGACTCTGTTGAGATAATGAATCACAGGCCAGTTTTCCAATACTGGCAACTTGTGGACCAGTATTTTCCATGGGCAAAAACCCACTCCCAATTTTACCACAAGCAAACTTCATGTTAGTATCTTCTGCCATCATTCTACAAATGAGCAGATATTCTACAGAAGTACAGCAGAAGCCACACATAAACACTATTACAAGAAAAGTCAGGTTTTCGTGATACCATGTTTTCAGAATTATAAAAAGCAACTACCTATCTCCCCAGTACATGCAAGAAAATTTAAGTGTATTTTTAAAAATCCCTAAACCTTCCAGCACCAGAACTGCAGACCTTGAAATCAAATTCCCAGTCAGCGTTGAAATCTATCAGGCAAGTGAAAGCTGTCCTTACCATCAGCAAAGTGAAGTTGGCATTTCCCATCACTTACATGAAACTCTCAATTCTACAAGTGACCACGTAAATTTCGGTACGTTTTCTAAACTGATCCTATCTAAGAAGTACAGGGAGAATACACAAGCACCTGGACACACTGCCCTGGGATCAGAAACAACCCTATCGGTCCAGTTCCCTAGAACCCGAACACCTCCCCGCTGGCCAGTGGCCCCTTTCCACATGCTGACGCACTGCCCAGCCCTGCACCGCTGGCGACCAGTGCAAAGTACTAGTCCAGTCTCAGAAACTTTGACTCAGTTATCAGGACACTGAGCACCCACGACCTGGACGGGGGATGTTTGGCATGGCCAAGGCGGTCAACTTTGAAGCGGGGCATTCTTTGCAGGTAGAGATCTGCCCAGCACGCAGCCCATCCCAGCCAGCAAAACCACAAGCATCAACAGCAGGAGCGGAGCAAAGTGCCTGGCGGAGACAGGGGGAGCGCGAGGGCGAGACGCGGTCACGAACAGATGCCTGAACGTGGGTAAGAAAATACCCTCACCACACGCCCACCCCCCACCCCCACCCCCACCCCCGGACGTGGGGCTGCTGGGACGGCGACCCCGGCAGCAGCCGGCGGCAGTGTCAGGAGGGCACATCTGGAGGCGAGCGCCCAAGTCACCACCCCGCCCCCAGGTGAGGGGCGCCGCCGGCCCCGAGGAGCGGCCGCCAGGGAGAACCACCGATGTCCGCGGAGCTACCGACAGTCCCGAGCCTTCCTCCCGCGGTCCTCTAGCATCCCGTCCCGTCCCGGCCCCCACAGCTACGCTCCCCCGGCGCAGCCCCGGCGCCAACATCCCCAGCCCAGCCCGCGGCTCCGGGCCGCTGGTGCGCCCGCCGGCCCCTAGCAGGCCGCCCTCGCCTCACCTCCTCTCGTCTTCGCGGGAAGGGCCGGAACAAGTCTGCCAGGCGCCCGCGTCGCACCCGCCGCCCAGCGTTCTGCGGCCCGGCCCGTCCCGTTCACTCTGCCGCCGCCGAAGCCCTGGGAGGGCGGAGGGAACAGGGCGGAGGGAGCGGAGAGAGGAGGGGAGGAGGGCCGCCCGGCAGGAAGAGGCTAGGGAGGGGGCGGGCCGGGGAGGAGGAGGTGGTGGCGGGTCGGGAGCGCGCACGTCCGGGCCCCTCGGCGCGGCGTGCGCGCCCCTGAGGGCGGAGGCGCCTTCTCTGCCCTGGGCGGCGGGCGCGCACGCGCGTACACGTCCCCGCCTGGCTGTGTTTGGGTTAGCGTCTGAGTGAAGACCTGGCCCACCTAGACTGTGAAGAGTAGGGACCCGGGAAGGGGCTAGAGACGCTCGCGGTGCTTCAGAACTTCCCAAAGCTTAACCATGCCGGGAGCCCCGCCGCGCGGGTTCGCTAGGGCGTCCCCGATCTCCGAGCGAGTTGGCTGAAGCCTTGCCCAGCGATTACTGATCTCTTAGACAATTCTTACTTTGGGGCGATTGTGTTCTTACTCATAAACCTGGTTTACGTATATTGTCATTCTTAATGCCCAGTACTCCTCAGGGAAGTCACCTTAAAGAATTCTAACTTCTCTCGTCAGTTACTCTTTTCTGTGCCTCTTTCAAGGTGTCTTGTGGGCTTTATAAAGGTTCCTTCTGTGGGACTCAGGAGAGATTGAAGAGGAAAATAACCAGTGGGGATTAAACAGGAAGCACTATTATGTATTTATGAAGAAAACTTACCGTCATTTGCACCTTTTTATCCTGTTGGGTAATAAATTTGGGGGTACAAACTAGCAGAGATAAAAATAAGCCAACTCTTTCATTGACTAATACTGTACTGATCCTTAAACTGTGGATATCCTTCATCCTAGATCTTGCAGGCAAAACAAACAAACAAAAAAAAAATGACCAGGAATTTTTCTGAATTTCCTTAGCACTTTGTTTCTAAAGGTTTGTGGCACCGAATATATTCAACCTTATCTGGGTAAATTTGTGCGATACTTTAGCCCACTAAAGAATCTTTTGAGGCTCTGCTTCATTTTTATCTTCCACCATGCCTAGCATAGCGTCTGACTTAAGAGAAAGTACTCCATAAATGTTATTGTGTAAATAAGTGAAGACATTGCAGGAGGAGTTAGATGTGTCCAGTGATTTCCACTCTAAAATGACTTCTTTAGTTTAAAATTCTCTCTCCTACTTAAATTCTTCTGCACTCATTTCCCCACCTGGATCCAAAAACTACGCTGAGAAATCCCTAATTTAAATGTCTATAGATGCTAGGGAGCTTCCCTGATAGCTCGGTAAAGAATCCACCTGCAATGCAGGAGACCCCGGTTCCATTCCTGGGTCAGGAAGATCCCTTGGAGAAGGGAAAGGCTACCCACTCCGGTATTCTGGCCTGGAGAATTCCATATATGGTATAGTGGACTATACACTGTATAGTCCATGGGGTCGCAAAGAGTCAAACAGGACTGAGGGACAGGACTAGGGACTTTCACTTTCATAGATACTGGGACAGACCAATAGTATTACAATTGTTTAATATTTCCCCTAGGTGCTGGGCTTCTTCCTAGGAAATCCTTTAACCTCTGTATCCCAAGAGTCTACCTAACTCTGAGCCTGACCCAGTAAATGCTGAACTTTTGGTATTTAATAAGGTTAAGGTCAGAATAACTCAGATCATCTGTATCTATTAATAAAGAAGCCAACAAGTATGTACTGAGCCTCTACTAAATAAAATACTAGTAAAGTTACACTGGGCACAAGGATGTCAACAGATGAAAATGACATGATTTCTGCTTTCTGAAATCTACTAACTGAAAAAAAAAGTTTTCTGACAAAAGGGGAAACACCGTGACAATTATCTGCACTCACTAAGAAAGAGACCCCCAAAAAAAGGAACTAAAAGTTTTAAATCATAAGTTCAAAATAAGTTTAGTGTTCCCATATTCAGTACCACAAGCCTTTGGCAGCTTAAGAATGTCTACTATTGGCTGTTGCTAGTTAATTGTCTTATTAAACTGGAGCATAACAGCTAAGTCACTATTATAGGATCATTGATGTGTCAGCTTGCTACAAGGAAAAGTACTCTGTCCCATAGCCACATGTTACACCTCTTAATCACAAGGGGTCATTCTGTAAAACTGAGCTGTTCCTCACAATAGAACTTGGATAAGAGATATCACAAGAGAACCTAGATAAGAGGCGAGTCACAAGAGAACACAGATAAGAGACAGTGAAGGTGATTTGATACAAACGCATCCTCACTACCAGGAAAACAGTTCTAAGTATATGCCAGAGAACTAGTAACAAAGCGTTCGCAAAATGAGTACTGCTCACTTCTCTCACTACTATGGCTTCCTTAGCATTAAACATACACCAGCAGCCCTGGTTCATAAGAGGACTGAGGCTCTCACTTTGAGGGAAGGTGTTATAAAATGTTCTAACATGATTCATAACATGAAAACAGTGGCCTAGATCCAGATCTAACCTGCAAATGCATTTTGTTTAGCCTGCATGGTGCTTAAAATGTTAGCCAAAGTTCAAAGCCAGAAGATTCCACATTCTTTTCAGCCTTCTTTTTAAAAAGTGGAAAATTTGGAAACAGTGGGATTATAGTTTCACAGGGTGACAGAAAGCTACAGGACATGCATTGTCTCTTTTGCAAAGTCTCTGCATTCCTTATTGTACCTCACATTGCCCTGTTTCTTTCATGTGGGTCTGCAGTTCCCAATTTTAAATATCAGAATATCAAAAACTGGAAAGAAGTTCAATGTTGAACAAAAATGGAAGAGTTTATAGTATTTAAGCAGGTGGAATTTTTTTTAAATAAACTCTTATAATCTTTTTATAGCTTTATTTATTTATTCATTATCTTTTGGTTGCACTGGGTCTTCATTGCTGTACCCAGTCTTTCTCAAGTTGCAGTGAGTGAGAGCTACTCTTCATTTCGGTGAATGGGCTTCTCATTGCAGTGTCTTCTCTTGTTATGTAGCACAGGCTCTAGGAATATGGGCTTCAGTACTTGCAGCACACAGGCTTTAGTTGCCCCAAAGCATGTGGGGTATTTCCAAACCAGAAATCAAACCCACGTCCCCTGCATCAGCAGGCAGATTCTTATCCACTGTACCACCAGGGAAGTCTGGAGGTGGAATGTTATCTTGTTTTTATGATGAGTATTACTGGTTGATTCCCACCCACGTGTGCATTTCCAGCCCTCTGCAATTAGAAGGCAGCTAATGATTTGAATGGGAATAGGCCGCCCAGCTCCAAGTGTAGACCCTGACTGAGGTACACAATCAGTCTAATCAGGTCTTCACCTGATTCTGTCAGTGATTGATGCTAACACAGATCTAAATTGGCCCAGTATAAGGAAGGCCTGAGCTTGTGTTGGGAGAAGAAAAGTGCCCTCCCACCTTTCTCTCTGTCTGTCTCTTTGCTGAGTGTGATAGATGAATGTTAATCCCATAGTTACTGTAGCCAGTTTGCTGCCCTAAGTGAAGCCAGCCTGAAGCTGACACATGACACACAAGCTCGAACCCAGAATGAAACCGACAACCTTCCTCTGCATTTAGCAACGTCCCTAAGCCAATAAATTTCCTTATCTATTTAAGAAAGTTTGAATTTGGCTTTTTGTTACTTGCAGCCAAAGCTAAATTTTCCATGCATGTTACAGAAGAAAAAGCTGTAGTTGCATTATTTGACACTTCTAAGAATACCCTTCCAATGGGATGAATAGGTAACAACCTACTTGGTAAAATTCAACAAGGTCTTGAAAGGAACTTCACCACCACCATCCCCCAAATCCTTCCCTGACTAGGTAACCTTATCTCTTAGAATCATCACTACATTAAAAAACAAAAAACCGTGACTTCAATCCTCTGCCCTGTTTAAATCAGCTTTCGCTGAGAAGAGCATCAGTAATCTTGTGTAAATGAGTTTATCATATGGGTTTGGAGCAGTTTTTTACTATTGGAAAAAGAAAAAGAGACAATGGGAACCTGAGGAAGGAAAGAATCAACAGAGAAAGATGTAATAGAAGAGACTATATATTGCTGGGACTTCCCTGGTGACCCAGTGGTGACCCTGGTGACTCTGCACTGCCAATGCAGAGGGCCCGGATTCAATTCCTGGTCAAGGAACTAGATCCTACATCTTGCTGCGACTAAAAGATTCTGCAAGCCACAAGAAAAGCTTGCACATGCCACAACTAAGAAAGAAGATCCCACATGCCGCAACTAAGACCTGATGCAGCCAAATGAAAAAAAAATTTTTTTTTATAAAAAGAGACCATAGACATATTGTAGAAGACAATTTTTTATATTTCACAGTTCTATGTATGGCTGAAATTCAGATTGCATGTGCATGTGTGCTAAGCAGCTTCAGTAGTGTCCAATTTTGTGTTACCCTATGGACAGTAGCCCACCAGTCCTCTCTGTCCGTGGGATTTTCCAGGCAAGAATACTGGTGTGGGTTGCCATGCCTTCCTCCAGGGTATCTTCCTGATCCAGGGATCGAACTCACATCTCTTACATCTCCTGCATCGGCAGGTGGGTTCTTTATCACTAGCACCACCTGGGAAGCCCAAAATTCAGAATAATTCATGAGCACTATCATGTAGGCTTCACCAGACTAATTCACGCAAGTCATAGTAAGCCTACATGATGGTGCTCATGTAAGCCTCACAATTTTGCCAATCTGAACTAAGTTGCTTCAATCATGTCCAACTCTGGAAGACCGTACGGCCCATAAACTGCAAGGCTCCTCTGTCCATGGGTTTCTACAGGCAAGAATACTGGAGTGGGTTGCCATACCCTCTCTCCAGGGGATCTTCCTGACTCAAGGATGAAACCAGTGTCTCTTGCGTCTCCTGCATTGGCAGGCGGGTTCTTTACCATTAGTGCCATGTGGGAAGCCCAAGGCTGCATGATAAACCAAACCTATTAAATCACCCTTTTAAGACTAAATAAGTGCAAAATCAAACAATATGTATATAAGAATCAGAAAATTTCCTCAGCAGTAGAAAAAGCAAGCAGAATCATAGATATTTCTCTGAAGAAGAATGCTGATATACTACTTTTGTGATTCAGTAAGAAATAAAAGGACACTTACCAAAACTTTTCCCATACCTTGTGGCAGGTGTCTGAAATTCATCTTCCCCTCAGAGTCCTTTTCTTTGGTCTGGGGCAGGCTTCCTCTTTCATGTATAACAAAATCACCTTGGGAGTTTATTTTTAAAATGCAGACTTCTAGCTCGGGCCTGGTGCACTGGGAAGACCCAGAGGAATCGGGTGGAGAGGGAGGTGGGAGGGGGGATCGGGATGGGGAATACGTGTAAATCTATGGCTGATTCATATCAATGTATGACAAAAAAATAAAAATTTAAAAAAAAAACTGAATAAGTCAAAGGAATTCAGCCAAAAAAAAAAAAAAAATGCAGACTTCTATACTCAGCCCCAAAGAGATTCAGTAACTCTGGGACAAACCTCGGAATTTGTTTTATTTTGACATTTTATTACAAAAATGTTTAAACACATAAAAAGTAGACAGAATAGTATTATGTCATCATGTCCAAGCATTCAGCTTGAACAATTATCACCAAATGGCCAATCTTCTCTTCTCTATCCCTCACATGGATTTTACCTATTAAAAAATACAATAAATATATGTATATCCTTCATTATACAGTTCTAAAAGGTAAGGAATTTTTTTTTCTTTTTGCAATCAATAAAATCCAGAATGTGGGAGAATTTACGGGACAAGCCACCAAATTCCTTAACAAATGTATTGCTTAAATAAAATTAGGAAGGAGAATATGTTTAAATTGCTTGAATCTTGATTTTCTTTGCTTGTTTTTAAAAGCTTCATGCATGCATGCTAAGTCACTTCAGTCATGTCTGACCCTGCGATGCTATGGACTGTAGCCCACCAGGTTCCTCTGTCCATGGGATTCTCCATGCAAAAATACTGGACTGGGTTGCTAAGCCCTCCTCCAGGGGATCTTCCTGACCCAGGGATTGAACTCATGACTCATATGTCTCCTCCAATGGCAGGTGGGTTCTTTACCACTAGCACCACCTGGGAAGCTGCTTTAAGAGCTTCATGTGGTATAACTGCCATACAAGGAACTCTACGTATGTACAATGCACAATTTGACAAGTTCTGACATATGTATACACCTTGAAACCATCACAGCAGTAAAGATAGCAAATATATTTATCGCCCAAAAAGGTTTCCTTGTGCCTTTTTGTAAGTTCTCTCTCCTACTCCCCGGTCCTCAGGCATTGCTGTCATTCTAGACTAGTCTGCATTTTCTAGAGTTTTCTATAAATAGGAACCACACAATATGTATTCTACTTGATGTTGCTTCTTTCTCTCAACAGAATTGTTTGAGATTCATCCTCCCTATCCACATGTAAGTTCAGTCACTCAGTCGTGTAGATATCAGTAGCTGCTTTTTAGCCTTCCAGTCTCATGGTATGCTTCCAGCTCCAGTACCCATGTGAGCCTGTGGCTTCAGCTCACTCTGATACTTCATTGTTTTTTTTTTTTAATACTTCATTTTTCTTTTCTCTTTTTAAAAAAATTTTTATTGTAGCTGATTTACAATATCTTGTTCGTTTCAGGCGTACAGCAAAGTGAATCTGTTACACATAGACATATATCCACTCTTTTTTAGATTCTTTTCTCATACACACCATCACAGAGCATTGAGTAGAGTTTAATAATCCATTTTTCTGTTTCCCTTTTTCTAGAATCTGACAATTTCCCCTTTCTTGCTTTCAAAACATACTGAAATTGGCAACATTTTTTTTTCAATTTTTTACATTATTATCTAGCATTTTCATATTTTTGGAAAGCTGCATGTGTGTTAAGTCACTTCAGCTGTGTCTGACTCTGTGCAACCCTATGAACTGTAGCCTGCCAGCCTCCTTTGTTCATGGGATTCTCCATGCAAGAGTAATGGAGTGGGTTGCCATGCCCTCCTCCAGGGAATCTTCCCCACCCAGGGATCAAATCCTCATCTCTTATGTCTCCTGCATTGGCAGGCGTGTTCTTTACCACTAGTACCACCTGAGAAGCCCTTTTGGAAAGGTAAGGAGTCGGAAAAGAGTCAAGATGGGACTTAGTGACTAAAACAACAAAACAGAGTGTCTTCCTTTATCAGTTGACTTTTGATCTCACCATTTTAATATGAATTTGATTAATTTTTTAACAAAGTTTTTGAAAACTGTTGAAAAAAACTCCCTTTTAGCTTCCCAGGTGGTGCTAGTGGTAAAGAACCTGCGTGCCAACGCAGGAGACCAAAGAGGCGTGGGTTCGATCCCCAGGTTGGGAAGATCCCCAAGAGGAGGACATGGCAACCCACTCCAGTATTCTTGCCTAGAGAATCCCATGGACAGAGGAGCCTGGTGGGTTACAGTCCCTAGGGTTGCAAAGAGTTCGACACGACTGAAGCAACATAACGCATGTTGGAAAGGAACTCTTATTTTTTAACAATGTAAAGAAACTATACAGAGCCTCCCTGGTGGTCTAGTGGTTAGGAATCCATCTTGCAATGCAGGGGACACAGGTTTGATCCCTGGTCTGGGAAGATCGCACGTGCTACCGAGCAACTAAGGCTGAGCGCCACAACTACTGAAGCTGGCACACCTAGAGCCCAGGCTCCGCAGCAAGAGAAGCCCCGCTGGCTGCAACTAGAGAAAGCCCGCACGCAACAACGAAGATCCAGCACAGCCTAAATAAATACATCTTTTTTTTTTAAAAAAAAGAAAAAAAGAAGCTATACAAAGAGGGATGTGTTGATGTGGTGTCAGCCATTTTAGCAGAGTTCTTGCTCCTCAATGAATTCCCAGCACCAGGCAGTCAAACAACTTTGGCAGTGACCCCATGTTCCTTTGAAGTACTTGCCACAGGCCTAGAATTTACATTTTGAACATATAAGATATATTCCTTAAATACATATGTTTTACAGGAAAGCAACTTCAAAAATTACAAATACTTTCATGGTAAAGGGAGGAAAATTACCACTTTCCTCTTCTGGTCGAGAGAAATCCGCCCTCTCCACGGCCTCCCAACCCTCCCCCAAGACATTCACTTACTCCCTTTTCCCTCTGCCCCATTAAAAATAAGCTGCAAATTTGAAGCAAAAAAGATTTATGTCAAACTTCTATAAGAATCTATCTAACATTAAAGTAATTGAGAATTATCAAATGACACTTTTGCTTTAGAATATACTAAAAGATTCCTAACAGTTTCTCTGAAATTTCCCCAATTTCAGGAAGATTCTCACTTCCCTTTAACTCTCTGATTTGATGACAATAAGAACTTCTTGTGGAAGATCATTTGTCTATGATATTTATACCTGTATATATTATTACTGATAATTTTAAATTTCATACCAAAATCCAGGTTTGAGGATTATTTTTCTTAAAAAGTATATCCTGTGATCATATTCACAATATCTTATAAGATAACTGGTGATGACTGGATGTTCATTATGTCATTTTCTATGTCTTTCAGTATACTTAAAATTGCATAATAATTTTTAATTTAATTCCACTGTCACTTTGTGCCTTATTTTGGATACACACCTTTCAAGCTCTTTTATAGAATTAATATCTCTCTTCTGTACTCCAACAACGCCTGGCACACACTTCCTTACAGCAGCTATAACACTTTCTTACCTTTGAATTTTTTCACGACTATTTATCTCCGCTAGATTCTAGTCATGTATGGATGTGACAGTTGGACTATAAAGAAAGTTGAGCACCAAAGAATTTATGCTTTTGAACTGTGGTGTTGGAAAAGACTCTTGAGAGTCCTTTGGACAGCAAGGAGATCCAACCAGTCAACCCTAAAGGAAATCAGTCCTTAATATTCATTGGAAGGACGGATGATGAAGCTGCAAGTCCAATACTTTGGCCACCTGATTCGAAGAGCTGACTCATTAGAAAAGACCCTGATGTTGGGAAAGATTGAGGGCAGGAGAAGAAGGGGATGACAGAGGATGAGTTGGTTAGATGGCATCACAGACTCAATGGACATTAGTTTGAGTAAACTCCGGCAGTTGGTGGCCTGGCATGCTGCAGTCCATGGGGTCGCAGAGAGTCGGACACGACTGAGCGACTGAACTGACTGAACTGAGATTCTATCTCTTGGAAGACAAAAATCATGTCTTTTTTCACCTAGTAACTAAACATTTAGTAAGCATTTATTCTATGAATAATTAAATAACACATTCACACATTTGTCTTAGAAATGCTTTTCTTCAGTTCGTTTATACAGAATAAAACATTGTATATTTAATCCATTATTATTTTTTCAACTTTGGCTTTACTCACTGCAGCTGAGTAAATATAAATATAAACATTGCTATAATGCTTAAGTCATTTTCAGGTAATCCTCCTTCATTGATTCACATGATTTTTTTTTATTCACATGATTTTAGAATAGAGTTAAAATAGTTTCATAATACTCTAATTCCTTTAAAATGGGAATTCTTTATTTAAATGCATCATACTTATGATAGCTGATGCAGGAAGGCTAGATAAAAATTTCAGTAATTATTTTATCTCAATAACCATAGCTATGATTTAAGTACATGTGGGTTTGATATTCTTTTTACTGAAAGGACACTGATTCTCCCTGTCTTAGGAAGGTTGAATTTTTTCATTCAAATTTTACATTTATTTCTTCTGTAAGGTTTGAGTATTCTGTACTCATTTATCTCAGGATTCTGCTGCAGTGACTGGTGAATAAAACTAACACAGGAATTGTACATTTTTTAATTTTATGAATCTGGATTTGCAATGCTTATTTCCTTCTAAGACCTGAACTTGCAAGTTCTGAAAGGTTTCCACTAACTGTACGTGGAAAATCTGTGTACTCGTTACCCTGAGCTAGTATGACTTGTGAAATATAGTCAAAACATAACTATTCTCTTTGATTTTTACCCTCTGCCACTAAGAAGAAAATTCCAGCATGTCTCATGACCTTTCTGGTCACTTATCTCATGATCACTTTAAAATCACAAAAGTCAGCCTCAATTTGACATTTAGAAGGGAAAGCCTTAGAGAAAAGAAATGTGGTCAGCTGCTTCATCTTTCCTGCTTACCTTCTCCCTATTAAGTAGTTGCTGTTCTTGACTCTCTGGGTTGGAGTACAAGGAGCAAATAGGAAACGGGGAACAGAAAGGTCTTACTGTAGCGAGATGATTTTGTATTCTGTAGGACTAGCAGCTGTTTAAAACTGATCCTCTGTCTTCAGGGATTTGCATGCTTGGTCAAACAAGCTACAACTCTTTCAGCAACTCCTGCTACTGGGTATATACTCTATTCTTGCTGCCACTTATCCCTCATCCTCAGATTTCTTGGTCATCTACGTCATTTGGTTCTTTCTGTTAGAGCCCAATTGACATTTTAGTCAGCTTTCTTGAATAGGGAGTCAAAAAGATCTCTGGACTGATTCTTTCTCCCCCGTGTAGCCCACATCTGCTCTGTAGAAAGCTTTCTGCATCCTTCATCCTTCAAACTCTGAGAGAGTTTACTGATCCCACTGTGTTTGAAGCGTGTTAGTCATTCAGTTGTGTCCGAGTCTTTGTGACCTCATGGACTGTAACCAGCCAGGCTCCTCTATTCATGGGATTTCCCAGGCAAGAATACTGGAGTGGGTTGCCATTTCCTTCTCCAGGGGATCTTCCTGACCCAGGGATCTAACCTGGGTGTCCAGCATAGCAGGCAGATTCTTTACTGCCAGAGCTACCAGAGAAGCCAGATCCCAGTACTATTGGGTATATCCTCTCCAATGACAAAGAGCCTGCCAGGCCATCTCTTTCTGGCCATCTAGATTTTCTGAGGGGGGAGTCAGACCTAAGTCCTTTATACTCCATCCTTCCCACCACTGTTCTCTGAATAATCCTGTAGAGTCCACACTCACTAGGCTGAAGGTGAAAGGGCAAGCATCCTTTCCTCCTTCACTTTTGTGAGAGAGCCTAGGGTATACAGCATGGCTTTTTCTAAAGAAGGCCTCTTAACAAATTCAGTCTTACTATCCATCTGTTTGACCCTGTGGTTTTTAAGAACTGTCTAATCAGTGGAAATTTGTTTGAAATTTCTGCTTGGTGGTCTGGTACTTCACCCTGAAGAATCACACCTGCTGCACTGGAGTGCTTCACTCACAATTTCCTATTTAACTTCCTGTTACATTTGTTATAGCTTCAGGATTCAAATAGCCAGGTTTTTCACAGAATTATTTAACCAAGAGAAAACTAGCATATTTTCCAAATAATTATGCTTTAAAAAAATTAAAATCCTTTATTAGAACAACAGGAATACCAGTTGACAATAATCACAAAGTAGTCACTCAGTTCAGAGTAAATTTTGGTATTTTTCTGATCAGTAACTTTTATCAATAGTTTCTTTGAATTACTACATCCTCTTCCCTACTCCACCATGAATACTTTCAGAACTAAGAAACCTTCCTCTAACAAACCCTGCATTCTTCATCTCTGAGTAAAAAAAAATCTTTCAGAATACACATTTGGCTGTCCTCTTTAAAATCAAACACCTCTTTAAGAATCAAAATTCCTTTTAGATATATGTGTTGCTATTTCTACATATTTCAACTTTCTCTTATCCAAAGAGTTTCCTTTTCTTCTAAACGGGTAAACAGAAAGAAGAAAACATGTAGGCATGTGATAGACTTGTATTCTCTGGCATGATTCCTTTATTACTTTTTTCTCTAACCAGAATAAAATATAACAACTTTTACTTATCCCTGAAACTCTGCCTTTTGAGGATAAAAAATTACTTCAAATTCCTCCCCTTCTTTCTTAGTCAAAGTTTTCCATATATTGACTCATGGTTTCTTATAATATTTAATGGGTTATAGTCTATTTCCATCAATATTTAATTTAATGCTCAAAATGTGCCAGGTTTGCCCATGGAGACCCTTCAGGCTTCTGCAACATACCCCCTCATTCCTGGAACACTTTGCTTTCTGGCTCACCTGGATGTTCTAAGCTTGTCTTGTATTGTTGCTGCCCCAGGACTGGAACCAGCTACTTCTCCAAGAATCCTGGTTACTTTTGTGGGAAATGGTATTTAGAAGCCAAAATCTGGAAAATAGATATGCTCAATTGTGTTGAAATGTTTTTTCTCCCGGGCCCTTTCAGTGGACAGAGCTAGGGAAAATAGATATAGAGATACAAAAACACACCTTTAGTTCTATATTTATTTTATATCTCTTTATATCTATCCATCTATTTATCTATAATAAATATCATCTATCTGGATATAACCACAAATTCACACAAATACCTCCAACAATAATCTGACACCACAATATTGAGGTTTTCTTTTTTTTCCATCTGATAGTGGGAAACCTGGTCCCAACTTTTTAATATATTTACTTATGTAATCAACTCCCCTATAAGTAACAGATCTTCCAGGGTCACCCCACTCCCTTTTCTGCATAGATTTCCTCCTCACCCATTGAGGTTCTGACACTCATACCTGTCTGCTCCTACAATATAAAGCTTTTCCTCATACTACTGAGGCTTTGCCTCCTCATGCATGGCCAGTCTTCCTCACTTGGATCAGGCTAGGACTATCCATTCTAGGCAGTCCTCTTATACAGGCACTCTTCTTTCCCAGATGGTCCTGAAACCCTTCTCTGAGCTTTTGTGATTCTTCTCATCTCATACTTAATGCCAGCCTCACTCCGCCTTACCTAATGGCTTTGGGTAGGAAGAGGAAGTAAAAGAAAGAGGCTAAGTCATATATAGAGTTTGCAAAGCCACAAAATTAGTGAGATCTCTTAGAGAATGAGGATAGAGGAGAAATAAGCCTTGGGGGAACTCCAACTTTGACATTTATTGTCAAAATAATGAGGAGGAACAAATAAAGTAGACTGCAAAGAAGGAGTCAGAGATGGGGGGAAACCAGGAGAGAGAAATTTCTTGGAAGCCAATGTAGAATGGGTTCCAAAATCCAAAAAGATATATTCCATGCAGTTCAGTTCAGGCACTCAGTCATGTCCAACTCTTTGCGACCCCATGGACTGCAGCACTCCAGGATTCCCTGTCCATCACCAACTCCCGAGCTTGCTCAAACTCATGTCCTTTGAGTCGGTGGTGCCATCCAACAATCTCATCCTCTGTCGTCCTCTTCTCCTGCCTTCAATCTTTCCCAGAATCAGGGTTTTTTCCAATGAGTCAGTTCTTTGCATCAGATGACCAAAGTATTGGAGTTTCAGCTTCAGTATCAGTCCTTCCAATGAATATTCAGGACTGATTTCCATTATGATTTCCTTTATTCAATGTACTCCATTGAATACTACTAAAAGGTGAAGCACAATGAAGAATTTATCATTCTGTTTAGTGATATGGAGAGCAAAGGTATATTGGATGAGAGTATCACCAGTGAAATGGTGAGGGAAAAAATGTAATTGGAGTAAATTCAAGATAGAATGAGAGTTAATGATATGAGAGAGCACATATAAAAAATTCCTTTGAGTTTTTCTGTAAAGAGAAGTAGAGAAATGGGGCAGTGGCTAAAGAAGATTGTGAGATTCAGAGGGCTTCTTTTATTAACTGAGATATTAAATATATTTGTATGTTGTTTGTCATGGTCTGGGTGTGAATTGGAAAAGAATTTCCAGAAATGAGACAAATGATAGGGAAATAAAGTTTATTAGAGTGGGAGATGCTGTTAGAACAACGGGTCAACTCAAGGGAGAACCAATGTTGAACAGGTGTCCTTAGTCCACTTTTATACCTGGGGTACAAGGAGTGGGATAGGGGGTCTTGCGGGTCATTTGCTAATTGGATGAGGCATGTATACTGGGTAGGGGAAGAGTAGGGCAAATACCTTCTCCCTATGGGGTAGGAGGAGAGACAAGTTATACTGTTCCATTAATAGTTACAACATGGGGGAGGGAAGGACAATAAAGGTCTGGCTTTTCCGTTCCTGCATTCCAAGACCCTCCTTGGTTTTATCTGCTCTTTCATCCTTGGGTCACCCCATTAGTGTTAATAATCCCACGAAGTGGTGAAGGGAGCGTGATACAGGAAACAGATGGGATCATTTTAAGAGCAAAATTTTTGAATGAGCAAAAGGAGCTAGGACCCAAAGCACAGGAGGAAAGTTTGGATTCAGACAGAAACAAGAATAGCTCAGCCTTCATAACAGGAGGGAAGGTGAAATGCAAGTAGGTGGGTGGAATTAATGGTGAGAGACTGTAAAAATTCTCTTCTGACTGATGGTTTTTACTCAGAAATAAAAAGCAAGGTCATCTGCTGAGAGAGAGAAAGGAGGAAGATGCTTGAGGGGAATGGCATCATCTGGAAGAGTGGGAGAGACAAATGACTAGAGAAATGTAAAGAATGGCTGGATAATGCTCAGACCCACTTGAAACGAGGCCATAATTATAAAGTGAGTCCAGTCAGCATGATGATTTCTTTTTTCTCTAACTGATTAGTGCAGGCACTGAGTAGGTAGGGAGTTGTATTACAGCAGGCTTGGAGCTCTGCAAGCAAATACCGAAGGAGAGAAAAGAGTGTTGAGGGTGTGACTCTCAGAGTATAAACCATCTCATGAAAGAGTTTAAACAATATTAGCTATATAATGTTTAAAAAAGCATTTTACTAAAAATTTAGATCTTTATAAAATAGTTTTCCAAATGTATATATGTCATGATAGATAAAAATATTGTCTTCTTAACTATAATTGACAGCCACTTTTGGAGATAATATTATTTGTGTGTGCAGAAGAAACAAATACTAAATAAATTCAGAAGTCAATATTACTGTAATCATCAATATTTTCACTATACAACCATGAGTTCTGTAATAAATAGCTATTGTTTCTTACTTCAGAACTGAATGCAGTTTAGGAAATTCTGGGCTAAAACTTTTCTCTTTGCATCTAGGAAGCTATTAACAGTTTTGACTCATCTCACCTCTGTTCTGTCCTTGAGGCACCAACAGTTTAAATAGCTATTACTTCAGTAATTTTATTATCTCACTCCAAACAATATAAGCCAATAAGAAAATCCATTAGTATTGACTTTGTAAGAATAGTTACGTGTGTATTACAGATGGCTCCACTTTTGACATGCAGATGTGCCTTAAGGCCTCAGTCCCTTTTAGAACTGGGTGGGTCAAGGTCTTTGCATAGTCATCCATTGTATATTCTCTTACAACTACAAGAACAACTGCCTTGTGTTGGCTCAGTGGGGGGGACACAGAAATTAACATACTATGCTTTCTGCCCTCAAGAGGTTTCCTCAACAGTAGCCCAGATGAGACATACACACATGTAATTCTATAAAGCAGTCTGTGATGAGTGTTATATTGTTGATATAAACTGCATCTATAGTTATACGGAGTGATTGTTCATTCCAGGAATGAACAAAGAAGTTATTAAGGAAGATGTGGAGATGTGGTATTTTGAACTTGAAGATGGCAGAATTTTGAAAGACAGAGACTAGAATAAGAAAGTTTTCCCTGCAGAAAGCATGGGTGAGCAAAGACATGGAGATAAAGAGGGGGGAAATGAGTGGAAAGAAGAACATTATTTTATTTTCTTTTTTAAGATTTAGGTTGTTTCTTTTAGTTTTTGTCTTTGGGGTTTTTTTGGCCACACCACATGGCTTACAGGATCTCAATTCCCTGACAAGGGATTGAACCCAGGCCTCAGCTGTGAAAGTGCCAAATCCTAACCACTAGACCACTAGGGAACTCCCAAGAATAACATGTTTTAGATATCATTTGGTAGCAAGAGCAAAAATCCACTGATAAAGTTTAAAGTAGAATTTGTTTAAGAAGAATTTTTCACAGATTCAAGAATGGGTACAAAGTGGATCTGTGCCAGACAAGTATGTGGAACCAGGAAGAAGAAAGTTAAGAACCAAGATTAATTTTTCCTTCATTACTAGTTTTCACTGTCTATTTCTTTTCTCTTTCTCTCCACCCTGGTGAGTCAGTCTGAAGCCTCCAAGAGGTAAACATCAGAGTATGAACATAGGATCGGCTATACCGCAATACAAAAAGTTTTAAAAAAATAAAAAAGATGCACAGAGGGAAGAAAACCACCCTAGATCAAAGCACTAGTCCCCAGTAACTTATCAGAGTCTCTGTGATCCATTCCCAATTTCCCAGAAGGGAAAATTTGAATGACTCAGTTTGGGCCAAATAAAAGAGCATCTCTATTTTTTTAAATGCGCAAGTTGGAATAAGATCTGGGTGTATAATATACAATGCAGAGAATATAGCCAATATTTTATAATAAATATGAACAGAGGAAAACCTTTAGAAATTATAAATCACTATATTTTACACCTATAACTTTGGAGAAGGGAATAGCAACCCACTCCAATATTCTTGCCTGGAGAATCCCAAGGACAGAGGGGCCTGGTGGGCTACAGTCCTTAAGCTTACAAAGAGTTGGACATGACTGAAGCAACCGAGAATGCACGCATGCACACCTATAACTTATATGATATTGTACATCAACTATAATTTAAAAAAAGAAAGATCTGGACTTGAATCGCAGATTTGATATACAATTCCTATGTGATTTTCTTAAGGAATAGTTTCTCTATGAGTTGCTGCCTTGTCTGTTAAAGGAAGGTTAATAATACTTTACAGGGTTATTATAAGAATTAAGCAATATAATAAACATGAAAACTCCTTGAAAATTTTAAAGTTTTATACAAAACAAAGGTGAAAGAATTAAAAGAAGAAAAAATAGTCCAGATTCTATAAATCAAGGTTTTTTTTAAATAGAGGAATGCATAGATAAGAATAGTATTAGAATTAGCATAGGAATGGAATTAGATAAGAAATTATCTAATTATCTAATTATAAATCGATTAGATAAGAAATCTAATGGATGGAAAATAACCTTTAAACTTTACACAATGTGAGCCAATCCATGCAGATAAACTCCTATTTTGAGTGATCTTCCAGACCGTAGATAAATCTACAAAAAAGGGAAGAGACTATGTTTCATTCAGGAATACTCTTCTGGAAAAAGAATTAGGCTCCTTGCATATAAGACTCTTAAGAAGAAGATAGAAAAATGTTAAAATGATACTTTTGAGTCAGACTTACCTCCTATGGAGAGGGAGAATTCATCTATGAGAAATGTAAGTAGATGGCCAAGTACAATTTTCTTGACTGATACCGAAAGACTATCTTGCCTAATAATATATTCTCCACTGGTCATGTTACAGTGGCTAACATTATTGCTTTGAATTTAAGACACTGAAGGTTTCTGTTAATATGTACATATTATCCTGAAATAATTCAGCAAGGAAAAGTGGTTCCTTATAAGATACCTGAATACTCATTGGAAGGACTGATGCTGAAACTGAAGCTCTAATACTTTGATCACTTAATGCAAACAGCCAACTCATTCGAAAAGAGCCTGACACTGGGAAAGATTGAAGACAGAAGATGGTGACAGAGGATGAGATGGTTGGATGTCACCACCAATTTAATGGACATGAACTTGTGCAAAATCCGGGAGATGGTGAGGGACAGGGAAGCCTGATGTGCTGCAGTCCATAGGGTCAGAAAGAGCTGGACATGATTTGGTGACTGAACTACAACATAAGATGCCAGCAGGGAAACCCACTCATAAAGTGAAGATTTTTAAGGACAGAAACTTTGTTGACAAATAGCACCTTAAGGCTAATCAGTTTATCATAGTATTTGTCCTATCACCTAGAATGACCAGAAAGAAAAGCAAATTAGACTGGAGAATTTTGCTGCAGAGGCAGGGGATCATGAATGGGCTCAAGCTGTTGATTGGCAACTTCTGAGAACTGTTGTACTGTCACAACTCATCTCTTCGTCTTTACCCCTGGCCGCTATGAGTAATATGAAGCAGAGCATTGGAAAAATACACCAGGAGAACTGCATTTTAGGTTCTTCTAACAGAAAAGGGGACTAGAAAGATGGAGTCATTATATTCTGAGACAGGGGAAAATTTAGGAGTACATAGGACTGGACAGAATCAGGACTTAAATTTTGGATGCATTAAGTTCCAGGTGCCTGTTAAATAACCAAATACAGATGCCAAAGAGGCGCTTAGACATACAAAGTTGGATTTATGAGACTGGAGTTCAGGAGAGAAGCAGAGATATAAATTTGGGATTGCCAGTATATAGGGACAATATTTAAAGCCATAGACTTAATTAGATCACCAAGAGAGGGAATAGAAATAGAGAAGAGAAAAGAACCAAGGACTGATCCCTAGAGCAGTTCAATATTTAAAGGCTGAAAAGATAAGGATGAACTCTCAAAAGAAAACTGCAGATGGCTAGAGAAGAAGAAGAGAAATCAGATTAAGTGTGGTGTTCAGTTCAGTTCAGTTGCTCAGTCGTGTCCAACTCTTTGTGACCCCTTGAACTGCAGCATGCCAGACTTCCCTGTCCATCACCAAGTGTGGTGTATATAGAGCCAAATGAAGATAATGTTTCAAGGTGAAAGGAATGATCAGCTGGTATTGAATGCCACTGATAGGTCAAGAAGATAAGAAGTGAGCAATTCAGTATCAGTCCTGCGTTTCAATGAAATGAAGATTAAAAAGTGTTTTTTTTTTGTTTGTTTGTCTGCATTTATTTATTTATTTTGTTTGGCTGTATCAGCTCTTAGTTGCAGAGACAGCCTTGGTAGCCCCACAGCATGTGGGTTCTTAGACCAGAGATCTAAGGATTCCAGACCAGAGATCTGGGAACCTACATCCCCTGCATTGCAGGAAAGATTCTTAACCACCGGTAATTTAGTTGCTAAGTCCAACTCTTGCTGTTGTAACCATGTGTTCTGGGAAACAAACTCCCTCAGGAGGACAATGCAGATAGTGGAGTGCAGTTTATTACACCAGCGCGCCCAAGGTAGAGTCTCCTCTTAGCCAAGGTCCCCGACCAGTTTTTGTGAAAACCTTATATACCCTAAGCTTACATGCCTAAACCCACCTCCCCAAATTCCCTGAAACTAGTCTGAACAAAGGAAAAAGAAAAATACAATCAAAGCTAACCCGTGATTCATATGCCTTAAGCCTAGGTAGTCAGCAGTGGACAATTATTAATAGGCCTGTGGTCATACCCCAATAAGCATAATAGAATGTATGATTCTATTCGGTTACACAGATAATTAGGGTATTCTTTTAGGTGATGGAGAGCCCTGGGGCTCTTTCTTCTGGGGGCCTGGTTTTCCAGATGGTATGTCATATTGGGCATATAGCTCAAAGTCCACAGTCTGGCCCAAGATGGAGTCCTGCTTTCAAGATAGAGCCTGTTCTGTTTCCTCCTTCATTGCAAACCCATGGACTGTAGCCTTCCAGGCTCCTCTGTTCATGGGATTCTCCAGGCAAGAATACTAGAGTGGGTTACCATTTCCTTCTCCCGGGGATCTTCCTGACCCAGGAATCAAACTGGGGTCTCCTGCATTGTAGGTGGATTCTTTACCAACTGAGCTACAGGGAAGCCCTAGGTAACTATAGTGAAGTGAAGTGAAGTCAAAGTCACTCAGTCGTGTCCAACTCTTTGCAACCCCATGGACTGTACAGTCCATGGAATTCTCCAGGTCAGAATACTGGAGCAGGTAGCCTTTCCCTTCTCCAGGGGATCTTCCCAACCCAGGGATCGAACCCAGGTCTCCCCCATTACAGGTGGATTCTTTACCAGCTGAACCACAAGGGAAGCCCCAAGTAACTATAGGGTACTATCTTTTTTTTTTTTTAGGGTACTATCTTAATGGGTTTCCCAGGTGGCAAAGAGCCTGCCTGACAATGCAAGAGGTGCAGAAGGCACAGGTTCAATCCCTGGGGAGCCTGGTGGGCTCATATGGAGTCGCAAAGAGTCGGACACAACAGAAGCGACTTAGCACCTTCAGAATGTTCACTGAACTTACTACAGTTCCCCAAATAGTCACAATTTTAACTGAATTCCTCTTATGAAAAAAAGCCTGTGCCAGGTGTTGGAGAAACAGAGATGAGTAAGATACGGGTCCTGACTTGAAAAATCATTCCCCCCCCCTCCAAAAAAAAACACTGCCACCAAATTCTGAATACATACTATGTGCCCAGCACTGTGTAAGGCACTTTACAAGTACCATCTCATTTAATTATAACCATAATCCTATGTGGCAGGTATGTTTTACAATCATTCTTAAAATCAGGAAATGGAGGCACAGTCAGGTTAAATAACTTGACTAAGTCACTCAGGCACTAGTAATCAGAATAGGAAGTGTGTGTGTGTGTGTGTATGCGTGTGTGTGTGAGAGACTTAAAACAATTCTTGAACTCATGGTTTTATGGGTCAGAAGTCTGGGCTGGGTTTACATGTTTAACTCTTCTGGTTCAGTTTGACTCATACATGTGTCTGATGTCAAGAGCCCAGCAGCTCAGAGGTCCTACTTCAGGCACTTAAAAAAGCTGTCAGTTTAGGGAATGGGGGCAGTTGCGCCCGCATCCTCTAGCAGACTAGACTAGACTAGTCTCTCATCCTCTCACAGACTAGCCTGGGCTTAGCCCGTGGACTATGAAGGTTACGAAAGACTGAAAGTAGAGGCAAGCAACGTCCTTTAAGGTGAAGGCTACAAACTGGCACTCAATATTACTTCTACCGCATTGTACTCTTCACAGAAAATCATGAGGCCCACATTCAAGATGTGAGGAACTTACTCAGTAAATATGTCCACAACATCTTGCATTTAGTAGGTGCTCACTAAATGCTTATTAAACAAATAAAAATAAAAGACTCTGCATTTCCAATGCAAGGGGTGCAGATTCAATCCTTGGTAGGGCAACTAAAATCCTACTTGACAGGCAGTGTGGCCAAAATATTAAAATAGATTTGGGTCTTTAAATAAAATGTTTTTAAAATAAAATAAAAAATTCAATCTTATGCTCAGCATTGCTCATTATTAGAGAAACACAAATTAAAACTACAATGAGACATCACCTCACAGCAGTCAGAATGGCCATCAAGAAAAAATCTACAAACAATAACAGCTGGAGAGACTGTGGAGAAAAGGGAACCCTCTTGCACTGTTGGTGGGAATGTAAACTGATATAGCCACTATGGACAACAGTATGGAGATTTAAAAACTAGGAATAAAACTACCATATGATCCAACGATCCCACTACTGGGCATATACCCTGAGAAAACCATAATCCCAAAACACACATTTACCCCAATGTTCACTGAAGCACTATTTACAATAGCTAGAATATGAAAGCAACCTAGATGTCCATCAACAGATGAATGAATAAAGAAGTTGTGGTACATATATACAATAGAATGTTACTCAGTCATAAAAAGGAATGGATTTGAGTCAGTTTTAATGAGGTAGATGAAACTAGAGCCTGTTGTACAGAGTGAAGTAACTTAGAAAGGGAAAAACAAATACTGTGTATTAACACATATATATAGAATCTAGAAAAATGGTACTAATGAACCTATTTGCAGGGCAGGAATAGAGATGTAGACTTAAAGAACAGACTTGTGAATACAGAGGGGTAAGAAGAGGGTGGGACGAATTGAGAGAGTAGCATTGAAATGTACATTAACACATATAAAATAGATAACTGATGGGAAGTTGTTGGATAACACAGGTAGCTCAACCTGGTGATCTCTGACAACCTAGAGGGGTAGGATGGGGTAGGGGGTGGGAAGGAGGTTCAAGAGAGAGGGGACATATTTATACTTACGGCCGACTCATGTTGTAGTATGGCAGAAACCAACACAAAGAAATTATCCTCCAACTAAAAATAAATATTAATAAAAAGCAAAAAAATTTTCATTCTTAAAGAACACAGACTCTATTCAGTGTAATCAATTAATCATCTTTTTCTCATTTGCAGAGAACCAGAAGTCTCAACCCATCCATTCTTATCTTTGCTTTAAAGTAGCAAATGAGAGGTTAGTAAGGAGGAGTAAGAGCCAGCACCACTTAAAGTCACAGTGAAGAATCTCAGCTGGCCCCCAAAAAACAGTTCCTCTAAAGAGATCCAGGGCATCATCAGAAGCCTTGACCAGGTACCTGGTCCAAGCCTGGCCACTTGAATTGAAAGCCCCATGCCTTGCTCTTCAATTACGGGGTAAGAAAGATGTTTAGGCCATTGTTAGGGCATGGAGACAGCCTCCTTTCACTCTTTTTCCTCCAAAATTTAATAGCTTTTTTGAGATCGAAATGACAGAGAATGAATTGTACATATTTAAATGTACAATTTGATACCTCTTGACATATGTATTTATGAAATTATCTGTGAAAATATTACCATGATCAAAATAATGAACATCCATCACCCCAAGTTTTCTCATGTCTCTTTTTAATCCTTCCCTCTTATCTCTGTCTGCTTCTGTCCTAGGCAACCTCTAATTTACTTTCTGACTCAATATGTCAGTAAATTTGGAAAACTCAGCAGTGGCCACACGACTGTTAAAGGTCAGTTTTCATTCCAATCCCAAGAAGGGCAGTGCCAAATAGTGTTCAAACTATCAGGCAATTGAGCTTATTTCACATGCTAGTAAAAGTTATGCTCAAAATCCGTCAAGTTAGGCTTCAGCAGTACGTGAACCAATAACTTCCAGATGAACAAGCTGGGTTTAGAAAAGGCAGAGGAACCAGAAATCAGATTGCCAACATTTGTTGGATCATAGAGAAAGCAAGGGAATTCCAGAAAAATATCTACTATTGCTTTATTCACTACGCTGCTAAAGCCTTTCATTGTGTGGATCACAGTGAAATAGATTCTTAAAAAGATGTTAATAACAGCCCATCTTCCCTGTCTCCTGAGAAATTTGTATGCAGAAAAAGAAGCAACACTAAAACAACTGACTGGTTCAAAATTGGGAAAGGAGTACATCAAGGCTGTATATTGTCACCCTGTTTATGTAACTTATATGCGGAGGACATCATGCAAAATGCCAGGCTGGATAAATCACAAGCTGGAATCAATATTGCCAGGAGAAATATTAACAACCTCAGATATGCAAAGGATACCATTCCAGAGGCAGAAATTGAAGAGGAACTAAAGAACCTCTTGAGGGGTAAAAGAGGAGAGTGAAAAGACTGGCTTGAAACTCAACATTCAAAAACTAAGATCATGGCATTCAGTCCCATCACTTCATGGCAAATAGATGGGTAAAAGTAGAAGCAGTGACAGATTTTATTTTGTTGGGCTCCAAAATCACTGTGGCTGGTGACGGCAGCCATGAAATTAAAAGATGCTTGCTCCTTGGAAGGAAAGCTATGACAAACCTAGATGGTACATTAAAAAGCAGAGACATCACTTTGCTGACAAAGGTCTGTATAGTCAAAGCTATGGTTTTTCCAGTAGTCACATACAGATGTGAGAGTTGGACCCTAAAGAAGGTTGGGTTCCGAAGAACTGATGCTTTTGAACAGTGGTGTTGAAAAAGATTCTCGAGAGTCAATTGGACAGAAAGGAGATCAAACCAGTCAATCCTAAAGGAAATCCACCCTGAATATTCATTGGAAGGAAGGATGCTGGAGCTGAAACTCCAATATTATGGCCACCTGATGTGAAGAGCTGACTTTTCGGGGGAAAAAACCTGATAACTGGGAACGATCAAAGATAAAAGGAGAAGGGCGGGCAGAGGATGAGATGGTTGAATAGCATTACCGACTCAATGGACATGAATCTGAGCAAACTCCAGGAGATAGTGAAGGACAAGGGAGCCTGGCATGCTGCAGTCCATGGTGTCCCAAAGAGTTGGACATGACTTAGCAACTGAACAACAACAACATACAAGATTATGTTTGTAATTCACAAATTATGTTTGTAAAATACAAATATAGCTTGTATTTTCTAGAATTTTTTTTTAAATAAAATCATACACTCTTTTTTTGTCTGGCTTCTTGCTTTCAGCATAATTATTTTGAAATTTATGTACATTGTTGTGTGCTTCCCAGGTGGCACTGGTGCTAAAGAGCCTGCCTGCCAATGCAGGAGACAAAAGAGGTGTGGGTTCTATCCTTGGTTCTGGAAGATCCCCTGGAGGAGAGTATGGCAGCCCATTCCAGTATTCTTGCCTGGAGAATCCCCATGGACTGAGGAGCCTGGAGGGCTACAGTCCATAGGGTCGCACAGAATTGGACATGACTAAAGCAACTAAGCACTCACACATGCATATGAATACTATTCAGCCATAAAAACGATGAAATACTGCCATTTGCAGCAACATAGATGGACCTAGAAATTAGCATATTAAATGAAATAAGAAGTCAATGAAAAACAAATATATTACATATATGTGGAATCTAAAAAGTAATACAAATGAACTTATTTGCAAAACAGAGACAGATTTACAGACATAGAAAACAAACTTATGGTCACCAAAAGGAAATGGATGGAGAGATAAATTAGGAGTATGAGATTAACACATAGACAGTACTATATATACAATAGACAAATAAGAATATACTGTATAGCACTGGGAACTATATTCAAATCTTCTAATAGCCTATAATGGAAAAGAATATTAAAAAGTATATATATACACACATACATATATATAAAAGATTTTGTTGTACACCTGAAACTAACACAACATTGTAAATCAACTGTAGTTCAATTTTTTTAAAAAGCAGGAGAGGGAAAGAGATGAATAAAAGAGTTAAGACTGTTCTGCATTATAATGTAAATTCTAAGTTCATTGTGTGTGAGAGTCGTGTTATGTAGGAAAATTAAGAAAATGTTTCTTTTCCTTCTTGTTGGTACCACTCTGGAAACTGACATTTGTCCTTGGCAGATCAATGTGTGTTTTTGTGCCTGATTTGATGATTGTCTACCAAATCCTTAGAATTCCAAAGCTCTTTCTAGATACCAGACTATGCAGCCGGACTTAGAATAGAAAGTACACCTGGAACCCCCATGCCTTTTCCATGGTATTATTCTAGACTGGTCCCATCATGGCATCTGGTCCCATCACTTCATGGCAAATAGATGGGGAGACAATGGAAATAGTGACAGACTTTATTTTCGGGGGCTCCAAAATCACTGCAGATGGTGACTGCAGCCATGAAATTAAAAGACGCTTGCTCCTTGGGAGAAAAGCTATGACCAACCTAGACAGTATATTAAAAAGCAGAAACATTACTTTGCCGACACAGGTCTGTCTAGTCGAAGCTATGGTTTTTCCAGTAGTCATGTATGGATGTGAAAGTTGGACTATAAAGAAAACTGAGTGTCAAAGAATTGATGGTTTTGAATTGTGGTGTTGGAAAAGACTCTCGAGAGTCCCTTGGACTGCAAGGAGATCCAACCAGTCAACCCTAAAGGAAATCAGTCCTGAATATTCATTGGAAGGACTGATGCTGAAGCTGAAACTCTAATACTTTATGCAAAGAATACTTGATGCAAAGAACTGACTCAGTGGAAAAGACCCTGATGCTGGGAAAGATTGAAGGTAGGAGGAGAAGGGGACAACAGAGTTTAAGATGGTTGGATGGCACCACCGACTTGATGGACATGAGTTTGAGCAAGCTCTGGGAGTTGGTGATGGACAGGGAAGCCAGGTGTGCTGCAGTCCATGGGGTCGCAAAGGGTCGAACACGACTGAGCGACTAAACTGATTCTAGGCTGAAATATGCAAGGTGGGGAAACGTGTTGCTGGGAGATACTCAGATTCATAGGCTATCAGGAGAGGAAAGGAGGTTGTGAACTATAATCTACAATTCAAACAAACCATTAGCAGCAGAAAAATGAAGAGTGTTTTCTGACTGGACAGAGAATGCCTTTCTGAGCAACAGAGTGCAGATGGGTGAATCCATAATGGATGTGGCGCAATTTCTCTTACCCTTCCTTTTCCTAAGTATACTAAGGAAGGTGATTCCAGTGAGTGGGCAGGGGAAATCTGAGGTTTGGGAGGATGAATAGAGAGCTCTGAGAGCACATATGAGTGATATCTAAGGAAGGAGGGCTCTGAAGGAATGCTTCCTATAGGAGAAGACATCTGAGCAGCATTTTGGATTATTAACATTTTCCATAAACTGTCTAGCAAAACCAAGTATATGTAACTTTGTTCTGTATTTTCCTAGTCTTCTGTAAATGTGTTATCACACTTTCATAACTTAAAAAATAAATAGGAAAGAGAAAAAAAAGAAATCTTGATGAGCAGAGTTTTTAGGAAACTGATGCATAGATAGGTGAATATATTTCCCCAGAGAAAATGAAGCATATGGTCGGACATCTGATTTGGCAATATGACAGAATTTTTGAAATTGGGACTCTTCAGTAAAAGACAGCATATGGTCACTGTAAGCACAGGGTGTAGTTTGGGAGAAGGCACTAAGGTGTGAGAGGACTAAGCCAAAGAAATGGTGAGTGACTGCACTGGGATGAAGCAAATGTCTAAAGCCACCAGCATTGACTGCAGAGAGTTAAAAATAGCACTAAAATATAGAAGCCAACCAAGATCCCCTGCAGAGTTTCTCGCCCACTCTCCTCTCTCTGATGTGACAGATAACAACAGCCTCCAGCAATGCCCACCAGGTAGGCTTTAGAAGTGGGTGATGATAGATTTTGAGGCAACAGTGGACATGAGGGTCAGCAAAAAAAAAACAGTGAAGTAATTGGGAAACAGCAAATTCTGCTGCAAAGATACTGATTACACCTCTCTTAACTCCCACCTTGTGACAAAGGCCAGCATTGTAAATATTTTACTTAGTAGTTTATATGTCCCTCAGAAGACAGGATACAAGTTCTTTCTTTTTGAAAGGGAAACAATATTTTTAACCTAAAGAGAAAATGGAGGGATGGGTGGGAGGGAGGCTTGATGGAGGGGATATATGTATACTTAAAGCTGATTCACATTGCTGTGCAGCAGACGCTAACACAACATCGTAAAGCAATTATCTTCCAATTTAAAAATATATCCTTTGATAAAACATAATGGAAAAGGATATTTTAAAAAGAATGTATATATATATATATGTACATCTAAATCACTTTGTTGTATAACAGGAATTAATGACAATGTAAATCAACAATACTTCAATAAAAATAAACAGAGAAAATGGATTAGATTAATTACATTTTGGTACTACCTACTTGATTTCTTCCTCTGCAAGGCATAAACTCCTAAACACCTATATTTAAAATAGTGTAATATTATTATGGTACTTCATGGGATAAGAGAAAATAAATTTTAAAAATCTAAGGATTTCTTGAGATGGGAATAAAAGGGTGAAAATCAAATAGAAATCTAATTCAGGGAGGAAATAATTTGTGAAAATCAAACAGGTAGATGATGGTGACAAAGCAAATCATGACATTTCTTGGAGGGGGTGATAAATTTTCAGAATCTGAGTTTACTTCTTTGCATTTCATGACATAATGAAGTGGTTAATCTCATACATTCATGTTGAAGAAAACAGGTACCTTGACAGGAGCAAACATTTTTTTTAAGTTTTTATTTTTTATTGGAGTATAACCGATTAGCAATGTTGTGATAGTTTCAGGAGGACAGCAAAGGGCCTCAATCATACATTTATATGTATCTATTCCAGTAAATCATGAGAAACGCTGGGCTGGAAGAAGCACAAGCTGGAATCAAGATTGCCGGGGGAAATATTAATAACCTCAGATATGCAGATGACACCACCCTTATGGCAGAAAGTGAAGAGGAACTAAAAACCCTCTTGATGAAAGTGAAAGAGGAGAGTGAAAAAGTTAGCTTAAAGCTCAACATTCAGAAAACTAAGATCATGGCATCTGGTCCTATCACTTCATGGGAAATAGATGGGGAAACAGTGGAAGCAGTGTCAGACTTTATTTTTTGGGGCTTCAAGATCACTAGAGATGGTGATTGCAGCCATGAAATTAAAAGACACTATGGCAAAAACCACTACAATATTGTAAAGTAATTAGCCTCCAACTAATAAAAATAAATGGGAAAAATTAAAAAAAAAAAAAGAAATTAAAAGACGCTTACTCCTTGGAAGGAAAGTTATGACCAAACTAGACAGCATATTAAAAAGCAGAGACATTATGTTGCCAACAAAGGTCCGTCTAGTCAAGGCTATGGTTTTTCCAGTGGTCATGTATGGATGTGAGAGTTGGACTGTGAAGAAAGCTGAGCACCGAAAAATTGATGCTTTTGAACTGTGGTGTTGGAGAAGACTCTTGAGGGTCCCTTGGACTGCAAGGAGATCCAACCAGTCCATCCTAAAGGAGATCAGTCCTGGGTGTTCATTGGAAGGACTGAGGCTGAAGCTGAAACTCCAATACTTCGGCCACCTCATGCGAAGAGTTAACTCATTGGAAAAGACCCTGATGCTGGGAGGGATGGCGGCAGGAGGAGAAGGGGACAACAGACGATGAGATGGCTGGATGGCATCACCGACTCAATGGACATGAGTTTGAGTAAACTCCAGGAGTTGGTGATGGACACGGAGGCCTGGCGTGCTGCGATTCATGGGGTTGCAAAGAGTCGGACACAACTGAGCGACTGAACTGAACTGATTCTCCCCCAAACCCCCCTCCCATCCAGGCTGTCACATAATATTGAGTAGAGTTCCCTGTGCTATACAGTAGGTTCTTCCTGGTTACCCATTTTAAATATAGCAGTGTGTACAAGTCCATACCAAACTCCTTAACCATCCTTCCCAACAACCTTCCCCCCGGCAATCTTAAGTCTGTTCTCTAAGTCTGTGAGTCTGTGTAAGTTTATTTGTATAATTTCTTTTTAGGTTCCACAGGTAGGTGATGTCATACAATATTTCTCCTTCTCTGGCTGACTTACTTCACTCAGCATGACAAACTGTAGGTCCATCCATGTTTCTGCAAATGGCATTATTTCATTCTTTTTAATGACTGAGCAATATTCCATTATATATATGTACCACATTTTCTTTATTCATTCCTCTGTTGATGAACATTTAGGTTGCTTCCATGTCTTGACTATTGTAAACAGTGCCACAGTGAACATTGGGGTGCATGTATCCTTTCAGATCATGTTTTTAGGAGCAGATAATTTTAAAAGGAAGGACAACAAGACCAAAAAAATACATTAAAATATTTAGCCTCACTAGTAACCAATAACAGTGAGATAATGTCTTCATAAAATTAATAAAAATTTAAAAAAACGATAATTCTTAGGGTTGTTGAGGGTAGAACTGTATAATCTCACAGGTGGCTAGTGGGAGCATAAAAGGTATGACTTTTCTGGGAAGCAAAACATAAGAAAAATCTCAAAAATGAGCCAAGCATCTGATGTAGAATTCTACTTCTAATATTTATTTTGGGGAAATAAACAGAAGGGATACAGTCCATAGGGTTGCAGAGTAAGACACAACTGAAGCAACTTAGCATGAATGTTTAAGACTAGATATAAAATTTTAATAGTATTATTTACAAAACTGAAAATGTCCAAGAGTTAATTAATGAATGTGATGATATTTCTATCCATTAAGTGTGCAGTCATTTAAAATTATACCTATATGCATATACCTGGGAAGAAATTCATAATACTATTAATAAAGCAGGTTCTGAAATAGTATGTAGAGTTTGACCTCAAATTTTTTAAAATTTATAACTATAGACATGAATGCTTACCCCCCAAAAAGTCTAAAATGTTAGCAGTGACAGAATTATGGATACCTATTCTGTCTTCTGATATTTTCTATTTTTCTTTAATAAAGATGTACTATTTATGTAACAATATTTTAATAATTGAAGCATAATTGATATACAATATATTTGTTTTAGGTGTATATCATAGTAATTATGATCATTGAAAGGGTCACTGTGATAAGTCTAAAAATGTGGAATGCTTCACAAATTTGCTTCCTCACACAGGGGCCATTCTAATTTTCTCTGTATCATTCCAATTTTAGTGTAAATGCTGCCAAAGTAAGCACTGTAATAACATTTTAATGACTACCTTATGAACAGGAGTATTTTCACTCAATGTTTTCTCTCCAAAGGATGAAAAAATCAGAATGCAGAATTATGAGGATATCCAGAAGATGAAGCTGAATGAGAACTGCATCTTTTCAAGAGTCTAACTTTCAGGAGGAAAGTCTAACTATCAGGAAAAACCATGAAGAACTTTTATACATGCTCCAGAAATGATTAATTCAGCAAAGATTTTTTTAGGTCATCATTTTATTCTATTTTTCAGGCTTAAAAAAAGTCTTCATCTGAAGAACTACACTTTCATAAATTTGGGGATATAGGATGAGATGGAGTGAGGAAATTCAAATATTTTATGTCAGCAACTTTACTTCTGTCAGTGTTTATCTCATCACCAAGGAAAAATGATTCACAATAGTCTTCAATCATCAGAAATATCTCAAGATTTCAAAAATACAGTAAGAACCATCATGTCCAACTCTTTGTGACCCTGTGGACTGTAGCCTACCAGGCTCCTCGGTCCATGGGATTCTTTAGGCAAGAATACTGGAATGGGTTGCCATTTCCTTCTCCAGGGGATCTTCCCCACCCAGGGATCGAACCCAGGTCTCCCGCATTGCAGGCAGACACTTTAACCTCTGAGCCACCAGGGAAGTCCATAAGAATCATCATACAGATGCTTTTATAGCACCTTTCAAAATGTTAACATCAAACGGCATCTGTAATAACCCTATGTTGTTGTGTTGTTAGTCGCTCAGTCGTGCCGGACTCTTTGTGACCCCATGGACTGTAGCCCACCAGGCTCCTCTGTCCATAGGACTTTCCAGCCAAGAATACTGGAGGGTGTTGCCATTTCCTTCTCCAGGGGATCTTCCTGACCCAGGGATCAGGCCCGGGTATCCTGTATCACAGGCAGATTCTTTACCACCTGAGCCACCCAGGGAAGCCCATATAAGCTATATCAAAGCAATGTGATTCATAGGTCATCATGAAATGCAGCTTTCCAAACTACACACAAAAGTGTCTGTTTTAGCCAAGGTTCTCAGTAGCAGTAGTTAGAAACCAATTCTCACTGATTTAAGCAGATCAATAGTGGATTAAAAGGATATTGGGTTATACTTCCATAATTTTTAAAAATTATATTGAGTGCCTCACAGAATTGCTAGGAAGGCTTGAAAAACTAAGCTTGAAGTCAAGCAGTAGGGATAAACCACCCACAGAACTGATTTGATGAACGAGTCGGCTAGAATAACCAACCATCCTGGTTTTCCTGGGGTTGGATGATTTCCAGAAATTCAGAGCTTTCCATGCTAAGACTGGGTAAGAGCTATGCAAGCTGTGAGAAGAGGGTCCTCCCCGCATCCCCTGACCCTAGCCAGTGCCAAGGACATCAGGCTAGACCACACAGTCTGCCTTTTGGCTACCTCTACACTGGAAATGGTAGATTGCAGTAATCTTTCCTGCCAGTAGATTAAGAGAGAGAGACTATTGCTTGTATCCTCAGGTTTGAGTTAAAAGTCCAGCAGAGATATCTGATTGAAAAGCCTGGGTCATAGGTCATATGCCTTTACCCTAGCTGCAAGGAAGGCAGAGAAAGATTATCTGACATCCTCCACTTCCACTGTGGGAGACATCTTTGCTTACCACCAAGGTTTACACAGTGAGGAATTCTCTAAATACAGGAAAGCAGTGCAGGTGGCCCAAATAATGACCAATTCCCCTACAGAATCCAAATTATTAACATTTTTAGCTCTCCAACATTATTTGAGGACACTAAGGCAATCATTTGTCTTTTTTTTTTTTGTCTATCAATCGGCTGACTATATTGACAGGATTCTGATTGGTTACATGTTAAAGAAAACATACAATATAAAATACAGAAAAAGTTCATTCCATCCCTTCCCACTAACACCCCCCCCCCCGTACGCACCCACCCTAAACACTCGTCATTGTGCTTTGGCCAGAACATGACTCAGAACCAAAGGTCAGGGGACCAAGGACGAGGCAGAAGGGGGCTGTGAGCAGTGGGCTGATGGCTGTGACAATAATGCGGTGATAATGCTATGAGTCTCCCAGCTGTGAGTCAGTGGGTGAGAGAGGCCCTGCAGCCTGATGAGCAGCATTTGAGGGAAGAGCTGACCCTCCCTTCCCTGGCCCCTCCGGCCTTCCCTTCCACTCAGAACCAAGAACACTCCAAACACAGTAAGGATATGGATGCTCCTGCTGACATTGTAGTTTCTTTGATTTAAGCTAAGTTTTAAAAGTCAGACTAACAACATGTCACTGTAATACATCTTAATTACCTGATCACACAATAGTTTATGTCTGTTAAAAATTTTACAACTATATGACAAACATAATCCTATATTTAAGTTGTAAAAAGTTTAATTCTCTGATTTTTATCCACCACAATGGATTGTTTCCTTTTCATTATTGACTCAGGAGAAATCTTTTCTCTCTTTTGTTTTTAATATTTCTAGAGAAGACAAATATTTGCCAAGGAGAAATGGATTTGAATGGAAAACTTTTATCAAGGACAAATGTTAAGAACAGTAATGGACAATGTGTTCTGCATAACTCTTTGGCCTTCACTCTTACATTTGTTGTGGTCAAGTGACTTGAGCAAAGGATTTCAAGTCAGAGCTTGTGTATTTTTCGTAGCTGTTCATTTCTCTTGCAGAATGACCTGGAACAAACCCATTAAATGTTTTTGTCTTATCTTCATATACTGAACTATAAAAGTGAGAATGCCCATAATAAATCAAGGATACAGTTTTTACTGATCATAAACAACAAAACAACAGACTCAGAGCCTGGTCCTGCCTTTCATGGTGTAATTGTGCATTCTTGAGAGTATCACTTAAATTCTCACATGTCAATTTCTTTGATCTATAAATGATAATAATATCTACACTATTTCAATATATATATGAGAAAAAGATTTTTAAAAGTACAGAACAATAAGTGCAAAGTGTTATTATTGAATGACTCTTCCAGGATTTAGTCCTAAAAATGCAGAGTGCTTCCTTTGATTTTATCTGGAAAATATGTCTCTGAAAATCAATTTAAAATTACAGAAGCTAATAGATAAATCCTTTCACATTTATGGTTATCTTCTGCATGGTAGATTTTTAAGTGGTAATTATTAATTCTGTTTTCTTACACTTACTGTTTCCTAAACTCCATTTTTTCAAAAGCTTTCTGAATTATATTTACAGTCTCTGAAGTCCTGGGGATGCTCTTTTATGTTTTGTTTTCTTTTAACCTAAGATGTCCAAGATAAGATTGCATACAGGAGACAACCATTAATACAGGAAATAGTACCAGAATGATTCTACTTAAAATAATTGCCCCCTAATGGAAGTATAGACTGTAAACTCCATTTATACTGAGAAGAACAAATGGGGAGGAGGAGAATCTGTTGAAAGAGATTTGTTTGAAAAATATACCATATCTACTTTGTGAAATTACCAAGTGCCTAAGGACTAGAAAAGTACTCACATGCCCCCAATGAAGAGGCTCCTTTGTTTCCTTGATAGCTGGCCCTTTAAATAGTGTCTGGATAATCTCACATTGACTCTCTGGAGCTGTTGAATTTATAGATTAAAAATTGCTGATATAGGACAGCCATGTGATTAATCAAGATACCAGAAGTACAAGCAAGCAGGCAGGCAAGAGGCTTATTCTGGCAGCTTCATAACTGGGGCTCTTGGGTACGGAAAAAACATCTCAATCCCACTCCTTTACAGAAGTCCTTTCTATATCTCAGCCTTCGCTGTCTAAACCTAAATAGAATTCCTTTCTATTTTTAATCCCCTTTCAACATAGTGAAAGCAGAATTTACACACCAGATTTTGTCTTTTATCCATCAACACTTTAGTTGGAGACAAACTACACTGCCTGTTAATCTCAAGTGGGATAAACCCTTCTGACTTTTTTCTCACACCTACTTTAAGTGTGTTCATCACAAAAGTTTGGCTTAGGCAATTGGTTTGATTTGCAGAGATGGTACTGCCTATTTCTCTCGGTGACCTTGGGCGAGCTCTCAGATTATTTTCCTAGAGAATGTGATATAGTTAATAAAAAACTATAATATAATAAAGAACATGATCTGTCTTGCTGATGATAAAAATTTTTTGTTGGTTGATTTTTTTGATTGCGAGGCAGAGCTTAGATTTGCAGTGCTGAAGAGAGTAGATCCTATTTGTAGAGTTAAATATTCAACTCAGGATTGTTTATACCTAAGAGTATGAAGGAATTTGATTTACTTCTTCACGAGGCTAAGACATGCAAAACCCTACACATTAATACAAGTAGAATGCAGATGATGCCACACTATGTCCTGAAAGAACTATAAAGATGTATAAGAAATAATTCCTGATTACAAGGATATCACGGCCTAGTAATGACTTGCTACAATAACTTCTGACACATTTTAAAAGATTCAGTTCAGGGTCTTCCCCGGTGATCCAGTCACTAAGATTCCATCCTCCTACTGCAGGGAGCCCAGGTTCAATCCCTGGTCAGGGAACTAGATCCCACATGCTACAACTAAGAGTTCCCATGCCACAGCTAAAGATCCTGCATACTGCAATGAAGACCCAGCACAACCAAATAAATAAATAAAAGACTCAATTTAAAATACAATTGAGACTATTAACCATGTTCAAGGCATGGTAAAAAAATAATAATAATTAAAAAAATAATAATAATAATTACTACTGGAGTGTTCTAAATAATTTTTATGAAATGTGATTATCAATTAAATTTTTGTCTTTCTTTTATAAAAGTCAGTAAGTTTTACAGGGTATTTAAAACAGTAGAAGAGTCCTAAGTTCTTCCAACTATCATTCCCCTGTTTCCAAAGACAGTGACTTTCAACTCTAGGTAATTTTCTTCATATGAACTTCCATACTGCAAATAACATGCTTGTATTGCTGGTAGCTCAGACAGTGAATAATCCACCTGCAGTGCAAGAGACCTGGGTTCGATCCCTGGGTTGGGAATATCGCCTGGAGAAGGGAAAGGCTACCACTCCAATTTTCTTGCTGAGATCAGAGGAGCCTGGTGGGCTACAGCCCATGGAGTCTCAAAGAGTCAAATATGACTGAGTGACTTTCACTTTCACTATTGCTATACCATGTTCTTTCTGTTGTAGGAATTCTCTGTTGTCTTCATTCAGTTCACTTCAGTCATTCAGTCATGTCTGACTCTGTGAGATCCCATGGACTGCAGTATACCAGGCTTCCCTGTCCATCACCAACTTCTGGAGCTTGCTCAAACTCAAGTCCATCGAGTCTGTGAGGCCATCCAACTGTCTCATCCTCTGTCGTCCCCTTATCCTCCTGCCTTCAATCTTTCCCAGCATCAGGGTCTTTTCCAGTGAGTCAGTTCTTCTCATCAGGTGGCTAAAGTATTGGAGTTTCAGCTTCAGCATTAGTCCTTCCAATGAATATTCAGACTGATTTCCTTTAGGATTGACTGATTTGATCTCCTTGTAGTCCAAGGGACTCTCAAGAGTCTTCTCTAACACCATAGGTCAAAAGCATCAATTCTTCAGCACTCAGCTTTCTATAAGGTCCAAATCTCACATCCATACATTACTACTGGAAAAACCATAGTTTTTTTTTTTTTAAACCATAGTTTTGACTATGTGGACTTTTGTTGATAAAGTAATGTCTCTGCTTTTTAATATGCTGTGTAGGTTGGTCACAGCTTTTCTTCCAATGAGCAAGCGATCTTTGAATTTCATGGCTGCAGACACCATCTGCAGTGATTTTTGGAGCCCCAAAACATAAAGTCTGTCATTGTTTCCATTGTTTCCACATCTATTTGCCATTAAGTGACAGGACCTGATGCTATGATCTTAGGTTTTTGAACGTTGAGTTTTAAGCCAGCTTTTTCATTCTCCTCTTTCACTTTCATCAAGTCTTCCCTCACTCTATCACAATTAAACAGATACACACACAATCAGTTCCCATTCCTCATCATCCCAATATAGTGATTAGATAAATGTATACTGCTTCTATTATGATTATATATGCTTTCAGAACAGTAGTCGTTAGTGCCATTTTTGCAAAACGTTTTGCTTTCTCAAGAGTTGATAACTTCTATGTAAGTTTAGTTAATATTCTAATCCCTAATTCAATTAAACTATCAGTCAGGTACTTAAATTAATTAATGTATACCATCTCTTTCATCTTCCTAAATATTTCTATCCCCAGCCTCTGACCTACTCCAGCTAGGACTTGTTGCATAGCTAAGGTCCTAGGATCTCTCTTGGCAAACCTTGGAGACTTCTTCACTCCTCTTCTATGAAGATATCCTGATTGGAACACAACCTTCATTAAGTTTATGAGAAAGTATATATACATGGAAAATAAGGTTTTTGAGACCTTGCATGTTTGAAAATGCCTTTTCCCCCTTCTACTTGCATACTGAGTATAGAATTCTAGGTCGGAAATAATTTTCCTTCATGATTGTGAGGCCATTTCACTGATGCTTTCTGCTTCTAATATTGCTTCTGAAAAAGCAAAAGACATTCTGATTCTTGATTGTTTGTATGAAACCTCTCTCTCTCTTTTTTTGGAAGTTTATAAGATCCTCTCTTTTTCTCCAATGTAAACCCATGGTCATGTGTCTGGGTGGGGGTCTTTTTTTTCCATCCCTGATCATATATACCCTAGTGAGATTCTCCCATCTGAAAACTCATGGCTTTCAGTTCTAGGAAGTTTTTGTAAATTATCTTGTTAATGCCTTTCCAGTTGTTTTCTTATTTCTTTCTGTCAGGAACTCCTATTATTCAGTTGTAAGACCTCTTGGATTTGTTCTCTGGATTTTTTCCCCCTCTCTCTTATTTTCTAGCTCTTGCTCTTTTTTCTCTACTTTCTGAAAGATTTCCTTAATTGGATCTTCTAAGCTTTCTGTTGAGTTTTTCATGCTACCATGATTTTCATTTCAAAGAATAATTTTTGCTGTCTGAATATTGTTTTTATGTAGCATCTTGTTTCAGGAATGTAACATCTCTTTTATTTAAATTTTTTCTCCTTGCCTAGTTGCCATCTTCTCAAACTTTTTTTTTTCTTTTCTTTTTTAAATATTCATTTTGGTTTTTATCTGTTTTATGATTTCTTCAACTTTATGGTACTAAATTGATTGTTTGCTCATGTAGGACACTAAAAGCTGATTGAAAGCTTTGAGCATATGTCAATTTCAAGTTTTAGTGTGAAATGATATGGCTGAATTGTTTGTTGTTTATTGAGGAATCCCTGAAGTATTATCTTTAGCTTTATTTATGGACTGTGATCCTCAGAGAAGGATCTTCCAACATCTTGCCTAGAAGGTCTAGGCCTGATTGCTGGTATTTTGGAGTCAACTGTGGTAACAGTACTTGCTCAGACACTCAGTCATGCCTGATTCTTTGCGACCTTATGGACTGTAGCCCACCAGGCTCCTCTGACCATGGGATTCTCCGGGCAAGAATACTGGAGTGGGTTGCCATTTCCTCCTCTAAGGGATCTTCCCAATCCAGGGATCAAACCTGTGTCTCTTATGTCTCCTGTATTGGCAGGCAGGTTCTTTACCATTGAGCCACCTGAGAAGCCAGTAAGAGGACTTACGATTCAGCATTCAGCATGCACTCACATTCTCCCATGTTCGGTACAGTACTCAACATTCAACTGTGACCGATGACCCTCAGACCGGAGACCTCACTGTTTTACCCTCTCCAAAGAAAAAGTCTATAGTCTTTTGTAGGGGGCAAGGAGTAGATAATCAATCAGCAGTGTGAACTGAGAAATAAAATCTAGTTGTGTATTTTATTGTCTTTCAACTAACATTCCTTTTAAAAAATTCCCCCTACTTTTATTTCCATTTAAAGAGACACCTAGCCTTGCTAATTCCTGGCATTTTAAGCATTTCTGCAGCACAAGTCAGTTTAGTTCCTGGCTTTCCTCCTGCTAGTTTAGTAAGCTACTTTCAATGGACTCCTCTCAGTAACCACCAATCTATATCTATCTGCTTCATAGCAGACAAAATGTCATTAATTTTGTTTACTCTCCTGTTTTCTAGATTGTTGGTTTATGGCCTTATATTTTTTTAAAAGCTAGTTTTACTGAAGTTTCAGGAGGGAGCAAAATTAGGTGTATGTGCTCCCTTTTACTGAGAAACCCCCATTTATTTTTTTTACTGGGAGACTAGTGAATCAAAGGAACTTAATCCAAACCAGAATCATCAGAGAGGCACCATCAAAAGCTAACATAGCTCTCCTCTTGTTCCAGTAGGAGCTTATGAAGAGAAGAAAATGGCATGTTGCTCCACACAAAAAATAAAGACCCATTAAAATATGGGTAGGGTGAAGCATAACTAATCAATGACGTATTTCCTTCTACAATATTGATTTAGGCTGTACCATTGGTTAAAAATTAATACCTGGTTTTTATTAATAAACTTCATTTTTAGAGCAGTTATAAGCTTACAGAAAAATTACACAGAAAGGACAGAGTTCCCAAATACCCTTCTCTACGCCCACAGCTTCTCTGCTATTAATGTCTTGCATTAGTGGACAACATTGTTACAATTGATGAACCAATATCAATGTGCTATTAAAGTCCATGGTTTCCTCTAGGGTTCATTCTTTGTGGGTTTTTTTGTTTGTTTTGAAAAGTGCAGCATCATGTATCCAGCACTATAGTGTCATACAAAACAGTTTTGGCGCCATAAAACACCCTTGCATCACCTATTCAATCCTTCTTTTTTTCCTCTCTTCAAATCACTCACAACCACTGATCATTTTACTGTCTCCACAGTTTAGCCTTTTCAAGAATGTCATATTGTTGATAGTATACAGTATGCAGCCTTTTTACACAGACTTCTTTCACTTAACAATGTGAAACAACATTTAAGGTTTTTCATATCTTTTTGTGACTTGATAGCTTATGTCTTTTTATCACTGCAAAGTAATCCACTGTATGGATGTACTACAGTTTGTTTATCCACTCACCTAGCAAAGAACATCTTGGTTGCTTCCAAGTAGTAGGAATTATGAATAAAGCTGCTATAAACATTTATGTATGTGTTCTTTTGTGGACATGAATTTTCAACTTATCTGGGTAAATACCTAGGGCAACATTTCTGAATTAGATGGTAACATTTTGTTGTAGACTGTCTTCCAAAGGGGTTGTGCTAGTTTGTATTCCCATCAGAAATAAATGAGGGTTCCTATTGTTCCTCATCCTCGTCAGGATTTGGTGTTGACAGTATTTGGAATTTTACCCACTCCAATGGATATGTAGTAGGAAATCACTTTTGTTTTAATTTGCAGTGCCCTAGTGACATATAATGTTGAGCATCTCTTCACACATGGTTATTATATGTATATCTTCTTTGGTGAGATGTCTGGTCAGATCTTTTGCCCATTTTTAAATTGGGTTGTGGGACTTCCCTAGCAGTCTAGTGGTTAGGACCGCACACTTCTACTGCAGGGGTTATGGGTTTGAGCCCTGGTTAGGGAACTAAGATCCCACATGCCACAGGGCAACTAAGCAAGGCAATGAAGATTCTGTGTTATGCAACTAAGACCCGATGCAACCAAATATATTAATTAATTTTAAAAAAAAGAAGAAGAAGAATGGGGAGAGGTTCCATGAGTAATTTAACCAGTCCCTGAACTAATAAAATCAGCATGCCTACAATCATACTGTGGAAATATAAAAAAAGTCATCTGAACAGTAGACTCCATATGCTCCATTGACATGAAAACAAAAGACTCTCATTCCTTTTTACCACCACTCCCAAATTTCCCAGCATGACTTCTGTGGCATCAAGCAACATTTAATATCGAGGTGAGGCTTCAAGTATACTACTTCAAAATAAATGGCTCAAGCTTGGGGCATTTTATCAAATGGAGAGGTTATGGAAGATTTATCCAGTAAATTAAATCTCTGTGAGTATGAGGTTTTTCCAAGTAGAGACATTACTAAAGAAAACAACATCCAGACTTCCCTGGTGGTCAGTGGATAAGACTCCACCTGCCAATGTAGGTTCCAACCCTGGTCCGGAAAGAACCCACATACTGTGGAGAAAGCCTGTGTGTGCCACAACTGCTGAAGCCTGAATGCCCTAAGCCTGTGCTCCACCACAAGAGAAGCCACTGCAACGAGAATCCTGCCCAACACAACTAGAGAGTAGCCCCCACTTGCTGCAACTAGAGAAAGCCCATGTGCAGTAATGAAGATCCAATACAACTAAAAATAATAAATTAATTAAATTAATTTTTAAAAATCTCATCTCAAATTGGGAGATAAATTGCATGATCATTCTACATACAAGGGAAGTGAAAACAGTGCTCAAGAGTTCTCCAGAAAACCCTATTCTTACTCATGTAGGCTACAAGAGTCCCCATCCTTAAAAAGGAAAGAAGAGAGAGGTCATACAATTCGGTTAAACATTTATACATGCATTAATAACAGAACTTCCTGAAATCGGAGAGGCTAGAGCCATTGTTGCTCCAATAGCCATCAGAGGCATTTTAAGCTATCAAATGGCTTTTAAACTAGATTATCTCATATCTCCCTGCTCACTTTCACACTGCCTGGAAAGTCCCTCTGAATATAGAAGTTTTTCTCTGGTCTTTGAGAAAATTTCCATGCTCCAAAGAGCCAAATAACCTGCTACAGGAAGATCCCTAGATATTTAGATGATCTAATAGTTTATGTTTAGAACTAGGTCACAACATTCTTTTTTTCCCATTCAGGTCCTCCTTCCTGTTACTATTTTGAATATTAAATAGAGTCCTCACTGAGAGGAACTGCCTAGTTTTAAGGCGGAAAAAGTCAATCAACAATTTCTGAGCAACCTCTATGTAGGTCCTTAGGTATGTTGTCTTTGGGTACAAAAGCTCACAATATAGTCAAACAATAGATACATTAAATAATTGCTTTAAAATGCCATATTACACAAATAGTATTGTGGAAGTACAAAATAACCCAATGATTTATGCAGTTTAGAAATTAAGCACAAAAAGAATTAAAGAAAAGGGAGCTGAATGTCTTAATAAGTATTGGAAGAGCTTTGGTTAAAAGGACAGATTCTCTATGTGTGTATGTGTGTGTGTCTTTGTGTGTGTGTGTGTGTTGGTAGTAAAGTAATGAGAATATCTTTGAAGTACTCAGATTAAAATAGTACCTCTCAAGTTAAATTGTAGTTATCATGTTGACATTTTGGAAAAAAAAAAAAGGAATGATGAGAAGCAGAGTTGTACTATTCATAAACTCTAGCTATCATAAATCTAGCACTATTTAAAAAAATACAGGAAGGAAAAAAAAATACAGGAAGGAACCATGGTAGGAAAGAGACATAAGATATTATTTTTTTAAGATATTATTTTTTAAGGCAGATTAAGAAAACCAACTAGATCTTTTTTTTTAAACTAGATCTTTTATAAACTAAAAAATACCATAATTGACATAAAAAACCCAAGGGAAAATTACTTAAGCTAGCTGATGATCATTTATAAAAAGAGCTTCATGACTGTGTCAAAGGATTGTTTGATAAATGTAAAAGAAATGTAAATCTGAATTATTGGTTCTAGACAATAGAAATCAACTCTGGCTGATTCAAATAGAAAAAGAATTTATGGATATTGGATAACTTATAGAATCTACCGGAGAACCAGACCCTTAGGCTACCTAACCTTAAATGATGTTCATAATAACATTTCAGGACTGACACAGGAAGGGCACCATTCCTCCTAACAGAAAGCAGCGTCTGCAACAACCCGCACCACCCAATACCACAAATATAAGACACTGTATCACCAAAAGACATGCTTCCACTCTGCTCCAGGGAGTGGATCTTTCAGCAACTTCCTCTGAGTTCCTCATAGTCTCAGCTACCACTACCACCTGCTAAATGTTTCAGGAGAGTGGCTCTGACTGGTGCTGGAAGAGCAGGCATCTGGAATAGTCAGCTTCTCTAACATAAGGCAGAAACCCTATATATTACAAGCATTAGTCGTTCAGTCATGTTCTACTCTCTGCGACCCCATGGACTGTAGCCCATCAGGCTCCTCTGTCCATAGGATTCTTCAGGCAAGAATACTGGAGTAGGTTGCCATTTCCTTCTCCAGGGAATCTTCCTGACCCAGAGATCCATTGCAGGCAGATTCTTTACCATCTGAGCCACCAGGCAAGCCCATCCATATTACAAAAGAGCTTCAAATACTAGGTAGTCAAAAGGAAAAAAGCCAGTGTTACTGTAATTTACTCTGTAACTGCCCAATAGAAGCAAACACACTTCTTCCTATTGTTATACAACTAATTACTTCTGCTCAATAATACTGTAACATATCCTTCAACAAATGGAAACCTGTTCTCTATCACCCCCAAATGGGGACATCATCAGTTGGTTCAGGGGATGGTTAACTATTATCATAAGCTCTTCTTGTTAGTAAAGTTGTATTGGAACACAGTCATTCCCACTTGTTACATATCATCTATGGCTGCTTTTGTTCCATATTGTCAAAGTTGAACAGTGGTAAGAGACTGTATGTCTCACAAAGTCTAAAATATTTCCTATCAGACCATTTACAGAAACAGTTTACCAACCATTGAATTAGTTCATTCAGCTCCAAGTCCACAGTTTCTGAGTAATATCTATTATTCCTTTAATCATATCATTATCCCACCACAATATTCTAACCTCCAGACTAAATTATAACAACAAATACCAACTACAAATCCAGTATAAAATGGTGGGGAAAATAGAAAACATTTTTTAAAATCTTCAAAGATAAATTTATACTTTATTACTTAATTCAACAGTTGTTTATTGAATACTTACCATGTGTACTCTTCCATATACTGGAGTTACAGTTGTGAATAAACATTATTAGGAGTGACAAGCAATAAATATCATTTAGATAGTGATGAGAAGAAAAATAAAATGGTGGAGGGAGGAAATATATGGAAGAGGAATAGAGTTGCAATTTTAGGCAGGGTAACCAAAGACAGCCTTTTTGAGAAGATGACTTTGAATAAAGACCTAAAAGAGATGATGAGATGAGATATGAGATATGCAGGTATATGGGGAAGATCAACTGAGATAAGGGGAACAAAATGCATTGAAGTTCTAAGGAAAAAAACCAGTGATGGAGAGAGTAGTAGAATATGAGATCAAAAGAGGGCAGACTGCAATGTTCAATGTTCACTGCAATACTATTTACAATAGCCAGGACATGGAAGCAACCTAGATGTCCATC